>NW_026555309.1:12437500-12912500 GCF_021234165.1 Pteronotus mesoamericanus
CCACTTTAGTTTTAAACCCTCAAGTCTGGATTCCAGTCACAAGGGCTTTTTTAGCCAGGAAAGTGAAAGAAGCCCCTGCTCCCTAATTCTTAGGCATGCGAGGGTTCATCATTGGTGTTGTTTGGGCTTGAGCATCAGTCAGAATGTATCCTAGTGGATCCATGGTGCTATCCTTAAGTAACCAGAACTGGGGGTATGATTATATCGCATGGCAAAGGACCACGACAAATTCACCATTGCTTTTAATTAATATGAGTTTGTCAGAATCAGAAAGTATCTGAAACATACTATTCTTATTCATATATCCCTAGATGAATTTTCTAAGACTAGAGGTTTGTATTTAATATCTTTCATCACGGAAAATTTTAGTCTCCTTGTTTGACGAATTTATACTCTTTCTGACAGATACAAATGCAGTCACATAAGAAAATGTTCTCATCCTCCAGGTTATTTCTCACATACGTCCATTAGAAACACATCATAAAAAGGAGGTTTTTCCCTTCCAGCCCAAGGCAACTTGGGTAATTATTTTCTTTCAATACCTTCATTGAAATTTCTTATGTAATGCTACCAGAGTGAATTATAGCTAAACCTTTTATTCTGCACAGATGGAGTTGGAATAAAGAGAAGGTGCCAGCAATATCACTCAGCTACTTCAGTTTGAGGATTGAGGCTGATGTAACCCATCATAACTAGAGGGAAAATAATAGTCAATTATGAATCACTGCCAGATGTGTGAATTTATGTCTTCAGGTTTCATCTTTCTGAAATATGCTTACTGTAGTATATTCCTTATCTACTTTTTAAGTGATTCTCTCTCGATGGGTAATAAATTTAATTGCATTAAATGTTGAGAAGATCCAAAAATTAACAAAATATATATATTTTTCTTAGTCCCTTCACCTTTACACCAAGCCCCTCAACTCATAGAGACAGACAATAGTATGGTGATTACCAGAGGGAAAGTGGGGGAGGGGAAGTAGAAGAGGGTAAACGGTGGGAGGGGCCGCAAAAGGTGATGGAAAGAGACATGGCTTGGGCTGGTGAACACACAGTACAATATACAAATGATGTATTATAGAATTATATACGTGAAGCCTATATAATTTTATGAAACATTATCACCACAATAAATTCAATAAAAATTAAAAAAAGAAAATATTTGGATTCCATCTCACAATCCAAAAAAGGAAATCAGAAATTGTTCTAAAGAGAATTTGTGTAGCAATGTTCTGCAACCCCAAGTCCCCGAGGACCTGTGAGGACCTTTGAGGGGCACCTGACTGTGTATCTTCCCATACTTGGCTTGCCCAGGGCAAATCCAGGTTAATATCAATGTGAGGGAGAGATACAGTAGGGTAAAATAGAGTAAAACAGACTTTGATAATTGTTAGAAAAATTACTTGCAGTCTGAGCTAAAATGGAGCAATATCTAATATGTGTGGTCTTGAGATCTTAGATCCCAAATTTTGTGGCACATACAGACCACCAGATGGTTTGGCAAACACAGGAGGTGGCTGGAAGATGACCGCATTTCTGCAGACGGGTGTCCCTGAAAGTTCCCAGCCTCTAGGCAGAGGTGAACCTCGGTGCTGTTGGTCAAGGCTTTCACAGCTCTGTGCTCCGTGATTTTGCCATTCTTTTTTTTCAGTATTCTAACCCTCCTCTAAATCCCTTTTCTAAGGGTCTTCTACAGGAAACCTTTCTCCACCCTCTGGAAGATATTATACATTTTGCTTCCTCAATTTTCTACCAATTTTGGCCACCTAAAGATGTGCACATCAAAATCTATATACACTTGTATTGTTTGAGCATTACTGGTTGAATTGACCTTTCTTCTTCTAATCAAGATAAACTCTGCCATGTGAAGTTTTTCTTCACCTGACCTTGCTTTATTTTAATTTTATTTTTTTTATCAAAACTTCCATCTTGGTTTTTCAGGCACTGTTTTATTAATTAGTTCCTCTTCCTAGTATCTTCAACTTCTTTTACTTGACTAGATATAACCAAAGTCTAGAAAAATTTTTTATCTTATTCACCTAACTAAAAAAAATTCCTTATATGGCCATACTTTTTTTTTTTTGCCTCTTCTCTCTGTTTATGTTCAGTTCTACCTGAATAAATTTCATTCCAATTTGTTAAAAGGGTAGTCAACATTTGCTGTCTCGACTTGCTCATCTCTGGACTTTGCAGTTGAACTTTGCTCCCATGAATCACAGTATTAAAGGGTTCTGGAAAAATGATCATTCATTTCCAAGTTCCCAAACTCGGTGGCTACTTTTCAATTTTCTTCTCCCTGATCTTTTTTGGTTTTCAGACTCTGAACCACTCTCTCTTTCTTATAGTAATATTCTCTCTTGGCTTCTGAAATGCATTCATGTATTCAGAAAATGTTGTAATATATATTACATCCCAGGTACCATGCTGGTCTATATGAATACAAGAATGGGTAATGTCTTTCCCTCAAGAAAGTTAGATACTTTTGGGTAAAAGAAGAATTATAGTTCTATATGCTAAGTACAGTTTAAGATGCCATTAAAATGTCATCCAAGCTACCCTATATGATTACCGTTTTTGTGGTCAGTTTTTAAAGATGAGATGGCAACCTTTACCGAAAATTTGGTTTGAAATTAATGATGCTACAAAGACACAAAGAATTTTTGAGGGAACGTTTATCACTTATGTAATCAGCTTTCTGGGGAGAGCAGGGCAGGCCTCCTAGGCTAATCAAAAGTGGTTTGAAAGATCAAGGGAAGAATACTAGCTTGAGATCTACATGTTAGGCAGGGGATATGGCTGGTAAAAGGGTTCCTGAAGTGTTTTAAACTCTGCACCAAAGAAGGAAGGATCCAGGCATTCTTAGCAAGTTGTCCAAGTGCGGGGCAGAAGGGAATAAGTAGGTGTAAGGTTTAAAAGCTGTCATTAGTAGCCAAATATAAAAAATGGAGTTAGATTCTTTATTATAGTTTATCCGATTAATATTAGATGTACACCTGTTCTTTCCTCTGTTATACTGACAATATTTTATAATAATTGTTCATTTATATCCTTTTTAAATTCATTGGATGACATTGGTTAGTAAGATTATACAGGTTTCAAGTGTACAACTCTATGATACATCATCTGTATATTGCATTGTGTGTCCACCACCCAAAGTCAAATCCCTTTTTGTCACCATATATCTAGCTTCCTTTACCATTTACTAACCTCACACTCCTCCCCCTCTGGTAACCACTATTTTGTTGTCTGTGTCTATGAGTTTTCGTTTGTTTTTCTTGTCATTTGTTGCTTTCACTTTTACATGCCATGTATTAGTGAAATTATATGGTTCTTAATTTTTTCTGACTTATTCTACTTAGCATATTCTCAAGGTACTTCTATGTTGTTACAAATGGCAGAATTTCATCTTTTTTATGGCTGAGTAGAAATCCTTTGTGTATGTGTACCAATCTTTATTCAATCATCTATCAAAGGGTTATCAAACTTTGGCCGTTTCCATGTTTTGGCCACCTGGAAAGAATTATACTGCAATGAACACAGGGGTGCATATATCTTTGCAAATAAATGTTTTCAAGTTTTTCAAGTGGCTAGAAGAGAGATTCCTGGGTAATGTGGTAACTCTATTCTTAATTTTTTGAGGAGGCTCCATGCTGTTTTCCATAGAGACTATACCAGTTTACATTTTCACCAGCATTGAATGAGGCTTCCTTTTTCTCCACATCCTTTTGAACATTTGTTATTACTTATCTTGTTGATAATAGCCATTCTAACAGGTGTGAGATGGTATCTCATTGTAGTTTTGATTTGCATTTCACTAATAGTTACTGAAGTTGAGCATCTTTTCATATATCTGTTGGCCATTTGTATGTCTTCTTGAAAGAACTGTCTGTTCAAGCCTTCTGCCCATCTTTTAACTGTATCATTTTGTCTGGTGTTAAGTTGTATGAGTTCTGTGTATATTTTGAATATTAACTGTTGTCGGAGTTGTTGTTTGGAAATATCTATCATTTGATTGGTTGCCTTTCTTTGTTGTTGGAGGTTCCTCTTTCTGTGCAGAGACTTTTTAGTTTGATACAATTTCATTCCCTTGTATTTGCCTTTCCTTGCATTTGGGGTCAAGTTGTGAAAAATCCTTAAAAAACACAAAATAATCTTTGAAGTCTATAGCAAACTGATATTATGAAACTGTTAGATTGTCAATTGGCTACACAGGGTAGGGCAAAAGTAGGTTTACAGTTGCTTGTAGAGAAAACAATACAATAATTAACAAATACTAATACAAGAATAAACCCTGTTTTACATACCTACAAGTGTAAACCTACTGCACCACACACTGTGTAATGGCTGAAATCATGGTCTGGCGTTCTAAAGAGTAGACCTTGGATTTTCCCATAGGCATTTATTGGCTGTGTGGCCAAGGACACACTGTCTTCATTAAGCTCATCAGAAGATCATTCATTAAATGAGAAAATTAATGTAAGGCATTTAGCACATTCTTTTCTTTAACGAATATTTTTTGAGTCCCTACCATTCACCAGGTTCTTTGGTGTGTGCAGAATATTGATTGGTGAGCAGAAAGGAGCTGGAACCGGATCTTGGGATTCTGTCCTCTGTTAAGGGAGAGACAAAAATGAGGCAAATAAACACACAAATAAGTATTTACAAATTGAGAACATGCCCTGAAATGAGGAAACGCGGAGGAAACGAGGGAAATGTGGGAGGAGGGTGGAGGAGCGACTGGGTGAGACATGCAGGAACCTATTCTGGTTGTGGCACTCCAGGGAGGTGTCATGGAAGAGACCGTTTTTAAGTGAGAAGTTATAAACAGGAGTAAGACACCCCCCAAAACAAGGTTCTGGTGGGGGAAGCAAACAGGAGAGGACGCCAAAATAGGAAACCTCAGGCTCAGAATCTCAGCACCAGAAAAGAGCTTAGGTAGTAAAACGCTGATTGGACACCAGCAAGGCTTGGGAATGACGGTGTGGGGTGGGCATGAAGGAGGCGTTTACAACTGCTTTCAGGTTTTGTTCTTGATGTCTTTACGAGGAAGAAATATGGTAACATATAAAACAAACTTTTAGTATAGTGCCTGAAATATAATAGGTGCTTAACCAGCAGAATTGATTGTTGTGTTTATTATTCTTGGCAGTACTAGTAGCTTTGCTATTTTCTGAGAAACAAATTGCATGTTGAGCGTCCCCTTTAATAACACTCTTAAATAATATTCTTATTTATCTTTGTTTCTGTCACAGTCTCCATGACTCTTCCTGTTATTCTTACCTGCAGAGTATCAATATTAAGAATACCTTCTAGATATTCCACACATAGTTGTTAGTTACTTTGGAATATTTCTTTTTAGTACTCTCATCAAAGATTTTTGGTTTTTTATTTACTAAAACATTTTTATAAAAAGAGAAATGACAAAACAAAAAAATTTAAAAATCAAGTTAGTTTGATAATATACCCCACTTTTGGTATTGCATAAATGATCATGACTGTGATTATCTGCAAAAAAAAAAAAATACTCCCAGTGAGTAGGGTTCAGGAACACCTTCTGTCCTGTCACCAGGAGGCCTGTGACTCTCATCAAATGATCATAAAGGGTTGATTTGAGACTCTGGACTCTTCAAAGCTTCTTCTAAATGAACAAAAGACAGGCATGCTCCGAGTCTTGATGGCCTCTATTGCCATTTCAGTGGTTTGTGTGTGAGAGAGAATTAATAGCAAATGCACTATGGAAACCCATTTACTGCAGGGTTGACACCAGCAAGATCCTATGGTAGCTCAGGAAATCCTGGGACCCGACATCTGTTTCAGTGAACATAACTCAGACATTCCACATCCGTGCTTGCTCATTGGTGCTTAATAGCTTCTTACACAGCTCTTTTTCTCCTCAGGACATACACATTCAGACACAGAAAACTGTAAAGGCCAAATGTCTTCTTTAATCCTCTGACACTTAGCTAGCTAAAAGGAAACTGTCAAGAGCCATAGAAACTGATTATGTGAAAAGAACACTTCTGCTAATAGCAGAGAAAAAAGAAAAAGAAGCAGATTTGCTGATTTAAGAATCTATTTTTCTCTATTTTGCTGCTTTTGTGTCAAGTTTTTATGTATATTAAAATAGAATATATAATTTAATCATGCCTCTTTTGTTATGATTTACTATTAATAACTTTGCCGAATTATAAGTGGCCTCACATAATAATTGAGTGTTCTTCCTGTGACATATGCAAACTGACTTATAAACTAACATATGCTGTTACTATTCATAATAGATTAACTTTGTTTGAAATACTTGTGCCCAAAATTACCATTTGGCATGTCTTCAAATTCAAATCCACCTCCTGCCCTGAGATGAAACTTAGATGATTTGTTTTCTGTTTATGTATTTTGGACAGGCTGCTATTACTACAGTTAAAGTGTTTAGTGTTTACATTATAAAGACTATTTACGGGGGTTTAATATGTTGCTTGTTGCAAATTGCATCTGACAGAAACTTGGCAAAGTGGCACAGAGATGTGGGATCATATTCAACTATACTTAACATCATATCAGGTGCTTGATCTTTAGAAAATCTATGGAGTTAAATGATATTTAGCATAATCTCATATCTTCTTTTATTTTTTCCTTTTTTGTAGAACCTAAAAATGGCACTGAATGTTTCCTTAACTTTGCAGGGGAAAAAAAGTGTTTTCTGGTTGCCAATAGTATACTAAGGTACAGAGGAGAGTAATGAGGGAACCTAAAACCAACCTACCTGTTTTTTAACTGTTGATGCTTTGTAGATTGCTACCGGATTTTTGTACTTTTGTATTATGTTACCATGTTCTCCTGTGGTTAAGTAGAAGAGGGAGGCAGAAACTGACCTGGAGAAAAACATTTGTAGCTGTGAAAGAACACAGTAGCCAAAGTGAAATGGTTGGTTTGTACTAGAATTGCATTTTATATAATCCTATACCAGTTTAAAATATTGTACCAAATTGTAAAGGTGAAAGCTAAATAAATTATGGATAGGTAGGAGTGAAAGAAGTATACTCTTACCTTTTACAAACTTAAATTTTTAAAAAGGTGAAATGTTCTAGATTTTGGGAACAGTTAAGGTCATTGAATCAGAACTGGTTTATGCAAACAATAGCACTTCCAGTTAGTGTTTAACTTCAAAGGAAGATTGTTGTTTCTTGAAAAGAACATTGTTAGGGAAAGCAGTATGTCATGGGCCCAGAGAATCCGGACAACGGTCTTGCCACATATTTAAAATGCAATGTATATCTGTCTCCAGATAAGGATCAGTCTTCACGGTTAACCCCATGGACCACCAGGCAGATCCGGATGACCACCGCATGACCTCCATGTAACCGCTCACTCTCTAGTGGAGAGGGACTGACTTGTTCGTTGCTTGCTCAGGAATTGCTGGTCCCTTGGCTCTGCTTCCTCAGCTGCAGTTCAAGCCACAGCATGCAGAGCATCCATCTGGCCCAGAGTGTGACCTATGGGACTTGGGGACCCAGGATCTTTCCAAATCATCCTAGCTAATGCTCCGGCTGTGTGCTGTGCTGTGCTGTATTAAATAGTTTCTTCTACACTTAGCATCTGTGGAATGGTTGCAGTTTTTTTTTCTTCTCTTCCTTTATAAAAATGGGATTCTTCCCTGAAAAATATACTTTGAAAGATCCACTGAAAATACTTTGATTCTAATTATTTTAAAATTGTACATTGGCAAACAAAATATAATAAACAATAGACAGTATATTACATAGATAATATAGACTCTACCCTTATTTAAAAAAAACTATCATCTACCTTGTTAGAACAGTGTTAAAAAAGTCTATTAGGTACACTTTTCTCATTTATCACCTCAATAGCCTTATAAGATCAGTATTATTATGTTGTTTATACACACCAGGGAAGTTAGGTGTAACTAGTTCAATAACTTGCCTGTGTCAGAAGGCTTTTGAAATCAAGTCTATCTGACCCTGTACCCAGAGCTTCCACTGCCTAACTCAGCTGCCTTAAAGCCAATTACTGCTTTAAATATTTTATAATTAGTTTTATTTCCTAATATAAATTTTATGTGCTCATACATTTTTTCTCAGAAGTGCAGTCCTCTCCCTCCAAGGGTGGCTCCTCTACACTTTTTGCTCTATTTCACCGTCGTCCTGGAATAATAAGTCATGTCTTTGGAATGAAATCAGGACTTTAAATTCCACTTTGAGCCTTTCTTCACTGGCATGGAATCTGGGCCATTGTGAATAAATAAGTTACCATGTTTCAAATAAACTTGATTGTTTATATGAGTAATTAACTAGATAGCCCCAAAAAGGTTGAAATTATTGTAAAGAAACTAACTCATGGTGTATTTCATCTGCTTCACTTTTTTGTACAATAGAATATAGTTTAGCCAAACTCCTTGATACTATGGATAAATGAGTAAAATCTAGGCTCAACAAAGGACCAGATGGCCTGAAGTGGGTGGGGTGGAGTGGTCCTGTGGGCATATTCAATATTGTATGTTTTGGGGTTTCTTTGTTGTTGTTCTGATGTTGTTGGCTAGATCGACTACATTAACATAGTTTAAATAAAACAAAAATAAAACCAATTGCTTCTACTAAGTCAGTCTGATTAAATTTATAAAGCTACTTATTGTCAAATCTTCTAACTGCATACAAATAATTAACACACAATTGAACATCTATTGGGGCTCTGTAGTATTTAGGTCAACACTTTTTAAAATAAAGCCAGATCTGAAATGTACTGTGGGAAATAGCAGTGGTAGACTTCTCTGAACGAATAAGAATACTTCTAAAATGTTGCTTTGGAGCATCACTAACTCCTAGGCTTCAACTTGGAAAGCTCTTGACTCTGCATAAGAAACAGCCCAGGTGGCCCGGTTGATTGACTCTGCTGGCCTCAGGCACTGCAGGCGCCCAGAGCAGGGAGAGGCGGGGTGGGATCCGTGGCTTACTCTGTCGGAAGTGCTCTCTTTAATTCAGAAAAAGGTTATGAAATAGGTATGAGATAGACATTTACTTTGAATAAGTAAAAAATTACAAAATGACATTTTTTAAATGTGACAAAACTGACAAATACCATACACACCTCCAAATCCAGAAAAATAATATTATTTTTAATTAACTAACTCTTGGACTCACTTCCATAATTTTTTAAAAAGGTTTTTTCCCTGCATACTCTTTGATTACCACTTCATATAACATCAATTATGTAATATATATTTTTATATTTATTTTCTTAATTGATGTTCACATACAGTTTTCTCCATTTTCTCTCTACAATTCTCCCTGCCCCTCCAATCCCCACTTTCCAGAATGGAATTTCCTCAATTATGTAATATTTTTAAACAGAGAAAAAGAAAAAAACATTTTTTTCCTTTAGCATGTATAGGGTAAGCGGAGGAAGGCTGGCTTCCTCACCCAAGAGTCTGGGTAGCTAAGGGAAGCAGGTTTCTCACAACCTTGAAGGGGTCTGATAAAGTAGTGTTTTCATAGCCTTGAGACCGAGCCTCACGGCCTTGAGCCTGGGTCGGATAAACGGTTCCCGTAACATGAAGTGGGCTCGCATGCTCTGCTCATGCTGTGTTACCTAACCATTTGGCCCATAGCTGGCTTTGTTCCTTTCTAGTACTTAAGAAGGTAAGGGCTTAGTGTGGATGCAGGCACAGACACAGACACAGGCTTGTGGCCTGTGCGGCTCCGTCGAATAAAGGCATCAAGCATCCCCACGGCTCCGCGCATTTTCTTCCGTCTACCTGAGTCTCGAGTGGACCTGCCCGGCCTAGATCGGCTGCTGCAACACAGCATATTTTAGTAAAATTTGTATTTATGTGCTGGTAATTTTTAAAATATTTTAGATGTATAATTTGGTATTAGTAATGTCACGTAGATATTTAGGGTATTTGTCAATGTTATGAAATCCTCTATTAAAGTTTATTTAATGTATTCGCTCTACTATTTTAGGGTATTCCAAGTTTTCTTGTGTAATGAGGATTCTCAAATGGTCTTTGTATTGACAACTGGCATTAACCAGTTTGTCATTGATATTCTTGCTGTAGTGTAGTTTCCTGAGTACTTTGTTATCTGTCACTGTTCATATTGGTTAAATCAGCAGGTAATTTAAACTTTATTTTGAATGTGTTAATATGATTTATTTCTTTTTATTAATTAGATTTTCAAACAAACCAAGGTCCAATTCACTATTTCTATTTGGAAATGATCCCCTCATATAAAGAATTACTGATTTTGGTATTATGTAATTTTTTTGTTGTGCTACTCTTTTTCCATGTGGAATCATTTTCTTGATTTCATTTCATATTTTTTATTTTGTTTTCTGCTCCACTTATTTTTAATCTGAGTTTTTAAAACTTACTTAATATACAAATTTCAAAACAGACACAATAGCCAAATTAATTATCTGTAACTTTTATTTGCTTTTTGAAACTTTCCAAAACATCCTTCTAAATTTTATTTAATATGGCATATTCCCAGCTTAACTTCTCCTTAGCAAGATCCCAAAAGGGATAAATAAAGCCATGCTAAAGCCAACCACTGAATGTGCAGTATGATGGAAAAGTAGTAGGCATGGAAAAGACACCATGGACTTCCATACCATAATATTTCTTAGGGATTAGAACATGGATTTTGGAGTAAACTAAACTGTGTTTTAATCCAGTTTCTAGTTGTAGATCTTGGGTAAATGACTTTACTTTTCTGGGCCTCATTTGTAAACTGGAGACGATGATGCTCATATTATTGAATTTTCGTGACTACGTTATGTACTTACTAATGCAATGATGCTAGGTAGAGCCTAAAACTTTCAAAACTAGTGACTCATAAATATCACTCAAGTCATCATTATTCAAGGAGTTAAACCTGGGAAGTGAAGTCGGCAGTAACTTCCAGATGATGGCAATAATTTCAGCCATGTAAATTGCAGCAGCAGGATACACTGGGTTTGTCCAAATAAAAAGCAGAGTCTTTGAGACTGTCTTGGGAGTAATGGGGAAACAGTTTCAGTTTGGGGGAAACGAACTGGCAAAACTAGGCTGATTAAGCAAGTATCAGCCAAGTGGGCTGATTTCAGGGTAGTGCATTAAACCCATCAGAGAATTAGAACCACTACCAGAAAGCTGAAGCAGGTTAAAATCTTGGCTTTTTATCTTTGGGCAACAGATGCTTCTTTGTACTTATCCTGTGGAAGACTTTGTTAATGTAGATTAGTAGTAATGAATGCTGAATTCTAGCCCTGAGCCTAGCTCTTGGAAGGCACTGTTTAAGTAGCAACTCCAGACTTGCTATAAGTAGGATGATACAGATGAACTATCCTCACCCTAGTAAGGCTTAAGGGTCATAATGCCACTTCTAGAGTTCGTGACGAGTGAGCTGGGTACCCAAGTGCTTTAGTATCAGTCCTACAGACGTCTTCCCTGGCCAACTGCACACAGGTCTGTAACAGTAGGGAGAGAGAGGCCTGAGTCGAGAGGCTCTCCCCTCTGCATTGTTCTTGTCTTGCTTGCAAGACATGAATTCAAGCAAGACAAACACACATAATGGAAACGAGATAGCAAGTTTATTTATGAAACACAAAAGCACAAAGCTGTAAGCAGGCACTCAGCTAGCCTAAATTCTCTATGTATAGAGAAAATAAAGTTGTCAGTATGTTTGTTCTACACACTTGAGCCAAGCCTACAAGTGGGGACTTAGCTAATATAAGTACACCTGACTATTGGTGGTCAGGGGTTGTATACCTTAGTCAGCTGCCAAGTTCTCCTCCTTTTCCCCCTTGTAAATCTTGGGAATAATGGACAGCTAGAAAGCCTTTCCTTCTCAGTTAGTTAAGGCTCTTTTTCTTACTGAAAATTTTACCGAGGCCGCCTTTCCTAGCATAGACTCCCTCTTCCCCCAGCAATCTTAGTAGGATTGTGACAGAAACCCCTTTCCTCAGCACAGCTTCCAGGGCTCTCCCCTCCTCCTACACCGTTTTGCTTGTAGTGCTCAGGACACCCAGCAATCTTGTCAAACCAAGCTCAGGACTGCTGAGTTAATTGGTGAGTCATGTTTTCCTTTTGCTTCTAGCCTTCTGTATTAAATTCTTTGCTAGATTGTAATGGCAAGAGCCCTGCCTTTATTTCTCCTCTGCCTGCTCGTTCCTAGCTGCTACCTAACAAGCCCATCGATCTGAGCACCAAAGTGTCTGAGATTAGATCTGCTCCCAAGGCATAATCTTGGGATAAGGTATTCTAATTCCACTGATCAGTTGAGCTGTAAGACCTGAGTTGATGTGCCAATGAGAGCCTCGGGAAGCTCTAGACCTAGGTATGCAAGAAGACTTAAAGAAGGGAAAGTGTTGGTGGCGCAGCAGTGAGGAGCTGAGCTGTAAGCGCCTCAAGGGGCAGTTTCATCCCCAGAGCGCAATGATTGTTTGCTGGCACTGCTGCAGGTATAGCCTGGAAGGTTAATAAATGTCTTTTAGAGGCTGGGGAAGGGAGAAGATCTAACCTCTGTTGGGCAGATTGTTGGCTTCATAAGATAATTGGGGACAATATGTACAAAGGGACTCTACAGATTTCTTTAGATAAGGGGATGTCCTTTGGTTCAGTTGTGGGAGCTGTTCTGGATCAGGAAAGGTAATCGATTGACCAACTATATCAATAACGAAAAGACAGCCCATTTTCACTGGAGAACAGCAATTGTCCATTTTGGGTTGTTCTTACTGGTGTTGAGAATGTCAAAGAAGCATGCTTTTGGCAAAACTGAGAAAACCACTTGTGTGAGAGGGAGCTGAGATCTCCAAGGGAAAAGCATCCCTAAGACCTTCTGGTAGAAAAATGTTCACTAATGATGCTAAGTTATAAGCTTCAAGGGAATATGTATAACACCTGGCTTGTTCTCTGCATCCATAGCTCTTCTTCAAATTTCTAGTATGGTGCCTAGGTTGAAGAAATGTCCAATAAATGTTTGTGCAATGGTTAAACAAATAAATTAATAAAAAATGAGTACAGTGGCTTTCAAATGCCTGGGTGACCCTAGGTGCAGGTTCCCCATTCATGGATGTGCTAAACACCCAAAATATTGGAAAATTGTACAAAACCATAGAGTTATAGAAATTAGAAGGGGGTCATATCCAAGCTCAAAAAACAGACTCTTTCTTAGTTGCCACATTTAATTATTTGACTTGATTAAATAGGTTGTCTAAAGGAGTATTTTCACTTGAAATCCTTTTGGTTGATCTTATGAAGCTTTATATTCCCCACAACCAACAGAGAAGTAATAGCTGGTGTTTTGATGTACGTAAGAGAGCAAGATGGGTTTCGTGTAGCAGAAGTTTAAAATGCAAAATCTCACCCGTTATCTTGTAGTATTTTTCAAAATGGTTACATTATGAAACTTTAAGAGTGAAGAAAATCTTTGCTTTAAGCAACTTCTTCTCTGCCGTTTTTTATGTGAGCTTCTAAAGTAATATAATATTTTCTCCCTTAGAGAAAAAACAAACTTTCTAAATTAGAGTAAGCTGTCTGCTTCATTGCCTATCATCTTTGGCACATAATATAGCAAATCTCTTACTAAAAGTCAGCATGTGGAGCATTAGTACAAACACACAAAATCCTCTTAGAGGAAAAAACGTGAGGAAATATCCCACGGCATAACATGCAAAAACACTTTTCGCTAATTAAAGAATCATTGCAGGCTTGGCTGACAATCCTATAATAAATAACGTTAATGTTGCTCAGAAACTGTGTTCTCTGTGAATACAGCATACTCCACATTATCTAAAACTTAGTATTGAGGATTAAGGCTGTTTTTAGTCCAACAAGAGGATGAAGGATGATTTTTTACTTAATTCCCTTGCCCTGGACCATATTTCTAGCAAAACTGTGACCTTTCTGTGTTCATATTCATAGAACTTAAACCCTAACCTGATTAATAAGGCTGTGCAAAGAATTAGCTTGGTCTTGTCATTATTCAGCAGCATCAACCAACTTTGCATAAACCAGAGAAATTTAAATAGTCTGATCTCTATATTTCATTTAATCAAAATTGATCAAGATACCCTGGCTGGTGGTTCAGTTGGTTGGAGTGTTGTCCTGTACACCTAAAAGGTTGCAGGTTTGATTTCTGGTCGGGGTGTGTATGGGAGGCAACTGTTTGGTGTTTTTCTCTCAGATCAATGTTTCTCTCTCTCCCTTCCTCTCTTTCTAAAATCAATAAAATGTATCCTGAGGTGAGGATTAAAAAAAAATCAAGCTCGTTCACAAGTACCTTGACTCCCTGGGAGAACAAAGCCCATAATTCTAAAGGACACAAAATCCAATAATTAGAAATAAGATTTATGATGTTTAACATCTAATAAAAAATACTAGACATATAAAGAAGCAAGGGAAAAAATGTAACTAAGAGAAATAGCAGTCAATGTAAAACAGATCCAGAAAGGATAGAAATGATAAAATTAGTAGACAAAGATTTTAAAAGACCTCTTGTAAGTGTGCTCAAGCATTGAAAAGAAAACAATAAAAAAAGTACCAAAGTAAAGAATATGTGTAAGACAATGAGAAATTTAACTCTGGACATTTGTTGATAGAAAAGACTTAAAATTTAATATCCGGTAACATTATTTTTGAAAAAATTCTTTAAGAAAAACACGTTAAAATATATTTAGATGATATGAAATGCTATGCAAGAATTGCTTCAAAAATGTTATGAGTATGGGAGAAGCATGAGGAACTGTAAGTGAAGCAAGACTGTCAGTGAGCTAGTAATTATAGAAGCTGTGTGAATATTATTTATTGTATTACTGTACCTACTTCTGTATAAATGGTTAAGACAAACAGAGACAACTTAATGGAAAAGTTCAGCAGCAGATAGGATAATGAATAAGAGAATGTGTAAACTGACAACATTGATTACAATAATTTACCCAATGTACACAGAGGGAGATAAAGATAAAAATAGAAGGTAAGATCTATAGAACAAGCTCCAAAAAATCAACAGCATTTGATCAGAAAGAGAAAAAGATGTAATGTTTGATGACGTAATGGCTGAAAAATTTCTAGAAATGAGAAATTCTTCCATTTACTGAATGAAGGAGCCCAGAGGATTACAGCTATAATGGTATTTAAAAATCTACACGCAATCATATTATAATAATGTTACATAAAACCAGAAAGAAAGAGAAAAAAATATTTGAAAATTGGAAGAGTCTAAACTAAACCCAAATTCTATTTCAACTACTAATATCTGATTTTTCAACCATAAAATTGGAAGCTGGAAGTAAGTATAATATTTTCAATTTTCTGGGAAAAAATTATTCACTTAAAATTACAAACCCATCAAAATATTTCTTAAGGATATTATTCTTAAAAATATTGATCAAAATAACGATATTTTCAAAGAAATAAATCTGAAAAATTGTATTAATATCACTCTTTAAATAACAAAGATGCTTAAGAAAGAATGAAAACTGATCCCAGATGAAAGGTATGAGATGTAAAACTGGACTACGAGGGGAAAAGTGTAAATATGTGAAAAATGTAAATAAAAATTAATTATACACAACAGAATAATGCCCAAGAGAGTTAAGAATTATTGAGTTAAAAAACCTAGAGACTATAAAATATCAGTCAAGAAGAAAAGTAACGTGGAGGTAAAATACTCTCAGGTCCTTGTGTTATCTGAGAAAAGAGTAGCTACTTTGATTAGTTCTGTTAAGTGTGCATGTTTTAATTTTTAGGATAACCACTAACAGAATGAAATCAGGAAAAAAAAACAGGTGTTTAGCAATACAAAAAGTAAGCACTAAAGAAGAGAAACAAGAATATTTATAATGCAGAACAAATAGATGATAGATTTAAACCCAAGTATATCAGTATTTTAAAAATGCAACTAGAGCAAAAGTGAAAAGATAAAGATTTTTGAATACATTAAAAAACAATTATACTATTTAAAAGAGAAACATCTACAATATTAGTATATGGAAACGCTTAAAATCTGGAAATAGGAAAAAATACTAGGCAAATATTAGCAGAAAGTTTTTTATAGCTACATTAATGACAAGTTAGATTGTAACACAACATAAAGGGAGATAAAAAGAATCACTTTATATTGATGAAAGGACAGAACTTATCAAGAAAACATACCGGTTTAAAATTTGTATGCACCTAATAATACAGACTCAAGATAGATAAAGCAAAATTTTTTACTCGCTAGCCATAAAAGGCCCAACAATTTCAAGGAATTGATACCATATAGGGACTTTTATCTGATAAATAGGCAAATAAAAGTTAAAAGTAATATATCAAAAAAAGAACTAGATAATTCCCAATTATTTGGAAATTAAGTCTTTCATGAATTAAAAAGAAATAAAAATAAAAATAATGTACTTAGCACTAAATGATCAAAATATTTCATGTAGAAACATGCATGCTGGAACTGTAGTTGTACTAAGAGAACAGTTTAAAGTCCTAAATACCTATACTGAAAATAAGAAAGACTAAAACAAATAAAAAAGTATCCACTTTAGGAGTTGGAAAAGGAACAATAAAGGAAACCCAAGTAAAGTAGAATAAAGGATGCAATAAATCTCAGAAGTTAGTGGTATAGTACAAGAACATTCAATGGTGAAGATCAACAAAACCAAGAATTGACTCTGAAAAAATGAATGCACTCAACAGATATTTGTCATGAATAAAATATATTGTTTAGCATTTAGTTGGGAGCAGAAACCATATCACTAATTTGAAAATTCAATATAAAAGACTATCTGGTAGCAGGGAATGAAGTACTAAGAAAGGTGAAGAGAACTCTAACCAATATAGAGAGAGCAGGTACAGGGACAGCCTAGAGCTGAGATAAGGCACCCAAGGAAAGAAGAAACTTGGAAGAAGTACGTACTCCTGCAAGGATGACGTTCAGACCTCATAGACAGGGTGTGCCTGTGGTCCACTGCTTGTCAGAGAAATTTTTGTAGGTGTGACAGGCCGGACCTGGCAAACAGGAAACCTCTCACTGATGCTGTGGACAGCTGTAAGCTACAGGAACAAGAAGAAAACATTAGAATCAGGAAGAAAATCCCCTCTTACTGCAGTGCCCTTCCAGTGCTTTTTTTCACAAATTTTAATATTTTGCTTCCTGGCAAAGCAGAAATATCTGTAAGTCCAGCTCCAGTATCACAAAGCTGAGGTAAGGAAGGGTAACAGAAACAAAAAATCAGTAACTGCCACTCATACAATATTATATGATACTAAAAGTAAACAATTTGCAGCTGGCTGCAATATCATTTAAATATAATATTACCTTAAAGAAGCAAATCACAAAAATATATACACTATGATTCTATTTTATATAAAACCAAAAAACAATGGTGGTAAATATATAAATTAGAGTAAGAATGTAATCTCTATAAAGTCATTGTGGTATCTCAAAAAGGGAAGGAAACCATTGTGATCAGTAAAAGACATAGTGGTTTCAGGTGAAGACTGGTTGTGTAGGATGGTAGGTACAAGGTGTGTATTTTATAGCAATTTGTTAAATTATATTGATATATTTAATAAAGTTATTAATATAGTTATGCTAGCTGTTAGTGATTTCATATTATACCTTTATTTATTCTTTATTTTCAACCACCTCGCATACTTAGATGTGTTATATCTCTGGAGAGCTCAAGGGACTAACCGAGGTGGTTACACAAGCTGAAGGTTGAAGGAATAGTTTCTGGGGACAGCCCTAATTCCTTTTTCTGAGCTGTTATATTTTGAATAATGATCTCTGACTCATAGTGATAGAGCCCATGAAATTTAAAGCACTTGTATAGATGAATAAACTAGAACTCAGAGAGGTAAATGAGTAACTCAAGATCACATGACAACGTGCAGCTAACACCTGGACTAACGAAAACTCTGGTCCCTCAATTCAGTGCTTTTTTCATTATCTGGTGCTATTTTACACATTAAATACCTTCAAAGAATACATTCCAGCATCAGCTTGGAGTCAAAATGGTGAAAAAGTGTTGATCATATGTGGTCCTACATATAATTTATATTCTAAAAAAATTGAACATGCTACAGAGGTGCAGGCTAATTGGATCACTTTTATGTTTTAGTCAAGCAACAAAAAATATACATATATAAGGAGGGAAGGGCTGGGGTGGGGTGATTGAGCAAAAAGGAAAAAGGACTCATGGACATGGACAACAGTGTGTTGATTGTGGGGGGAGGGGATGCAAGAGGACTAAATAATGATGAAAAAATAAAATAAAAATATTTTTAAAAGAAATATGCATAAATAAATTCTATCAAACTAGATTAGTAAGATTTTCAAGGGAGGGCCATATATTTTCTACTCATATTCTTTCTTCTTCAGTGACTATCATGCTATGAGATACAAGTAGGAACTTTCTTCATATTTATAGAAAATCAGACTTGCAGTTTGTCAGACCTAATGAACAAAATTCTATATGTCTTTTTATTTTCTTTAACCTGAGAATTGGTTCAATCCTTTAGATGTTTAGTTCTGTTTAAACTGATTTATTCTTCCACTAACCCCCTGAACACATTCTTCTCAATGTGGTTCTGATTTGGCCAAAGATCCCTAATCTCCTTTAGCTCTGTAGGATAGTTTGGAGATACACGTCTTAGCAGGCTATTTTTTCCTCTGAAGTCATATATTTGAATGGGTTCTTTTTGCAAAGAAAAAATATCTACAGCCTATTTTAGCTAAAGGTTAATGTTTGTCTCACAGAACTTAAAACTCTAGGAATAAGTCCAGCTTCAGTAATAGCTGCATCTGGAAATCAGAGATTATCATTGGGATTCTCTCTAACTCTTCTGCTGACTTCAATGTGACTTTATTCTGCAGGCAGACTCTTTCCACTTGACAGTCAGGGTAGCATTCTGAACATCCTCCTGGAGTTTCTATTAGCCCAAGTGACAAGCCTTAGGAGGTACTTTAATTGGCTCTAGTAGAATCATGTGACATTGAAATGGTCAGCCTTGGGTCATAGTCTCTACCTCCTGTGTCTAGGGGAAGGAATGGTAGTTTGAATGAAAGTCCACTGGGTCCATAAAATGAGAAAGAGGTTATTCTGCAAGGGAAAAAACAAGGTGCTATAAGCAAAGGAGGGAAATAGGAGACATGTGATGAAAAAAATCATGACTCATATCTATTATGGGGTCAAAATTTCTGTACTGGACAACATTTGTCTTATCATAGTGCAGCCCATCTATCACTGAAATAAATTTACAAAAAAACAAAGTTTAAACATTCATTTGATAGGAAGATTGCTTAGAAAAACTGCACTTTTGGACTTGTCAGGTGTTTTGATATTTTATACAGGATGTTGAAAAGAATCTCCGTTTTGGGTGCTCTTAAACTCTCTTGATGGAAATTTAAATTAGGATATTGCTTCTAGAAAGCATTTTGCCATTGTGCAAACAGGAGACTTAAAAGAATTCATAAGATTTGTCCTAGGTATTTATCTGCTTCTAGATGTATATCCTAAAGATTAGAGATGAAGACAAAGATCATATATAAGAATGTCAACTACAGGGATATTAAAACATAAAATTAGAAAGATAGAAGAATAGTAGTGCAATAAAAGAATAGTTAAAAAATCATGACATGTCTAAAATAATGAAATATGCAGCCATTATAAGTTCAATGACTTGAAAAGTACTCAGATAAAAAATATTCAAAACTATATACCCATTATAATTCATATTTCATGCTTACAATAGCATATGTTTACAGTTACACAAAAATGTCAACAGTGTTTCTCATGTGGTTCTACATCAACATTCATAGTTTTATTCTAAATACATAATCTATTGTTACCATAACATTTTTAGAAAAAACTTTGTCTCCTGAAAGGTATATCCTAGTTAACTTTAATAATACCATTGGAGTTGAGTTTCCAGGTCCCTTGTCCACAGCTGTGCAAGAATGCGTATGCTTAACTCCTTCCCACAGAACTCAGTGTAAAAGGGAGCAGCTATGAATGGCTCCAACATCTCAGAGTACAGTGGTGTGTTTGTAAACAAGCAGAGAGAACTCCACTTAGACACCTGGAATGAGACAGTAGTGGGGGAATCTCCCCTTAGTATTCTTAAATGCTGCTAGAGCATGTAGACTTCCTGAGGGAAGGATTGGTGTCCACCATTCCCAGCCCAGTGGCTTGCTCACACAGGATGCTCACAGAATGGTTATCAGACACATCGTTTAATCACCCATGGAAAATAACTCAACAAACAATACCATATAACTATGAAAACAGTTCACTCACCACCTCTACCTTTGAAATGTTTAGGTGCTGGCACATAGGAAGAGAGGTTTGTCAGCTGATATTGATGGAGAAAAGAATTATGCAACATGAGGTCTGGAGTTTTTCTAGGCGATTCCCACTGTCTCTGATATGTGAGATAATTTTCAGGCAAATGACATGGAACAATAATTGAGCAACACTAACATCAAAGAAGAGCAGCCACTGGATTTTCCGACAAACCAGAAGTAACTTGTCAGGTTCAGCCACCATACTTATGCTGGCATTTGAAATAAATGTCAGCATAAGTATGCTACTTTTGCTTAATTATGCTTACTTATGGCAATAAATATTGGGAGGAGGCCATGTCAACAGTCTTAGGGGTGGTTGAACTATAGTTATTTGATTTATGATGTTTCAAATCAGAACAGAAACTCCTTCCTGACCTTAAGTACATGCTAGAATTCTTGGCAATGTGTATGGATGGAATGGAATTTACCTAAACATGCTTGCTTTCTATTGACTTGCCTTTGTATTTGCTTCTGCTAAGAAATTGCAAATGACTGAAGACAGCAAATAAGACCTGTGGCCTGGATATAGCTCTGCAGTAGTTTGATAAAAGTTAGGCACACTGAGTGAATAGCAAAAGAAAACAGCCTAGAAATTCACAGATCAAAAAGATTTAAATGCATTTGTTACAGCACATACCCCCAAATGTCTCCTGGTAGAGCAGTTCCTGTGTAGGGGTGCATGACATAAAGATATTTTGTGTATATGACAAATAAGGGAAATGTCACCAAACCATTCTTGAACTAAAGCCCAATATCCATTCTCTGTATTGAAAGGATTCCTAAGGCACAGCAAAGTTGAGTTATCCCAGCCACTGTCAGCCAGAGAAACAGCATCTTGTGGTTGAGAACAAAATTCAGAGTGGGATTATTTGATATCAACAGAGATTGAGGAAAGCAGAGCAGCCTAGCACCCACTGACACACTACTCATTGAATGGTCCAAATTTAAATTGCAGCGTCCTGAGGAAATCAAGCCAGAAAGGCAATACCTGGAGGAATCCCAAATGGGGGGAAGGAGGTGAGAAGGAGATGAAGGCATAATGTCTGGAGTCAACAAAAATAATTTTCTCCCAAGGCTCATAGTTAGGGGATGGAGTGAAGAAGGCTGAAGGATCATTGTCAACTGACAGTGACCAGAGGGGTGGGGGGAGGAGGAGGATGTGGGAAAGAGGGGAGAGGGTCAAGTCAAGGAACATCTATAGAAGACTCGTGGACAAAGGCAATGAGGGTTGGAGGAGGATTGAAAGTGGGAGGGAGGGGGTGAGGCAGGGGAGAGTAATTGGGGAAACATGAGGACAACTGTAATTGAACAACAATGAAAAAATAAAAAAATTTAAAAAAAAGTAATAATCTCAAAAAAAAAAAAGACTGAAGGAAAAAGTGGATGTTACCTTGGCAGGTATGAGTCATGGGCAGGTATGAGTCACATGAGGCATGTGAATGCCTCTCACATAGAGATGCTGCTCCCTGAAGGGAACTCCTGAGTACATTTGATGAATGCTGGGCTCCCCTGCGCATTTGCCCCACAGGGGATGCTAATGTATTGACAGTCAAGCTGGCATAATGGGTAAAAATGCCAGCAAATGTACTCAGCCTGGAGCTCTCCACAAGTTGCCTTTGCTTTGCCTGGAATCATTCAGTCCTCTCCTTTGTGAGGTTCCCATCTTGGAAAATCTGAGCAGTTCCTTTACAACAGTGGTTCTCAAACTGAAGTGTAACAGAATGACCTAGATGACTTGTTAAACCACACATTTCTGAGCTCTTCACCTAACATTTCTGATTTAATAGGTCTGGGGTGGGACTTAAGAATTTGTGTTTCTAAGTTTCCTGATGATATAAGGATCCTGCTGGTCCAGCCAACAAACTTGGAGACCCACTGCCTCATAGCACACAGGCCTGGAAATGTTTATAGGAAGCTTTGACTGGGTAGGAATTTTTTGTTTTTTTGCCTCAGCCTCCCAAACTATCAATTTCATGAAAAGCCTAGTAGGAAAAAGTAATTAGGAGGCAAACATGTTAATATTTATTAATTCCTTGGAGCATGACACCTGGTAGCTTTGCCTATCATATATTTAGCTGTCCTGTTTCATTTGTCTGTGGGGAATACGAACCTGGATATTCTGTTTCCACTCTGTATTGTAACAGTCAACTCTTCCTCCCAACTCAAATGGTAGTACTAGCTTAGAAAAGCCTGTAAAAAATTTTTTTTATTCTGTAAAAAAAAAATCTAAGTATACTTTTCGGTTTGACAATAAGTTGACTACAGTAAGTTACAAATAGAGGTAAATATAAGGTCCTCCATCAAGATAAAAATATGACCAAAAATACAAATTCCACCAATAAAATAGGTGACTTAAAAATCATATGTGCTGAAAATAATGTTTCAATATGAATCATAATTGACTTTTAAAGGTTAATTTAATCTTTGTTGCTTTAATGGATTATATAAGTCATATACAGAATAAGAGAAGAGATAATGTTGCTGTAAATTAGGCAGACTATATCTAGAGTATCTTCCTCAGTTCTGGACACTAAAGAGTACTGAGAAAAACAATCTGGTAAGAGAAAGAAATGGCTTTTTATGAAGTATGGTTGAATGAACTGGAAGATTTTAACTCTTATAAATGGAAACAGAAGGAAGAACACGAGCTGTGGTTTAAAGTACTTAAAGGATAGTCATTGTGAAGAGAAACTATTCAATTTTTTTTGTATGTTGAACTGTATAATGAGGATCAGAAGGCAAAGATGCAGGTTTTATGTCAATATAAGAAAGAAATATTTTATCCTTTTTTTCCCTTGTACTTTAGAAAATTCACTTTTAATTAAATTATTTTTTGTTATTCTATGACAGTTGTCTCAATTTTCTCCCCTTTACCTTCCTCCACCCATCCCACACCCTACTCTCACAATCAATTCTCATGTTGCTGTCTATGTCTGTGGGTCATTCATACATGTTCTTTGTCTAGTCCCTGCCATTTCTTTCCACTAGTATTCCCTTCCCCTTTCCCTCTGGTCACTTTTAGCTGGTTCCATGTTCCAATGCCTGTGGCTCTATTTTACTCTTCAGTTTATTTTGTTCATTAGATTCCTCTTATGGGTGAGATCCTATGGTATTTGTCTTTTGATGCCTGGCTTATTTAGCTTAGTGTAATACTCTACAGTTCCATCCATGCTATCACAAAAGGTAGGAGTTCCTTCTTTTTTTCTGCTGTTTAATATTCCATTATGTAAATGTACCGCAGTTTTTTGGTCCACTCATTTACCGATGGGGACTTAGGCTGTTTCCAGCTCTTGGCTATTATAAATAGCTGCACTATGATCATAAGGGTTCATAAGTTCTTCTGAATTAGTGGGATTCAGGATTCTTAAGGTACATTCTCAGCAGTGGAATAGCAGGGTCAAAAGGCAGTTCCATTTATATACACACACAAAAAATTCACAAAGGTTACAAAGACAAATAATACTACAAAGCATGTAATTAAACACTAGCTATCTTCACTTTCTCCACTCTAATCTTTGCTCCCCAGATGTAATTTCTAGGGACTGTTTTCAATTTATTCTTCTGGTATTTCCCTCTGTTTTCTAAATATCATGCATATTCTTTCTTAAAAATAATGAAATCTAATGACTTTTATTATAGAAAATGGGAATTTGGTTTTCTGTCACCCTCTCCTACCGTTCTTCCATTCTTTCAATGTAGTTATATAAATAACTGTTTTTGGTAAAATCAGTATTCAGGAAGTACTTTAATACATAGCTCATGATTGAGTAGTGTGAAGTATTAAGATTGTATTTTCTGTCTTACACAATATTTTATCTTCTTTAGAATTCATGATTGTCCTATTTTGGTGTTCATTCATCCCCAAACTTTCCATCAGAGCTGAAAGGTTTCAGTCAACACGATAAACAACATGTTAGTCAATCACTCAGCACCATTTTTTTTTTTTTAGC
The DNA here is from genome assembly GCF_021234165.1 of Pteronotus mesoamericanus. Taxonomy (NCBI): domain Eukaryota; kingdom Metazoa; phylum Chordata; class Mammalia; order Chiroptera; family Mormoopidae; genus Pteronotus; species Pteronotus mesoamericanus. Next base: position 12,461,784 of record NW_026555309.1, read on the forward strand.
AAAATTCTCTCCAGAGTCCTTAGCTCACCAGTTCCTATCTTGATGCAGCTGTGGTTCTTGTGATTCCCTTTATCTCTTTCTTGAATCATACATCATCTTCTTTCTTGTTCTATTGCCTGTTTTGATAGAACATCTTCCTCAGTAGCTTCCTCAGAAAAGATGTATGATAAATAAAATGTTTGAAACCTGACCTTCTGAATATATCTACATTCTCCCTTAAATTTGGTTGAGAGTATTCCTAGGCCTAGAATTATAGGGTGGAAATTATACTTCCTCTAAATTTTGAAGGCATGGATTATGCTATTTTTTCCTAATCTATGGGATTGTTTTTAAAAAAACCTGAGGTTGTCCTTCGCATATATTCTGCATTTATTCATTTGTTTTTCTCCTGGGAAGTTTTCAGTAAATTCTTTTTATTCTTGTTAGTCTAAAATTTCTCAGTGGTATGTATTAATGTGGAACTGCTTTTATTTGGTTTGTGAGACACATTAGAAACTCTTGTAGTTAAGTTCTGAGAAGTTTTCTTATGGTCTTTATTAGTTTTTTTGAAAACTAATTTTGCGCCTCCATATTTTGGTTTCCTTTCTAGAACTCCTATTAGTCAAATATGATACCTTCCAGATTGTCAAATTTTCTTATGTTGTATTTCTTATTCTCTGTATTTTGTATTTTGTTTCATATTCTGGAGAGGTCCACACTTCTATTTTTCAATTCATCCATCCAATTTTTTATTTTCTTTAATGCAGTTTGAATTCCCAAAATCTCTTCCTTGCTTTCTGAAAGCTCTGTGTTTATAGAATTCTGCTTTTTATTTTATACATGAAGCATTTTATCTCTTTGAGAATAATTTAGTATTAATATTTTCTGCATTATCTGTCTCCTTCTAGTTCCTTTTGCACCCCCCAACCTGTGCATTGATTTAGGCTCAGTCTTTCATATTAGAGCCTTTCCAAAAAAATAGATGCTGGGATATCTTTTTATATTCTAGAGTGAGTGTATTAGGTTGGATTCCCTGAAAATGGGCTCTGGGTAGAAAGTTTACTGGGAATTCTTTTGAGGTTAACACTTGAGGGAGAAAGAGAGAATTTGGATGGGAATATTTCAATCGGTTATCAAGTAATCCCAAGGAAATCTCTGGGGTGGGGTGGTTTCCTCAGCCATATACCAAATTGAGTCACTACATCCACAAGTCACTGGATTTGTGTTGTCCCCCAGGAAGTAGTATAACCTTGGAAAAAGCAAGCTCTCTAACTGATGGCAGTTGGCTATGATCCATCAGACACTAACACTTCCAGCAACTGTAGTCCTCTCTACAAGGGGATCCTTTTGAGATATCATTTAGGTAGAGCCTCAAATATCAACATTAGGGATGTTATTCTTGGGCTTGTAAATTTCCACTGATGAATTGGGGAAGGAGTTAGGTTATTGCTTGTGTGCTATGTCAGTTGAGGGCTCAGTGTTCAATTGCAGATTTACACTTATCCCCCTTGTTTCAAAAGATGCTTTACCTCCACATTCCACTGTGCCTAACGTCAACAGTTTTGTTGTTTAAGATCTTCAGAAAGTAAAACATCGCACCTTGGTGGGAAGGACAGTTTCTTGGAATTAGGAGGTAAGGAGACAATTAGGGTGTCTGACTCTTCTTAAGAAGCCTATCAATAAATTATCTCATTTTCTGCCCTATACCACATCTCAGATATACCCGAGCCTTTCCATGGTTTGTCTCCCCATTTGAGGCTTAAGTTTTGAGTTTCTCTATTTTGCTAAATAAGCTCTTAGACTTTCATTGACATCCCTGCCTCTTTGTTTTGGTGGAATTTTTAGGAATATTTTGCTTATTTTACTTGAATTTTGGAGATGAAGAGGGAAGATCAATGGGTTGTTTGGTCTTCCACGTTTGATCTGAAGTTCCAGAATTACTTTGTAAAAGGCAGAATATGCTGTCTCAAGAGGTGATGAATTCTTAATCACTGGAGGTGTTCAAGCAGAGAACGAACAATCATCAAGAGTAATATTGAGAGAATTTCTGCCTCATTTTGGAAGCAGAAGTTAGATTCATCAATTTCTGAAGATTCTAGGGCTGCATATTATGTAGGAGATAGGGCTTGGTGTCCATGAGAGGAAATGCTACATGACAGTCAGAAAAGAGGAGTCCATGTAGTACAACATCCCCATTTGAGAGCTAGACTTTATACTCTTTGGCTGTTTTTGATTTGATTTCTATCTACCATTCCAGTTCCAACTCATAGTATTCCACCAAAATACCCTTGAATTCAGTTATGCAGAAAGTCTGACAGTCTCTGAAATGTATGTCTCCTGCTCTTTCACGTCTCTGTGTCTTCAGACCCAGAGCCACCTTCACCTTCTTTTGTCAAAACTATTCTTAATAATTCTTGAAAAACTAGCCCAAGAGTGTCCTCCTAACCAAAACCTTCCTTCAGTGTCTATCCTTAGTCTATTTAGATGCTTCTCTTCTGTGATTTCTCAGACTGTAATTAGTTTGGACATAGGAAATAATGTCACATGCACTTTGTGGCTAGCATAGTATTTAGCAAATAGTAATGGCTCAATAAATCTTTGCTGAATGAATGCATGAATGATGAATGAATAAGGGAACTGAATTTGAGAAAGTTCAAGTGACTTGATCAGGAACACATGGATGATCAGTAGCATTTAATTGGAAACACAAGAAGGGCTAATCAAAATGTTCTCTTAACCACACAAGTTTATGTATTTTTCCATCCTTCTATTCAGGTGTGGGATGACCATTCTCTTTCCACCACCCCCTTCCTTTTTTCCCTCTTTCTTTGTCTATTTCATTCAACAATTATTTAGTAAATTATTTTGGCAATTTTAGAAAAGACAAATATGAACACTGTTTCTCTGGTTCTAAGTCCATTTCTCTGTTACAGTTCTTCAGTATTTCTCAAAGCTTCACTGATCATTTCTAGAAACTTGTAAGTTGTCTTGTATTAACCCAAGACTAAGTCCTTTCAATTCCTATTATTTATCTCTCATTTTTATCATCCCAGTTTTGCTTACTTTCAGGGAGACCCCTTTCTAGGGCCTCCATTGTTTTTACAGACATTTTATCACATTACTTTTTCTGATGGTACAAGTTAGCATGAGAATTCTGTTTGTGAGAAAGTTGTTTTTTGATATTTCTTCTTGCTTTGTGTTACACATTTTTTATATTGATTCTAAAGCCAATTGAGCTCATTTTCTTATAGAGTTTTAAAATATTACTAACTACCACTCTCCTTCACATTATTCGAATATGTTATGTAAGTCTGAGGCAAAGGCAAGGAACAGTGGCTTTACCTGCCTCTTTTGAGAGTTCAAGGTTTTTCATCGGGCATGTTTATCTGTGCAAATTTCTTTTTCTCTTAGGATAGGTTATTTCCTAAGAAACTTTTCAATTTCTTACACAAATAAACTCAAGCTGGACCTGCACTTTCAGTCAGCCAGAGATACTCAACCATGTCTGAATCCCGACAGTGAATATAATTTAGACTCAAGCTGAGACTGTATCTCTATGTGAAAGAAAAATGTATTACATATTCCAGTTGAATATATGTATCTATAAATGTATAAGCAAGACAAAGTGATCAGTGGCTTTTGAATAATCTCTACTGAGCTATTCAAACTTAGACAAGTCTGCCCCCCACCCCTAAAATTATTTGGAAGGGTAGGCCAAGTGTTTCCTGTTTTCCTATGTTATTGTATTTTAGATAATACACTACCAAGAGCTAACATTTATGCAGCTTTTACCTTGAGCCAGGCAGTACTCTAAAGCTTTACAGGAATTAACAGTTTTATTCACAATAAAACCTCATAGTAAATCCTTAAAATAAAATTGTATGAGATAAAATAAACTTTCATCCCCAGTTTATAGCTGATGAAACTGTAAAAGAAATTAAATCACTTGCCTAAGATCACACAGTAGGTGACAGAGCCAAGACTTGAAACACGTTCTTACCTGGCTGTAGACGCCAAGCTCTCAGATGTTGTGTAGATCTGACCTTTTCTTATTAGTGTAAAACAATACCCTCCAAAGATTTTATACAATAATAAATATGTGAAACAACATATTGTGTCATACGTATTACACAGCGATGCATGACACAAAAAGGGGATAATAGAATAACTATATCTGTGACAAAAAGCACTGTTTTCCTCATGCTAAAATGTTATATTTTTTCAATTAATTGTTACAACTGTTGCATTTTTTTTGTCCCCATTTTACTGATGGGGATACTAAAGTTCAGAAAAATTAAAGAACTTGGCCAGTTTTACACAGCTAGTGGAATCAGGATTCTAACACAGCTCTGTAGGAGTCATAACTATCATTTGAGCCTGCTCTGCATGTAACTCAGGGGAGACCACTGGCCTTATTTGACTTTGGATTTGCAGTATACAATAGTTGCAAATGACTCACATTCCAGGACACTAGTCCAATTTGGTAATCATGACAACATTAACCATTTGGGAATGCTGTGTGGGTGCCAGGCTAGTCCACCATTCAATACTGTAATTTACAGCTATTTTGTGGCTCACTATTCATATTCATTTATACTTTGTTTACAAACTGTGTTACACAGGCATTTGAATATTCATAAATACATGATGGTCTTGGTTAAATATTCTTGAACATTTTAAAATAATGTGCTTTCCTTCATGTTATCTGACCTCGCGAATTATGTTTATATATTATATATGATTATATTAACTATATAATACATAAATTATTACTTATATAAATATATAAACACATATAGATACATTTATACACACACACATGAATATGTTTTCATACTTTTGTACAGAGCATAGTGCCTGCTACACTCAGGTTGCATTGCTCAAATGGCTAGAATGATGGAAGACTTAAATCTTTGTAATCAGTTTTTTGTTTGTTTTTTAGATTTTTTTGCTCTAGGAATTCACTGAAGAATTTCCATGTTTTTATTTTAAGAAGAACATTAGTTACTGATGTTAGCACTATAAAATAACATCATAAAGTGTAAGAGGTTTCATTTCCATCATAAAAGTACATTTTTTTTTCCTCCAGGAAGAGAATGTGTATATTAAAAACTTATTTTGAAAGAAGAAATGTTAATGACTAAACTTTGGGATAAAACCAGATTATTCCAGCAGATGTCACTATTTCCCTTTTAGTTAAAATGGTTTGCCATCAAATGGTTTTTAAGATACTTAAATAGAAACGAAGTAAATAATTCTTTTTATGGATGAGTGAAACAGTATATGTTGTCTACAAAGAAACACATTTCGACATTCAACCTAGTCCTGCATGTTAACTTTGATACTGGCACAGTATAGCCAGTATCTTACCAAAGAGCCTGATGTGTACAGTGTTGATACGTATTTTAAAGAGAGGAATTCAAGTGCAGTTTGATGTCTATTTAACTGAAAAAAAAGTGGGTAAAAGTAATTTTCCTACTAAAAGTAAGGATTTCAGTTAGTCTACAAAACCTTACAACTGTTCTATTACTTGATCCTTTATTCCTGGGGGTCATTGAACCTTCTCAACTTTATTGGCCAAAATGTAGAAGATTAAGTTCTAAAGAACATAGAAAAAAAGATTAAAAGAAATATACCAAGTTCCCCCACCTTGTCATCAGGAGCCTAAAATTTATTTATTAGCATCATGTTTCAATGGGATATCTGCCATCCAGTTCAATAACCATATTGAATACCATGGGATAAGTGTAAGACTCAGTTTAATTTTAAACCATTTCCCTTCTCATGTCACATTTTATATTTTCCTTACTGAAATGCTATGGTCATGAGTCCTTAAGAGCCAATAAACAGGGTGATGATAAACCATAAAATAGAATATTTAGAATAACTTTGCATTCTTTCAAAAGCCAGTATTCTTTCTACCAGACATGTTTGAAATGTGTACCTACTAAATCAACAAAAAATATCACCAGGAATACATGGATTACATAGATTAATTTCTTTTGCAAATATTTGTTGATCTTTGCTACATTTCCATTATTTGGATAGAAAGTAAAAACATGAAGATGTGAAAGATAAGGTGTCATTGCTCAGGGAGCACCCAGTCTAATGAGAAAGAAAGGTTAGCAAAGAGGTGTAGTAGACTCTCAGGGTAGTAGCAGATGAGCTCATATGTAAGCACTATACTGATGGATTGAAGTGAGAAGGTCTGAGTTCATATTCCAGAACCTTCAGTTGCCCATTGAGTCAGCAGTTTTATTTATGACAGGTTTGCTAACATTAGACAATGAAGAAACCCCCAGTTCAAGATATATTTTAAATAAAGAAAGTAAGTTTAAGGCATGTATATTACACAGTTGCTCACCTAAGAGATTTATTTCAAAATAATGTTTAATTCCAGCAGATATGGGAAAAGAGTATTTTTAAAGGATTCCCACTAGGCTTTTAGCCTTAACATCTATCTCCCTGTGAGACTGAGTTGGAAACAACACTACGTTTTCAACCCTCACATAAATCTGAACATGGGAAAAGAGAGTATGTTGAGTTGTCTTTTCTTTTCTGGATGACTGAGAAGTCTTAATATAAAATAGAATGGGGCTATTGGTCATCTCACTCAGTTTTTATTCCCACTAGATAATTGCATAGGTTGATTAGCATTTTAACCAAAAGAAATGGCTATTTTCTTCCTATAAATGTATGAAGTTTTTAATATCTGGCTAAGGTAGGAACAGTTTTTAATTTAGTTTTTGTTACTGTACCCCTTGAAGCTTTGGTAAATTAAAAAACTGATAGAAAATCAGAACCTGCTTTATTGGTTATAAAAGTTATTAAGAGAAAGGGGGAGCAAGATGAAGCCAAATATCTAAGTATCCATCATTGATAATATAAATTATAGAATGTTTATAGAATGGAGTAGAATATCATTAAAAATGATTTTGTAGAAGACTAGTTAATGGTAAATAAGTATATATACATTCATGTTCCCCTTTAAATGAAAAAGCAGATTATAAAGCTTGGTATGATGTGATTCAAATTTGTTTTTTAAAAAACCTGTGTACAATTATGATAATCTCTATTTCCTTAATTTGTAAAAGGATTACATAATATATTTGTAATAAGAAAAATGTAGTAGAGTTTGTGTGTATATCTTTATTATTTTACGTAAATAACTACTCTTCAGTCTGCTCTTTAAAAATTCTATTTATTTCAGAGAAAGACATTCTAGCCGAAAGCCACTGGTAATAGATATCTAGTGAGTACTTTAATTTAATTTATCAGTTTTTTTATGATAGTGATAATAATTGTGAATTATATTCTTAAAAAAGAGAAATAACTGAGGCCTCAAGTCACAAAATCCTCAATCACTTAGATTTTCAGGGATTATATTGTAAAATGAGACTACATTAAAGATAAATGCACATTTTTTTCATACTGCTTTTTTCTAAATTTCTAATCCAGTGAAATCCATTGTTCTCATGTGCTTTTCAAAACCTTTCAGTTCTCCTTAAACCCAACATTGTTTCTTCCTGGCCTTTTCTCTAGGCCTCACCTATTTTCTGTTACTAAAAGCTATTCTCCCCACAACTGTGACCTTGATATTGTGTTTCCTTTTGAAGAGTGGAGTAGTTCCCAAAAGACTCTGAGCATACTTTATCCAAAATATCTGACTTGCTTCCTAAATAATTTTCTCTATTCTCCCAGTTCATTGTTATGGAATGGTAGCAAAGTACAAAGGAAGTCAAAAATATATGGTACATGGTTAATAAGAAAAATATAAGTAGTAATACAATTTTCATTTTAAGGGCACACACCATTAGTATAAGAAACAGCTTTTTTTCTTTTTAAATTTAATGCATATATGGATAAGAAAATGTCCTAAATTAATTATGTTTAGTCTCCTGACTCATTGTTAAAATTTCAGAGGGCAGCTATAATTGGCTTTGAATGGTTTTAAGATTTTTAAGATTCTGTTATTTCGACTGGAATTGAAATGATCTACCCTAGTTTAGTGAACCTCACTTCAGGTCTCTGCTGACTGGCCCAGCTACCTTGATATGAGCTGTGATTGTGAAAGCGTCATTCATTTCCTGACTGGGTCCTGGTATACACTCTTTCCATAAACATTACCTGAAGCCACAGCCCCCATATACACTGTAAGTCATGATTCTAACTATGAGTGGTTTTAAATATGAACATACAACATCCATGACTTTCATAATAAGAAAATGAATTTATTAATATTCTTGATGTGATTTGTCTTCCTGATTTATAGATAACTCTTCGTCATGTTTGAACACCATGGAAATTATCTTTACTCAGGATGATCACATTTGCTTTCCAGCATTTTTCTTTGTGGACTTATATGCAAAATTTTATTTCTTTATTTGCATATGTTTGTTCTATTCTCTTATTTTTTTATATTGAAACATCGAAATTCCCTATACTGGACATGGATTCAGGACATGTTTTATATTGAAGAGCTCAGGTTTGAAAGGTTTATTCCTTCAGTGAGAATATTTTGAACTACTCTCCTACTTTTTGGTGTGTTATTCAAGCATGAATTGAGATCTTTCACAATTTAGTCACACAAAGCTTTTCACCAATTTCTGGATTGTGATATGGTCTCCTTATTTCTCACCAAGATGTTCTCTCAGCCTGGAAATTTTTTTGACTGCTCACTTTGGCTTGACTAACTCCTTTTCCAAGTTTAAATGTTGATTCCTCTGTTATGGGTACCTCCTCAGCCCTCCCTCTCCAATTCCCTCGCATAGGCATAGACGTGGAAACAAAGTTTTCCTAGATTTGGGCTACTTTGGCTGACTCTTTAAAGGAATATAAACTTTCTCCTCTAGTTGATGGGGCCAGAGATGACTCCCAAGGGGTGCGATGGGGGACCGAGCAGGAAAGCCCATTCACCATCTCCCCTCCACCTACAAGAAAGTCCCTTCTAAGCTAGAAAAAACAGTGTGATTAGCAAAAAGATACATTGGAGGTGGACTAATCAGAACAATAAAATAAATTTTTAACCTAATTATCCTAGTAACACAAGATAGATTTCTCTCAATTAGTAATTACTTCTTTTTCAAAATAATTTTTCTTACTTCTGCATATTCTTTCTCCATGTATCCAACATCAAACCATTAATTCCTCTTTCTGAAATATCCTTTCTCTCCAATTCAAGTCAATGAGTTAAAGTACTCTTCTTTTAGGGTTTTTTTTTTTTTTTTTTTTTTTTTTTGCAAATGTGCCATCATTTCTTGTAAAATAATGTCACGTTTTTCCTTAGCTCTCTTTCTCCTGAAGCTGCTCATTATTCTGGTTCCAATTCTGGCTTAGTTCTTTCAGAGCCTGGGTCACTGGCATGGTTTCCCGAGCCCTGTGTCATCCTCTCTCTCCGTTTACCCCCTTGTTGTTGCTATTGTGAACTCCCAAGGAACTCCCCAAGAAAGAACATATAACAGGAAAATTTTATGAGACCAATCCTGTCTGTAAATATTGTCTTTCTATTGTTTACTGATTAGTAGTCTTATTGGGTATGAAATTTCTAGGCTAACATTTACTTCTCCGGTATTTGAGAATGTGCTCTATCACCTTCTGGCATTAAAAGCTGCTACTAAACTCATGTCATATGATTTGGCATTCCTTCACAGGTGATGTTTATTCTTTTTGAAGCTTTTACTTACCCCTGTTATGAAAATTAAGAAAAGATATACTTTGGTGAGATCCTTTTTTCATCTGTTGCACTGGGAACGAGGTGAGTCATTTTAACCAGTAGAATAATGTATATTCACTCTGGAAAATTTTCTTGTATATTTAATGTTAAGAGTGAGAGTTCTGGACTACTGAAGCATACTGTTTGACATTAGGCAATTTTAAGTGTTTCTCTGTTTCTCAGGTTTTTTTACCTAAAAATTGAGATAATAATACAATCTACCTCATATAGGTCTTATGGGATTAAGTAAGAGAGGATGTGAAAAACCCATAGGACAATGCCAGCCATCTATTTTTATTTTCTACTTGGGCTTACACAAAATGGGTTGTGTCTTGTATGGAAGATATTATAGTTCACTAAAGAGAAATTATGCATGACAAATTAAAGAAAAATATCATGTATAATAGGAAATTTGGTTAAGGAAATGAGTACATTTTTGGAATTTTTAATTTCCTGGGCTTTGTTACAAAGTACAATGATTGTGTTAACCAATATTCACCGAGTGGAAGAAGCCTAGGCTTCCAAATCCAGGCACTTTTATAAAATGATTTGATTAGAGCTAGTAAGGAATAAAAGGCTTCATGTAGTTCTGCTTATCTAAGTGATATTTACTGAGCTGGAATTTGCCACCTTGCCTATTATAATCTTTGCAGCTGGACAGAAACATTTCCAAATAGTCTCATGAAACTTTTCTATGAAAGACTCTTTTGATGTTTGGCCAAAGAGGATTTGTCATTATGTATAAGAATTTAAAAAATTTTTTTAAAGCCGTGCCTGTGAAGAAAACATAATATCCATCACTTAGGGGCATCATTTGGATTTGTGACTCTCTCTGGAGGCCAGTGCGTTCAGCAAACAATGAATGGATGAGATCCCTTCAAACCTGAAGTTTTTCATTGATGACAAATGTAATATCGAAAATATCTTTCACTTAATAAGTCACCCAAGTAGAATTCAGTGAAAGTTTTTAGTATAAATTACCAGCCATATTCATCTTCTTGACTCTTTTATAATACTGAATAGAAGCAAGCACAACTGCATAAAAATTCCATGTTGAAACCTAGGAGGGCTGCTCCTGCCGCAGAGCTGGCTACCTCTCCTTTGAGAAGTGACACAATCTGGCCTCTGCCAGAAAGTCAACTCATGCAAGCGTAGCTCCATCTGGCTGTGAGTGATTTGTGGCCAGACAGGTACAATGGGAAAAGGAAGGAATTCTTTAGAAAGCCCTATCAAGTCTGTCCTCTTTCTTTTATCACTACACAACTCTTTCCTGCTATTTTCCCTCGTAATGGATTTCTGTCTGTTCCAAGTCAATGTAATTTAGAATATAGACAGCAATGTTTGCTCTTTTTAGAGCATGTAGAGGCCTGTGAACTAAATGAGTGACCTGAAATAGCTGACAAAAAAAGCCAGACAACAAAGGATCAAAGTCTAAATGAAAATATTCTGATTAGAGTCTCAAATGAAGAAGTATTGATTATTTGAAGCTATGATTATATGATATAGAAGCAGATGAAAAAAAAATCCATGTGAAAGGCAGAATTAGACCCAGCAGGATTAGAACCACTGTTCTTATTTCCATACCTCTAACTTTCTACTTAACCACCACATACTGGCTCCATTTTACTAATGAACCCATTCCCTCTAAAGTCACTAGAGTATTATTATGCTCAAATCTATTTTTTCCACAATTCTAGCTTGATTTTTATGTTGTGTTTGACCTGAATAATCAAATCTATCTCTCTGAAATTCTTCTTCTTTACTTTCTAAGAGACTATGTACTTTAAAATCTGCCATCTCTAAATCTTCTAGTTTTCTTTGTTTCCTTTTGTGTGTGTGTGTGTTGAGGATCAAATTTGATAATAGCTGTAAATCATGTATCATATTTCTTAACCCTTAATATAGTGTCTATAACTAGTTTTATTGGAAGTATTTCCTGGGTGATATACTGTATTCAGAAACTCAACATACTCTAAATGTATACATTTAAAACAAAATTTATACTATTTCCATAGAACAAGTCTTGCTCAATCTTCCTGTTATAGTTAGAGGTATCGCCTCTCTTCATTTCCCCACCTGAAATCTCCGTGCATATAATTTTCCTCACTTCGGAATTCTATACGGAATGCTTTTAAGAATCATCCCCTCTTCTTCAGGGCCACTTTTTTTATCAGCCCAAGTTCCCTGTGACATCACCCTGTATTACACCATTTTTTATTTTTTTCCACAAGGTGCCAGATTTATCTTCCCATTACCTAATTTCCACCTCTAAACCTGAACTTAATTATATAGAGAATAAAAATGTTTAATAAAATGATCTGTATGTCTTTCAACTCTAAAGCTTTATAGATTATTATTTAAGTTTTATGATTCTATATTACTACTTTTTTCAATGATCTTAATATCCATTTACTGCCTATGATAGAAACTGCACAGTAATTTTTCCAGCTTTAAGGACTTTTTTTCTGCTGTGGCCACACATTACCAAGCAACGCTGTCTGCCTTTGAGCCTCTGACTCCCTGCTGTCCAGTCAGGTCAGTGTCTTCTGTGCCTGCCTCCCTCCACTTTTCAGATACTTGTCTTTATTGTTAATAAGCTCCTTTCTCTCCTTGATGCCCATTTTTTAAAGAAGCATGGGGAATACAAATAAAAGTGATGAACGATAGTTGAAGATGAGAAAATAAAATAACATTGGGCTGGGTCTTAGTGGCTTTCTTTCTAGTGAACACTCTTCTTATTGAGGACATTGTAGCTGTTGGCAGTCCAGTATTTACATTCTCTAAGCCAGTGATTTTCAGCCTCTTTTGTCTCATGGCAAATCATTAAAATTCTGCAGCACACCAAAAAATGTATATTTTGCTGATATGACAAAAAAACCAAGTATAATTTTGAGTCATTCACACTGGACAGCTCTTGTTGTATTGGCTGTTGTCATTTTTTTTATCGTCATATTTTTTTTTCAGTTTTATTTTTAAATCATGTTTATTCTATTACAGTTGTCTCAATTTTTCCCCCTTTGCCCTCCCCACCCATCCCACCCTGCCCACCTCTCCCACAGTCAATTCCCACTCTGTTGTCCATGTCCATGGGTCATTCATACATGTTCCTTGTTTAGTCCCTTCTCCTTCTTTCCACCGTTGTCCTCTTTCTCCATCCCCTCTGGTCACTTTCAGTCAGCTCCATGTTTCCTTGCCTGTGGTTTATTTTGTTTATTAGTTTATTTTGTTGACTAGGTCCCACTTATAGGTGAGATCATATGATATTTGTCTTTCATCGACTGGCTTATTTCACTTAGCATAATATTCTCCAGTTCCATCCATGTTGTCACAAAAGGTAGGAGTTCCTTTCTTCCTTCTTTCTTTTTTCTTTTTTAATGCAGATTGATTTTATTTATTTATTTTTAAAATATCAAGATCCATTATAAAATATTAAAAAAATTTAAATCCATTATAAAGTCTCAGCAATCATGACACCTGCACAGAAATAATCAAGTAGATCAATGAAAGAAAATGAGCATTCTAGAAACAAACATATATATGTTTCTAACAATGTAATATGTGATTAAATTGATATTTCAAATAAATGGGAGACAGTAAGGCTTATTCAACATATAACGTGCATGGATCACTATTACTTGTAATAAAACAAATATAGAGCCCTATTTCACACATTATACAACAAACACTCTGGTGAATTAAAAATCAATATGTAAAATCTAAGGAGTTTTAGGAGAAAATACAAAATAGTATTTTTCTTACCCTGAAGTAACATATTCAAAGCCAGAAGTGTTTACCAAACACTATGATAAAAACTAGTACCTCTACTTCTCAAAATATTTCATAAAATTCAATAGGAGGGAAGACTCCCAAACTCATTTTATGAAGCCAGCATTATCCTAATTCCAAAACCAGATAAAGATACTATAAAGAAAGAAAACTATAGACCAATATCTCTGATGAACATAGATACTAAAATCCTCAACAAAATATCAGCAAATGAATACAACAATGCACCAAAAAGATCACACACCATGATCAAGTAGAATTTATTCTGGGAATGCAAAGTTGGTATGTCATTAGCAAATTAATAATTGTGATTCACAACATAAATAAAATGAAGAATAAAAACCACATAATCATATCAATAAATGCAGAGAGAGCATTTGATATAATCCAGCACCCATTTATGACAAAAACCCTCAGCAAAGTGAGAATAGAGGGAACATACCTAAACATAATAGAGGCCATATAGGACAAACCCACTGCCAGCATCATGTTCAATGGGCAAAAACTACAAGTGTTCCCCTTAAGAGCAGGGATATGACAGGGATGTCCACTTTCACCTCTCTTACTCAACATAGTACTGAAAGTCCTGGCTATAGCAATCAGACAAGGAGAAGAAATAAAATACAGTCGAATTGGAAAGGAAGTAGTAAAACTGTATTTATTCACAGGCGAAATGATTCTGAACATAGAGAAGCCCAAATGTTCCACCACAAAACTACTAGAATTGATACATGAATTCAGCAAAGTAGCAGGATACAAAATTAATATGAAGAAATCAGTTGCATTTTTATATACTAATAACGAATTAACAGAAAGGGAAATCAAGAAAACAATCCCATTCACAATTGCTTTAAAAAGAATAAAATACCTAGGAATAAACCTAACCAAGGATGTAAAAGACCTGTACTTAGAAATTGTAAGATGCTAAAGAAACTGAAGAAGATTCAACTAAGTGGAAGCCCAGACCATGCTCATGGATAGGAAGAATTTACATTATTAAAATGTCCATACTACCCAAAGCAATCTATAGAGTCAATGCAATTCCTATCAAGATTTAAAAACAGTATGTTTCTGGAATAAAAACAGGCACATAAATCAATGGAACAGAATAGAGAGCCCAGAAATAAACCCACACCTTTATAGTCAATTAGTATTTGACAGAGGAAGCAAGCATGTACAATGAGCTAAAGATAGTCTATTCAATAAATAGTGTTGGGAAAATTGGATAGATATGTACAGAAAAATGAAACTAGATCACCTTCTTATACCACACACAAGAATAAATTCAAAATGGATCAGACTTAAATGTTGGACCGGAAACCATAAAAATCATAAAAGAAAACATAGGCAGCAGGTCTTGGACATTACTCATTGCAATTTTTTAAATTAATTAATTACTTTTAAAAAATGTATAAATCATGTTTATTCTATTATAGCTGTCTCAATTTTTACCCCTTTACCCCCCTCCGCCCATCCCACCCCTACCCCCCACTCCCACAGTCAATTCCCACTCTGTTATCCATTCCAATGGGTCATTCATACATGTTCTCTGTCTAGTCCCTTCCCCTTCTTTCCACCATTGTCCTCTTTCCCCATCCCCTCTGGTCACTTTCAGTCTGCTCCACGTTTCTGTACCTGTGGTTTATTTTGTTCATTAGTTTATTTTGTTGAATGAAGTCCACTTATAGGTGAGATCATATGGTATTTGTCTTTCATCAACTGGCTTATTTCACTTAGCTTAATATTCTCCAGTTCCATCCATGTAGGCACAAAAAATAGGAGTTCCATCTCTCTTTCTTTCTTTCTTTCTTAAATGCAGATTGATTTTATTTATTTTTTAAATGTCAAAGTTAATTATAAAATATTAAAAAAATTTAAAACCACTATAAAGTCTCAGCAATTAAACCAACATGACATCAGCGCAAAAATAATCAAGTAGATCAATGAAATACAATGAGCATTCTAGAGACAAACATATATATTTGTCTAGCAATATATGATTAAGTTGATATTTCAAATCAATGGGTAAGATAAGGCTTATTCAACAAATAAAGTGCATGAACCACTATTACTTGAAATAAAACAAATATAGAGCCCTATTTCACACATTATACAAGAAATATTCAGGTGAGTTAAAAATCAATATGTAGAATCAAAGGAGTTTTAGAAGAAAATAGAACTAATATTTTTCATGATCTGAAGTAAAATATTCAAACCCAGAAGCTATAAAGTAAATATTAACAATATGACTACATTAAACATCTAACTATATAGTAATATACATAGAAAAAAAAGTTAAAGGACCAGGAATAGAATAGAAAAGTATTTGCAACACATCTAAAACATGGTTAATAGGTTTTTTTGGGGTTTTTTTGGAAAAAAGTTCTACAAACTTTTAATCAATAAATGGATAAAGACTACCAAAAAGTCAATTAAAGGGTTTTTTTTTTAATAATAGAAATAGGCAAGAATTATACTAAAACAGATTTAGTTTCAACAAATAGTAAAGGAACAGTTAAAATAATATCATTGTCACAATCGGATTAATGAATATTATAAATATTGGTAATATCAAGTATTGGCAACTCTGAAAGGAACTGGGTGTTCATAGAAACTTTTTCTTCATCTTAAAGGAGTCCCTTTAGCATATTTTGCAGTGCTGGTTTGGTAGAAGTGTAATCTTTAGCCTTCTATTGTCTGGGAAACTCCTTATTTCACCTTCTATTTTAATCGAGAGCTTTGCTGGGTAGAGCACTCTTGGTTGCAGCAATTTTTAAATCAGATATATCTCCCCAGAGAAGGGAAACAAAAGAAAAAATAAACAAATAGGACTATATAAAACTAAAAAGCTTTATTTATTTTTATTTTTTTCGTTTTGTATTGTTCAGTTATAGTTGTCCCACCTTTTTCCCCATTGCTGATCCCTATCATGCCCCTCCAACTCCCACAGTCAATCCCCATCCCACATTGTCCATGCCCATTAGTCCTCTATTTGTGTTCCTTTGTTTGCCCCTTTATCTTCTTTCCCCTGTTATCCCCTTCCCCTCTGTCACTGTCAGTTTGTTTTTTATTTCCAAGTCTCTGGTTCTATTTTGCTCATTTGTTTTGTTGATTAGGTTCCACTTATAGGTGAGACCATATGGTATTTGTCTTTTACCACCTGGCTTATTTCACTTAGCATAATGCTCTCCAGCCTAAAGTCCATCAGTAAATGAGTGGATAAAAAAACAAACCTGCAGTATATTTAGATGTATATGGATTACATGTAAATACATGTAATAGATGTATATGTATTACAATGGAATATTATGCAGCAGAAAGAAAGAAGGAACTCCTACCCTTCGCGACAGCATGGATGGAACTGGAAAGTATTTATTTTTAAATTAAATGTATTTGGGTGACATTGGTTAATAAAATTTTATAGTTTTCAAGTGTACAATTCTATAGTACTATCTGTATATTGCATTGTGTGTCTACCACCCAAAATCAAATCTTTCGTCACTTGTAATTGACCCCTTTTACTCTTTACTACTTTCAAATCCCCTCCTTCTGGTTACCACTATATTGTTGTCTGTGTCTTCACGGTGTTCTTCAATAGATGACTGGATAAAGAAGATGTGACATATATACAATGAATACTATTCAACCATAAGAGGAGGTGAAATACTGTCATTTGTAACAATATAAATGGATTTTGAGAAAATCATGCTCATCAAAATAAATAAGACAAAAAGAGTCAAGAACCATCTGATTTCATTCATTTGTGGGATATAAAACTGAAAGCAACAGATGAACAAACAAGAAAAAACAAATAAAATCATATTAATTTATAGTCAACTGATTATAAACCTTAATTACATCTTAAATGTCCATTCACTTTTGTCATAAATATAACTTAATCATGGCCATGATTATCATACCACCTTTTCCATATCATATTTGTTAGAAGCAAGTTATAGGTTCTACCCACACTCAAGAGGATGTTATTTCATAAGGGTGTTACTTATTGGAAGTTATCTTAGAATTCTCTCTACCAGAAGGACAAATGATATTGAAAACCTGATTATACATTATATAATATTACTAGAGAATAGAGTTTGTGACTGCTTGGAAGCTGAATATGATATATATTACAATATGTATATATTTTGTGCTTTACAAAATTAGATTTAAGAGGTGATATTTTAAAAAATCAGTAAAATTTTGAACAATTTGTAAAATAAATATAAGCTGCATTACATTTTTTTATGGATCTGGATTAAATATAATATAACATATATGTATTTTTCATATGAAAGCATTCATATCATTTTAGGAAAATTATAAGACAAATTTTACTAAATTTTAATTAAGAATCCATATTAAGAGATGGTTTTCCATAACACAAGTATCCAAATATTACTGTTAGTAATAGTAGCAATAGAAAGTGTAATGAAGAAAAAGTGGATATAAGTTTGATATTAATTTGACAGAAATTATATTTATTGCATGATAATTGCTGCGTGTTAAAAACTGGAGAATTTTCCATTTAACCATTATTAGAACAACTGTACATCGAATGCAAAAAATCAACCTAGTCACAGAACTTACACCTTTCACAAAAATTAACTCAAAATGGGTCAGACTTAAATATAAAACACAAAACTATTAAACTCCTCTAAGATTACACAGAAGAAAAGCTAGATGACCTTGAGAATAGTGAGGCCTCTTTAGATATAACACCAAAGACATAAGGCATTAAAGAAATAATTAATAAGTTGGATTTTATTAACATTAAACCTTCTACTCTGCAAAAGATGTCAAGAAAATAGAAAGACAAATCACAGATTACAAGAAAATATTGAAAAAAGGCACATATGATAAAGGATTGTTATTCAAAATATATGAAGGACCCTTAAAACTCAGCAATAAGGAAACAAACAGTGCAATTAAATAATAGACTAGAGACCTTAACAGTCACCTTACAAGGAAGATATAGAGATGGGAAATAAATCATAGATAAAGATGCCCCACACCATATGTTATCAGGAAAATGTAAATTAAAACAACAATGAGATAGCACTACACAGCTATTAGAACGGCCAAAATCCAGAACACTGACAACACCAAATGCTGACAAGAATGTGGAACAACAGGAATTCTCATTCATTGCTGGTGGGAATGCAAAATGGTATAGTCATTTTAGAAGACAGTTTTGTGGTCTCCTATAAAACTAAACATATTCTTACCATATGATCCAGCAGTTGTGTTCCTTGGTATTTATCAAAAGAAGTTGAAGACTTACATCTACAAAAACCCCTGTGCACAAATATTTATAAGAACTTTATTCATAATTACCAGAACTTGCAAGCACCAAGATTTGTTTTAGTAGGTGAATGAAAAAATAAACTGTGGTACATCCTGATAGTGGAATATTATTTAGTACTAAAAAGAAATGAATTATCAAGCCATAAAAAGGCATAGAGGAACCTTAAATGCATACTACTAAGTGAAAGAAGCAAATATGAAAGGGCTACATACTGTATGATTCCAACTATATGACAATCTGGAAAAAAGCTAAACTATGGGGTCAGTAAACAGATCAGTAGGTACTAGGGGTTGGGAGGAGGGAAGAGATGAATAGGCAGACAACAGTGGATTTTTAGGACAGTAAAAAATTATTTGACACTATAATCATATGTCATTATGTATTTGTATAAACCCGTAGAATGGGCATCAAATAAAACCTAGTTAAATCATGGATTTGGGGTGGTAATGACATGTCAATGGAGGTTTCTCCATTGCAATGAGTGTACCACTCTGGAGAGGAATGTTCATAATGGGGGAGTTTATGCAATGTGGGATCAGGGATGTATGGGTAATACCTCTCTCTTCCTCTCTGTTTTGCTGTGAACCTAAAACTCCTCTAAAAAATTATCTTAAAAAAAGTATTCAAACTTACCCTTGGCTTTCAAAGATGGAGTTTTTCTTCTTCTCTATACTCTCTATTCTACTCTTTTACTCTGGGAAATCTTACCCTTTTAAGATTACAAGTTATTCAGAAGTACAAAAATGTACCTACATTATCTTTTAAAAAAGCTTTTACTTATTTATATATCTATCTATTTATTTATAATTAAATTTATTGGGGTGACAATGGTTAATAAAATTATATGGGTTTCAAGTGTACAGTTCTATGATGCATCATGTGTATATTGTATTGTGGCCCACTACCCAAAGTCAAATCTTCATCCATCACCATATATTTGATGCCTTTTTCCCTTTACTAGCTACCCCCTTCCCTCTGGTAACCACCATACTGTTGTCTATGAGTTCTCTTTTTGTTTTTCTTGTTTGTTCATTTACTGGTTTCAGTTTTATATCCTACACATCAGTGAAATCATATGGTTCTTAACTTTTCCTGTCTGATTTATTTCATTTCACATGATATTCTCAAGGCCCATTTTCTTGTTGCAAATAGAAGTATTTCATCTTTTCTTATGACTACGCAGTATTCCATTATATATGTGTATTGCATCTTCTTTATCCAATCACCTATTGATGGACATTTCAGTTGTTTCCTTGTCTTGGCCACCGTGGATAATGCTGCAGTGAACATGGTGCGCATATATCTTTGCAAATGTTTTTAAGTTTTTTGGGTAGATATCCAGGAGAGAGACTGCTGAGCCATATGGTAACTCTTATTTTTTTGAGAAGCCTCCATATTGTTTTCATAGTGGCTGTACCAGTTTACATTCCCACCAGCAGTTAGTGAGGGTTCCTTTTCCTCCACAACCTCTCCAACACTTGTTATTACTCATTTTGTTGATAATAGCCATTCTAAAGGTATGGGGGGGTATCTCATTGTAGTTTTGATTTCCATTCTCCTAAGAGCTAGTTAATTTGATGATTTTTTAACATATTTGTTGGTCATTTGTACATCTTCTTGGGAGAAGTGTCTCTTCAGATTCTCTGCTCATTTTTTGATTGCATTATTTGTTTCATGTTGAATTGTATGAACGATTAATACATTTTTTGAAAAGAGTTTATTTATTTATTTTTAGAGAGGAAGGGAGAAAAAGAGGGACAGAAACATCAATGTGTGGTTGCCTCTCGAGTGCCCCCCCCCACCCGGGGACTGACTGGCAATCCAGCCATGTATCCTGAATGGGAATTAAAACTGCCACCCTTGGTTTGCAGGCCGGCACTGAGCCACACCAGCCAGGATAAAATTATTTATATTTTTTGTAATTAATCCCTTGATACCAAAACTTGGCCAGGATAACTAAAAAGAAAACTGCAGATCAAAATCTCTGATGAATACAGATGCAAAAATCCTACATTTTCTTCCAGAGAAAATCTTGAAATCAGAAAAGTAATCCACATGCAGACACTTTAGACTACATAGAAAATATTTGCTTTGATAATGTGATTGTGATTTAAACTGTGCTTTATTAGCATTATTGTTTCTTCATTTGTTCTTAGGGGATACATGTGTTTATGAGTTTTCCTATGCAAGCATTTGCACACAGAATGCTAGAAACAGAAGCTAAAGCTTTGCTGTCTAATCCCAACCTCCTTGACTCCACTGACACTTTTCAAAGCTTAGCATTGTACAATTTGGGAAATATACAAAGAATTTCATATTGTGGAACTGTTCTGAAGAGAGGCTGGGGAGGCCAAATCTGTAGGTGGGGAATAGAGTTCTCTTTAAAGAGAATGATATTCCCTATGAATCTGTTTGGCGAGAGGCAAATCAAGAACAGAAATTGAATTCTCCTCAGGAATCAAGAGGAAGAGAAAGCTATTTCTTTTCATTTCTTTTTCTGGCTTCAGGGAGTTGGCATCTAAATTACACGAGAAGAAGGATACTTAGAAAGTCCTGTTGCCTGTTTACCAGGATTAAGCTGCACTCTATATAACACGGAAGAGATAAGAGATGGCAGGGAGGTTGATTTTTACCACAGTGAAGCAGGCCAAGATTTAAGGTAAAAAAAAAATGCTGCCAAAAGACCCTCATTTGTGTCTTGGTACTGTAGATTCTGAAAGCTGCACCAATTCTAAATTTCCTGTATTATAGTTCCTTTCTCTTACTTCTTTTAGGAATAGTCTTGTTAAACATTACATAGACTAGAGACTTGAGGGACGTTCTTGTCACTATGCTGGGTAAAGCTAAGAAGAGGGGGAATCATCCCCCACCCATAGATATAACATGAAATGAACCTCAAATAAGAACTGGGGAACAGAATAGAGTTCAGAGTCAAATGTTGGTCACTCCAAGAGACTGGTGAGTACCAGAAAAAGATTCTGAGAGCACGTAGCAAACACCCTCAGGATTCTCAGAGGCACTTGGGGGAAGGAAAACTAATAAAAGACTAGAACCGCCAAGACAGACAGAATGAGCCTGTATTAAGTAAATCAGTTAAAAAAGGAAATTTAGCTTCATTTTGAAGTCAAAGTTTTCTAAGATTAGAGAACATGAATTAAAATATATTTAAATATTTTTCTCCTTCTTTCTTTCCAGTTTTTCTTGTATGCTTTTATCCAGTTTCTGACAACACAAATGTCTTAAATTTTCTACATGTTAAGTTGAAACACAGTTTTATCTTTCTAGTAAAGTCCTTCATTACATTTGAGAAAAAGGACTTAAGACAAGAAGAAAAACAGTGATGTTAGAGCACTTGAAATATAATGCCTTAAAATTGAAAAAATATTTTTATAAATTAATTTCTGAACAGGAGTTAATATGTTTATATATGCATTAATTTTATCTGTAAAACAAACAATTCTACTTATGAATACCAATCAGAACATTAATAAACAAATACACTTTGAAAACACCTAGTATATAAGAACTATAAGAATATCTTCTAAAAATACCCTTTAATTAAGAAATTGTATAAAGACATATAATATTCACAAACAAATGAAATGTATTTTACTTAGGACTGTGTACTCTGTGCACCAGGGGGAAGTGATTTTTGAAACTATTTGTTACTTTAAAAGTAATCTAAATAGCAGACAAAAGAGGTTATTTGCATGCCACTGCCTACATCCATTCCTAAAAGATTCTGCAATCTCTCATACCAGGAGCCGCCATCATAACAGAAAAAAAAAAAAAAAGTTAAAAGGGATCTAGGAACTGATCCCTTGCCATTTGTTCAAAAGGGATCTAGGAGCAGTTTCATGTCATTTAAGGAATCCCTTTGAGACAAACTGACACACATGGTATAGAAGGTAGAAGAAAATGTTTGAATGCAGGAAAGTAACAAAAAGTATGTGGCTGCTCATAACAATTGTAGGGTAGATTCTCTCATGAGGTGGAGGTGGAGGATTAGATTTCTAAGCTCTCTTCTAGCTCTTAAAATTTTATAAATTTGATACTCTTGTCTACCATCGCATGTTAAAGTACACCAGACTAAGTTTATTTGTTTAGTTGTTAAATATTGTATAGCTTTTAAAGTTTTATTTTTATTGACGAAATGAAAATACATTTGTGTACAGTCTGCCCTCACATCTCTAGCATTCAAAAGAAAGTAAATAATAAAATCCACCATGCAGGTGCTGTATCCAACTTGACACTGAAATGTCACAAGAGAGTAGGACTTTAACCATCCATATTTTAGGGGACGCTGATTGAGTTGTTGCAGCGATGTCTAATATGTCAAAGTGTCTGAAAGCCCTGCAGCCCAACTGCTATCTGATAATATTAATAACAATAACAAGAAAAAAATAGTAACGGGCTGCCTATCTTTTATTTTTTTGGCTTCTAATGGTTTACAAATAGTATTTATATCTTATTTTATTAAATATTACCACAGAGAGGAAAAGTGAGTATCAATAATAATATTTATAGATTAAAGAATTAGGTTCAGGCGTTAAAGCAGCCAGAGCAAGGTGGCATAACTAGTTAATGATAAAACAAAACTGGCTGATGAGGAAGCAGAGACTTGAACCCAAGTGTTTTGACTCAAAAATTTATTTCCCTTCAGTGTTAGATACTGGTTTTACCTCAGTACTTCTATAACCAAAAACGCCAAGTTCAGCTGGCTGCTGTAACAAAAGCCAAACCTGTGAGCCAGCTGTTGGTGCAAAAGGAAAGAGATTTATGCTGGTGCTGAGACCTGGGAGAATTGTGGACTCCCGTCTCAAAGACCATCCCTGCTTCCTGCTCAAGTCTGCAGTTTTTATAAAAATAAGTAGGGGAGGCATTCTTTTTCTATCCAATGATCTTGCTAGCTTTTGGCATGCTCAGGTCTTGCCCATTCATCTTTCTAGCTTTTGTAGCCCTCGCTGTAAGAATCCCCCTCTATGCATTCATGGCAGAGGGGGAGGTTCCCCAGCGCTCCCTGACTGGCTCCAGTTTCAGGGTCAGTGGAGAGGCCTGCAGGACCCGTTGTCAGGAAGCCTGAAGACGCTGCAGCCCTCAGGCTACCTCTTAATGCTGAAATGGCATACACATAAGGGGGGGCAGCAGGAGTCTGCAGGGCACCCTGCCTCCCAGGGCACCCACATGTTCTCTGCAGCCCCTGCATGGCCCACGCCTCCGAAGTGGCCAGCCAGGCCCACACTCTCCCTGTCGCTTGCTGCCTGTGCTCTGAGTGCCTACGGTAAGAATTCCCTTTCCAAACTCTGGACTCTTGTAACATTACAAGGGTAAAGGGATAGAGGTCTCATCTTTAGTAGTTTCTTCATGCTGTCAAAAACTATAGTCTTCCCTATCTCCGTGTCCAGAGATTCTTGCTGTCTACTAAAGGAAGAAGAGGGTCAAGATGGAGGGAAGCCTTCACATGAGGGGGAAGAGTTGCTGTCTTTGGAAGGTGGCGTATGTGGTGTCCAGAGGGTGGCACCACTGAACAAACAAAGCTGGTAGACTGCTTCGTACTTCAAGAGGCAGCGTTGCAGATGGGCTTCCAAAGTGAGACCTTTGGAAGGTGCTGCTCCTTTCCAAAACAAGAATTTTAAATCTTTTTCAGGTGTGCAGGTCCAGCTTTCCCTTGCACTATCAATAGCGGCAGCAGGATCTGAGTCCCCCTCAGGCAGTGGTCACTTAATCCATGTGTGGTGGATCCAAGGCTTCATTCCCTGGGGCTTCAGGGAAGAGTTTATTGTCTTTAGGACATCATAGGGACTGGACCATCGCTTGGCTAACTGCTGTTCAAGACCTTGAGTTTTCCAGGTCTTTAGTAAGACTCGCTCTTCCAGATAGAACAGGGGTTAAGTACTCATCAGAGGGGTAGCTAGATCTGCAATAAGCAAACTTGTGCAAAGTTGTTAGTGTTTGCCCTAAATGTTGTACATATTGTTTGATTTTTTATTCATGTTCTAAATCTAAAGGGGGTGTTCCTGAAACAGAAACTTGGAAGGGTCTTCCATAAATTGTTTCAAAAAGGCTTAATTTAAGCCCACTTCAGGTTGCTACACTAATCTGGAGCAAGGTGATAATGAGTGCCTGGTCCATTTCAAATATGTTTCCTGGAATATCTTCGCCAGGACCTTCTTTATTGTGTGGTTCATTTTCTCAGTCTTCCGTGTAGACTGGGGACTCCAAGATGAATGTAGTTTCCATTGAATCTATCATGAATCTATCATGAATGTTTGAAAGGTTTATGTAAATTGGGCAATCCTAGTGCTAGGGCCCAAACTAGTTTTTCCTTCAAGGTGTCAAATGCTGCCTGACAGCCTCTCATTCATTTGTGTTTCAGCATCTAGTCCTTTCAAAGAATTATACAGTGGTTTTGTCCAAAATTTGGAATCCAGCCTTAGCCAAACCCTGTAATCCCTCAGAAGCTACTAAGATGTTTCTGGAGTTTTTACTGTAGCAATGGCTTGTTTTCAATCAGCCATCAAACTTCTTTCTAGTGCTTTGTTTCAAGTGGAATCCCAGGTATGCCACCTCCTATTTGCAAATGTGGGCCTTTTGAGGAGATACTTTATATCTTCCTTTTACCAAATAATTCAGGACTGTGATGGTGTTAGTAAGTCATTTACTGTAAAAAAATTCCTGGGAGTCTAAACCTTCCTTTTTAAGGGGGTGTTGTTTCTTCCATGGAATCCACATTCTTTTTTTTAGTTTGATCTTTATGGGTTGAATGTTAACCACACTATCTGGAGTTCCATCGGCCCAAATGACTTGATCAACCTGCTTGCAGATCTTGGATGGGAAGAGTTTACCTCTAGGTACTTCTGGACAAGTCAGGATCAGCTGGAGCTGGAGAGCATGTTTCAGCCAGACTCCTAAATGTAATGACTGCTTCTCAGGGGAAAAAGTTATTTGTGCATGTGATTTAAAAACTAATTCTTGGCCCCACAATGGAATGGGACAGTTTCACATGCAGAGAAAGCTATGCATAAGATTTTGATCCCTTAGCTGGCATTCTAGATGTTGAAGAAACACCTGTTTTTGTAATTGTTGGGTCATTCCAGTAACTGACAGTACAGTGAATTTTTCTTGGTTAATTATGCATTTACTACTGGGTATGTAGCTCTTATATCTACAAGAAAGTCAATTAGCTTGTTTCCCATTGTCAGTTGTACTCAGGACCCTGTGGGAAAACAGCAATTGGTTGGGAGGTATCTAGGGGAGCCCACGGACCTTCTATTTGTCATCAGATCTGTCATTGTTTTTTAACATTTCTCAGCAAGGGTTTTTATCATTTCTTTTCTTTCTTTTCTTTCTTTTTTTTAAAATTCTGAGCAGTCTTTTCTCCAATGGCTTTTTGCAGTAGGTGCTTTGTTTGGTGCCTGGTAAGTTTTCCTCTTTTTCTTTCCGGTCCCTTCTGG
Source organism: Pteronotus mesoamericanus (assembly GCF_021234165.1). NCBI lineage: Eukaryota > Metazoa > Chordata > Mammalia > Chiroptera > Mormoopidae > Pteronotus > Pteronotus mesoamericanus. The sequence goes on from NW_026555309.1 coordinate 12,488,023, forward strand.
TTTCCCTGCACTGGTTCTAAGAAAATGGTGGGATGCTTTAATTTCTTTATTTACCAGGCATGGCAAAATTTTCTAAAAATCCTCACTTGAGGATATTTTTATTGATTTTAGAGAGGGAGAAATGGAGAGGGGGAGAGAGAGAGAGCGAGAGCGAGCAATGGAGACAGAGACAGAGAAAGAAACATGACTGTGAGAGAGAAACATCAATTGGTTGCCTCCCATACATGCCCTGACCAGGGATCAAACCCACAACCCTTTGGTGTGTGGGATGATGTTCCAACTGAGTGAGCCACTTGGCCAGTGCCCAGTCATGGTAAACTTTAAAAGGTATGTCCACCAGCCTTAAGGGATTCATTTCCAATGCCCTGTCTAAACGTTGCAGCTTCCTTCTGATACTGAGGCACTTAGCCCAATTAATGTCATGTTTACCATTCAGACATTTTCCTGGTGCCTGTGCATCACCATCAGTGTGCTTTTGATAGGCTTGATAGATCCTTTCTAAAAATTCAGAAGGGTCTTTGTTTGGTTTCTGTTGAATGGCCTATATCATATTCAGGCTCTTTTGTTTAGGTGTCCCTTTTCTAAGCCCTTCTAAATATGCAACATTTGTAATGTTTGAGGAAGGTTAGGCCTTTGCCATTCAGGTCCCAGTTGGGTTCTATCAAGGGAATCACCCTGGCTTGGTTGGGGGTCCCACTGGAATTCTCTTGATGGAGGTAATGATCCCCTTTATTAGCCTTCTCTAAAACTAGTTATCTTTCATATACCATTAGCAGGATGTTTTATATGTCCAGTTCGGATGATGAATGGAGATGATAAGATCTGCCATTTTCTGAAGATCCTCCCTGTATGAATGGTTGAAATTCTTTCAGTTTAGTAAACCTGAAGTGGAAAATGGAATATAAGCCTGGAATGGCCAGAGGGCTGGCCTTCCTGATTTACTCCACCTATAGGATAAGTGCTTCAAAGGAAATTGTCCCGCTCTGAATAAGTATGCTGCCCAGCCAAATTGGGTATCCTGCCGAGTCTTTGAGGGGGGACCATTTCTGCATCACATGGGATCAACTGTTGCCCATTTGGGCCTCATTTCAGGGGTATCTAGCAGCAGGGGTCATGACAGGGGAGATCTTGCTGCTAATCCTGGGTCCCTCAGGTTCAAGGCATAAAGGAGGCTCATCTTTCCCTTTACCTTTTTTTGTGTATGTGTGTCTTACTATCAGAGAGGGGTTTTGAAGCCAAATCCCTTCTCTGCATCATTAGGTTGTTTCCTTCCTTTGCTGAATCCTTATTTTGTAAAAACATAAATGCCTTGACATAAGGGACTTCATCCCATGTCACTGACCATTGGTAAAAATTTCCAGCTGTAGGATGGTGTAGTAATTTGGGAACCATTTAAGGGCCATTTTCCCCCATAGTCTAAAGTATGTGTAGGCTAAGCAGCATTACAATAGAAAACCAATTCCTTCTTAGTCATTGAATCATAGCTGTACATGAATCAATCTGCTAAAATTTGGCTCAGGGGTCTCGCTTCAGGAGTCAAAACAGAGCAACCCTTGATGACATAAAAGTACAAACCCCAAATCATAACCACAGAAAGACCCCAGATGAAGTGGGAACATATATACAAAACTTGGATCCCTAATTCCATTATTCCAAATGAGTATTCATAAGCAAGTCCCAGTGTTTTATCACTTGCCAACCAGTACCACAAGTGCTCCTAACCAAACCCAAAGGGCACAAAGCCCAAGTGGCGCAAAGCCCAAGTGGCATTAAATCCAAGTAGAAGGGATAATCTGCCAACCAGTACTGTAAATCATCCTTACTGGACTCAAGAGGCACAAAGCTCAAGTGGCATGTGTCTCAAGTGGCACAAAGCCCAGGCAGCAGGGATAGCCTAGGACAGCCTATAACTAGTACTACAAGGGTTTTAACTGGACCCAACTGGCACAAAACCCAAGTGGCATAAAACCCAAGCAGCAAGGATAGAGGGCCCTGTGTGCACGTCATTTCAACTTACCCAGCCCTGGAGTTCATTTGCTCTTCAGAAACTCATTTTCTTTCACCATGAAGTGTTACAGGTGGCTGATGTTTTGAAAAGTAATGCAAGGAAATTTGCTGAGATGAGCTTCTGGCAGCTGCTGGGAAGTCCCCTCAATTCCACACTTGGTGTTCGCCTGCCACAGACAGCTGGGACCCCAGTCTGAGCCCTCCAGGACTTAATGAGATCCACACTGTTGCAGCAGAGTAACCAAAAACACAAGTTTGGATACCTGCCACAACAAAAGCCAAACTCGTGAGACAGGTGCTGGTGCAAAAGTAAAGAGGTTTATTCAGGTGCTGGGAACTGAAAGACTGGTGGACTTCCGTCTCAGAGGCCGACCTCCTTTTCTGCTCAAGCCAGAAGTTCTTACAGACATTAGGCAGGGGAGGACTTTTTTCCTACCCAATTATCTTGCTAGCTTTTGGCCTACTCTGGTCCTGTCCATTCATCTTTCTAGCTTTTGGCACATTAAGTGTAAGAAATTTCCCCTGTGCCATCTTGGTCAATGGGGAAGACTCCCTAGTGCTCCCTGGCTGGGTAAGGTATAAGAGTCAGTGGGGAGGGGAGTTCTAGGACCTGCTGTCAGGAAACCTGGAGATACCACAGCCCTCACCCCAGCTCCTGATGCTGCGGACAGTGCCCACACATCTAGGGGAGGGTTTGGAGTCTGTGGGGCATCTCTGTTTTCTGTCATGTCTGTGACCACTACTCAGCCTTTGTGCAGCCTGTCCTTCCTAAGTGGCTGGCTGGGTTCACACTCACTCTGCTGCTAGCTGCCTGTGTTCCTTCTGACTCTGTAGTAACACCTTTTTGGAAAATATGTTTTAGAGTTTATAATGTAATGTTTTTAAACCTCAGTAAAACTGTCATAATCTAAGTTTTTATAAAACTCAAGGAAAAATTATGGTGTAATTAGAATGTGGTAGGACATAATTAATGATGCTTAGTTTAGTATTATTTTTGTGCCATTAAGTAAAGAGAAAATGCTAAATGGTAGCTTTTTCTTATCAAAAAGTGGTCTGTTTCCTGATCTGAATCAATTCACCATGCTTTCAGTATCACAACTTTTCAGCTGAGCTTTTATTTATAAAGTTGTAAGCTTCTTGCAACAATTTCTGTTTGTGATCAATAAAGCAAAGCATTCTGTCCTCCTCCTCAGCAGACTACCACTAGGCCTGAGAGTGATAAAATCTGTTTTTTTCTAAAGCCAGGAGTTCCTTGTAGGTTTTATAGTGGCAAGAGGCCTCCCGGCAGAAAAAAAAATCTATTCATGTTTTTCTCCATCATTTGTTAGTCTAAATTTGAGGAACTAGGATATAAATTCCCAAAATACTAGTTAATGTGGCTGTTTCCATTTTAAAAAATAAGTCAAATCAGTTGTTTAGCATTAAGTACATGAAAGAAATCAAGTTAATTTCCCCCATACATCAGCTTACTGTTATGGTAAATATTTTAGCATCAAGAAAATATTCGCATTGTATACTTGATGCCAACAGCTTGTTAACAAAAGAAAAATGCTAATAAACTATTGTATGATATTTTTGCCAAATGTGATTTTCCTGTAATTTTTTTTGAAGCAGAAAAATTGTATCATGCCTTAGAGTTTCTTATGAAATTTATTAAGAAGATAAAAGATAAATTATACACACAAATAAACTATATATATATATGATCACACATTGAATTAATAATAGATTTTTGGCTCAGACTTTTATTATCTACAGGTAAAATGAGAAATGGATTTAAATAAGAAGAAAACAATATAATTAGATGTTTCTTTAGGAGTCACTAAAACATATAAACATAATCAAAGATGAATTACTGTGAAAATACTTTAACACAGTTGTGGCTGTAAAGGACACCCTTCTCTCTTTGGTTGAGGAAAAATATTTACTGCACAAGGCTGAAAAATAAATAACAAAATACATGTGCTAAACTATACATTCTGTAATTGCTTTAAATCATGACAGAAATAAAAGATTGATGAAGGCTCTGTTAGAAGAGTGCTGTTCCAGCTGAGCCTTGGAGCAAAGGTCAAATTTGAATTGATAGAGGTGGGAAAGAAATACATTCCAGGTGAGAGAGGCAGTGTGAAGGGAATCCTAAGGGTAAAAGTCAGTAAGGTATACATTTTCATTTTGCTTGTGAAAATATAATACTAAGTGCCTTCAACTAAATTGTTTAGAGATGGTTTAAGAAAACATCTTGAATTCCAGTCTCTTGTCAGATTTTGCTGACCTCTCATTGTTGACTTGTTAAGAGCATTAGTAGTAGTAGTATTGATTAGACAAGGGAAATAAAAGCAAAAATAAATAAATGGGACTATATCAAATTAAAAAGCTTCTGCACAGCAAAAGGAACCACCTGAATAGGAGAAGATACCAGCAAACAATGGCTCTGACAAGGGGTTAATATCTGAAATATATAGAGAACTCATGCATGCAACTCAACACCAAGCAAACAAACAATCCAGTTTAAAAAGTGGGCAGAGCACACAGACACTTCTCCCAAGAAGTGTTATACAAAAGGCCATCAAATACCTGAAAAGATTCTCAAGTTAACTACCTAGTATGGAAATGCAAATCAAAACTGCAATGAAAAATAAAAAATAAATCATGTGATCAAAAGCAAAAAAAAAAAAAAAGACTGAATAAGTTAGTATAATGTTATATTATTGTAAGTTGGTATGATTCCATCAAGATGAAAGATGTTTCCTCTAATGGATGGGGGAGGGGTTTCCCTGAATAAAAATACTGATTTTTTTTTTGTTAAATATCCTAAGAAAGTGCAGATTATGGAAGAAAAAATAGGAACTTGAGAGGATGGACTTAGAATGGAAATAAAGATACATTCAAGGTCACTTTTCCCCAACCTGTACCAATAACTTTGTTATGCCACAGATGGGTTATAAGTATGTCAACATATTAAACTCCTCATTCCTCAAAGTGACTAGCTCAGGTAGGTCTGGGATGACTACTGGCTTTGGTTGGTTATTCCTGGCTGCAAGTTGCCTTGTCTGTTTACCCTACCTGCCAAATTAATATTTCTATAAAAAAAAAAACTGCAATGAATTAGTGTTTCAGGTCTGTTCAGATATATGAGGTTTGTCCAGAAAGTATCCAGCTATGTACTATGAAAATGGAGACATTTATTGAAAAAGATACAAGACAAGAAACATTGCACACAGGACAATGACACCTCAGTCCCCTTCAAAGGAGGCACCTTGGGATCTCACACAGTTCTCCCAGTTACTGTCAGCTGCCTCATCGTATTTTCCTGAATCTCACCGATGGTCAGAACTCTCTTCCTTTTCAAAGGTGACTTTAGTTTTGGGAAAAGCCAGAAGTTACGTGTGTAAATCTGGGCTGTAGAGGGTCTGAGTCACCTGGGTAATTTGATGTTTCACCAAAACACTCTGCATGAGACATAATGTATGAGCAGGTGCATTGCCGTGATGAAGCTGCCGCTAACCAGTTGTTCATAGCTGTGGCCTTTTGAATCATTTCCTTGGAGGAATGTTCAAGCTTAATGCAAAATTTGAAGCAGATTTGTTGCTCTACTTGCTCAGTCATTTTGAATGTGACGACCACACAGTGCACATGCTCACTCAGTGGTGTCTATTGCCCCCACTAACTAGTACAGTGAAGTCATCATTGGTCACACATACACATTCCAGTCCACTCTCCTTGGCTGCCAGTGTACATCAGTGTTGCACAAACTCTTCTCATTATATCAACAATGGCTTGGTTTTCTCTGGACAGACCTCATATGTTTATCAGGAAGATTGGCTGAACTTTTATTATCAATGGCTGGACATTTTCTGGACATATCTAGTATTCCAGAAGTGGGATAGTTGCATCAAAACGCAGTTCCATTTTTATTTTTTTGAGGAAACTCCATAATATCATCCATAGCTGCTGCACCAGTTTGCACTCCCACCAACAGTGTAGAAAGGTTCCTTTTTTTCCTTATGATTGCCAGCATTTGTTCTTTGTAGTTTGACTGATGATAGCCATTCTGACAGGAATGAGATATGATCTCTCTGTGGTATTAATTTGTATCTCTCTGATGACTAGTGATGTTTAGCTTTTTTCATATGTCTATTGGCCAGCTGTATGTCCTCTGTGTCCTCTTTGGAGAAGAGTCTGTTTTGATTTTTAGCCTAGTTTTTAATTGGATTGTTTGTCTTCTTGGTGTTGAGTTGTATGGGTTCTTTATGTATTTTGGAAATTAACCTTTTATCAAATAATTCATTGCAAGATGGAAAACATGTTCTCCCATTTAGTGAGTTCCTTTTTTATTTTGTTGATAATTTTTCCCTTGTGGAAAACTGTTTTAGTTTGATGTAGCCTCATTTGTTTTTGTTTCCTTGCCTGAGGTGATCTATTGGCAAAAATATTGCTATGGGAAATGTCTGAAATTTTACTGTTTATGTTTTCTTCTAGGATTTTTATGGTTCGTGACTTACAGTTAAATCTTTAACTTATTTTGAGCTTATTCTTGTGTGTGGTATATGTTGGTTGTTGAGTTTCACTTTTTTTGCATGTATCTGTTCAATTTTCTCCATGATATTTTTTGAAGAGACTATCTTTGCCCATTGTATGTTCTTGTTTCCTTTGTCAACTATTAATTGACCATAAAGCCAAGAATTTATTTCTGTGCTAGAGAGCTCAATTTATCTATGTGCCTGCTCTTGTGCCAATGCTATGTTGTTTTGATTACTCTGGCCTTTTAGTATGGTTTGCTATCAGGTAGTGTGATATCTACAACTTCATTTTTCTTTCCCAAAGTAACTGAGCTTATTCAGAGGGGTTTTTTGTGGTTTTATATAAATTATTGCTATATTCTATACCTCTGATATATCCTACTGGTATCTTAATAAGAGTTGCATTGAATCTGTAGATTCCTTTGGGTAGTAGGGACATTTTAATGACAGTAATTTTTCCTTTGCATAAAGATGGTACACACTCCCACTTATTTGTATCTTCCTTAGTTTCTTTCTTCAGTATCTTATTTTCTGAGTACAGGCCTTTTACTTTCTTGTTAAAATTTATTCTTAGGTACCTTAATTGTTTTGGTTGCAGTATTAAATTGGATAGTTTTCTTAGTTTCTCTTTCTGATAGTTCATTATTGGTGTATGAAATGCCATCAATTTATGAATGTTAATTTTACATTCTGTTTTTTTGCCAAATTTATTTATTAGATCTAGTAGGTTTATTTGCTGGCCTTAGGATTTTCTATGTACAATATTATGTTGCTGTGAATAATGACAATTTTACTTCTTCTTTTTCAATTTGGATGCCTTTTATTTCTTCTTCTTGTCTGATTGCTGTGGCTGCAGTTCCAGTATTTTATTGAATAAAAGTGGTGCTAATTTGAAAGAATATATGCCCCACTATGTTCATTGCAACATTATTTACAATAGCCAAGATCTGGAAACAACTCCAGTGCCCATTGGGAGATAAAAGGATAAAAAAGCTCTGGTACATTTATAGTATGGATTACTACTTGGCTGTAAAAAAGAAGGAAATCTTACTTTTCGTGACAGCATAGATGTACCTGGAGAGTATTATGCTAAGTGAAATAAGCCAGTCAGAGAAACACAAATACCATATGCTCTTTCTTCTATGTTAAATATAATGAAAGAAATAAATTGATGAACAAAATATGTACAGAGGCATGAATACATGGAATGGACTGGCCATTGTTAGAGGGGAGGGGTTTAAGGGGGCTGGGTAGAAGGAGTTGATGGGATTAAGCAAAAGTATATATATATATATATATATATATATGTATGTATGTATGTATGTATTTGTCACATAGACAAAGACAGCAGTGTGCTGACAGCCAGAGGGAAAGGGGAATGGAGGGTAGGTGAAGGTGGGTGGAGGGGAGAAAATGAGGATGGAGGGAGATTTTGCTTGGGGTGCTTGGGGTGATGGGTACAGGATGCAGTGGGCACATGACGTTTTATAGAGTTGTACACTTGAAACCTGTATGGTTTTGCAAACCAATGTGACCCCAATATATTAAATTAAAAATTAGAATCAGACTCCTAGATAGAGAGCAGGCTGACAGCTGTTGGTGAAAGGCTTAGTAGGAGGGATGGAGAGATTGAGCAAAAAAGGTAAAAAGAGAAAGAATCATGCACATAGACAACTGTGTAGTTACTGCTAGGGGATGGGAGATGGGGAAGGTGGAAGAGTGTATAGATGGAGACTTGACCTGGGTGGTGAACACACAATGCAGTATACTGATGATGTGTTGTAGAATTGTGCCCCTGAAATTTGTATAATTTTGTTAACCAGTTTCAATCCAAGAAATTAAATCAAATAAAAACTAACTACAATGAGATACCACCTCAGTCCTGTGAATGGCTATTATCAACAGGACAAATAATAACAAGTGTTGAAGAGGTTGGGAAGAAAATGGGAACTTCATTTACTTCTGATGAGATTGTAAACTGTTACAGCCACTACGGAAAATAGTATGGCGGTTCCTCAAAAAATTAAGAACAGAGTTACCATGCAACTCAACAACTCCTCTTCTGGATATCTACCAAAAATGTGAAAGTATTTATTCACAAAGACTTATGCACCCTTATGTTCACTGTAGCATTATTCATGGTGACCAAGACATGGAAACAATTAAAGTGCCCTTTGATAGATGATTGTATCAAGAAAATATATTATGAAATACTAGTCAGCCATTAGAAAAGATGAAATACTGCCTTTTGCAACATAGATGGACCTTGAGAATATCATGCTAAGCAAAATAATTCAGACAGAAAAAGTTAAGAACTATATGATTTTCTCATATGTGTTACATAAAACTGAAAGTAACAAATGAACATACAAGAAAATCAAACAAACAAAAACTCATAGACACAGGGGTATGGTGGTTATCAGAGGGAAAGAAGAGTGAGGGTAGAGTAAATAGTAAAAGGGATTAAGTATATCCTGATGAAAGAAGATTTGACTTTGGGTGGTGGGTATAAAATTTAATATACAGATGATATCTTACAGAATTATAAACTTGAAGCATACATTTTTATTAACTAATACCACTTTGATAAATTTAATTAAAATATTACTGATGATAATGCCAAATGATATAGCCACTTAGAAAATAGTTGGATATTTTATTATTAAATTAAACATACATATAAAATCCAGCAATTCTCTATCTAGCTGTTTACCCAAGATAAATAAATATTCTTAGCAGCTTTATTTATAATAGTGAAATATTGGAAACAAGTCAGATTCCTTGCAACTGCTGAATGGTAAAAAATTTGCATTTAACTTTACAAAGGAATACCACTCAAAAACAAAAATAAATGTACATACTTATACATGAAACAACATGTGTGGATATTGAAATTATTATGCTAAGTGAAAGAAGGAAGTTGCAAAAGACTTCATGCTGTATGATTCTCTTTACATGAAGTTTTTTAAAGGGAAAAACTACAAGGATAGAGAAATGTTAGTGAGTGTCAAGGATCAGGTGTAGTGGGAAAAAATTGACTAAAAATTTGCATTAGGGCATTTTGGTGGATGATAGAAATTCTCTGCCTCTTGACCACGTTGTGGGTACTAGTTGAAAAGGGTGAAATTCATTTTACATAAGTTATATTTTAATAGTGTCAACAATAAAATAAAACCAAACTTTAAAAAGAAAAACAATATATAGATAATAAAGGGGGGAAATAAGAGCATCTATTTGTTTTTGCTTCATTTGGCATAACTTATTATGTACAGGTTGCACATGGGATGGATTAAAAAAAGACTGGAGGTGACCTTGGTGAGGTCTGCTTTCAATATTCTTGTGATGTTTGAAACATAAAAATTCACTATTTATTCAAAACTTAAATTAAAAAATTTAACATAACAAATTCAATTGTATAAAAAATAATTATGATTCCCACTTTATATACAATCCTTATACTCAGAGATAAAGATTATAGTCTGGTGACTATAGTCTGGTCCTTTCTGACCTTTTCCTAAGCAGTCACACACAAACACATAGTATTAGTCAGCTATTGCTTCATAGTGTTGCATAATACATGACCTCAAAAGTTTAAAACTTAGAATTCCCATTAAAATTATTATTTCCAGTTTTTGAAAACTGAAATATCTGTTAATATTTGTCCCACATTCTAGAATAGCAAAAATTGGCTGAAGCTAAGCAGGAATTACGTTCTTTGGGCAGTTCAAGTGCTCTCCAGTTTGCCACAGTTCCCAACTCTTATTTTTCCCCAAATGGAGAGCAAATGTCAGATAATTGTTTCTTTGTACCCGTGTTGTTTATCAAAAGTGAAACAAATAAAAAGCTGAAATGGACTTGTATTTTCTTAATGGAAATGAACTCTATTTATATGTGTTTAATCTGTCCCCTGTTTCATTCACTCATTCACACTTTCTTTTTGGCCCGGTGGGTATTTAAATGTACCAGCCATGCCGTAGAGTAACATTCTAGAGTAAAACATCTAACTTGTTAATTATATGTTCTTTTTCCTTGAAAGACTCCATCAGGACATCTTCAGACATATTTTTAAGGCTGTACATTTCTGTCTTGCCAAAAGAAAAAGTCAATACTCAGGCTTGAGTTGATCTTTACATAAGAAGTTGTCTCCAAGTCAGAGTAATTTATTGTGATTATTGTCCATAGTAATTGTTGACCGTGGGGACAATCTTCAACCTCTAAGCTTTTTACAGATATTCTGAAGCTGTACAAACCTGTTCTTGCTTATTTTCATGCTAGTCTGCCAACAAAATAAATAACTTTATTGGATCCATAGATTCTTAACTACTTTCTATGTATTTGCCTCCCTTGCTGTGTGATGAGGTTCTTGGAATCAGGGGCCATATTTCATTCATCTCTACAATGTAGGGATCCAGTAGAGTGACTGGCACATAATAGTATCAAACAGAAACAAACTCAGTAGATAAATATTCTTTGAGGAACCCTAGAGAGCTGATTAAAGTAAAAGTACTGCCTGTCAATTTTGCTGTTTTTTTGCTCAGAAACTTTGTGATTTTTTTTTTTAATCTTAGAAGCGTGGCCCACTAATTCAATTTTGGGCAATCAGGATTTTTACGGGCATTTGAGAATGGGGCAAATTTGCTACTCTATTTGAATGATCTGTATTGCCATGTGTCTTTGAGCCCAAGAATTTTCAGGACTGTTTTCAAGTCATCCTTAACTCCATGATGGGAAATATTGGCGTATCACATAGATTATATATTTCACAGATGTGGACATGGGCTTGTGTACAAGAGCCAGAATGTGTGCCAAGCCTTCTCTAGGAATTATGTGATTTACAGATATTGTTCTTCCTCACTTTTATCCTTCTGTTATCTCTCACTCATTTATTGCTTCTTCTTTGATTTTATAACTTCTTATTGTAAAGATAGGAAGAAAGATAAGGTATGAAATAAAAGAAATATGAAAGAGGAGAGAGAATACAGTAATTAAATGCAAAAAAAATAAAACATGTAGATAGAAACAGAGTCCTGGAAACAGAATGATATATATTTCAAGGAAGAGTGAAATCCAAATAAAATTGTTAAATGTTCCATCTGTGAGCATACAAGCTAGCCAGAGGGTGGGGGTGAAGTAGGAAGGTTTTTAGAGTCTTACTGTCTATATAATTATGTTCAAAGTAAATTAAAATATTTTATTAGACAGTATTAAATTTCATCCAGTTATTTTCTATAAAAATGGTTTTTCCTCCAATTTTATAAGTAATAACATTTCAATCTAAAATCTAGAAAAAGCTTACAAGTTCTAAAGGTTTTCATAGAACCTCAATCATCTTCAGTACTATTAAGGATGTTACACATTTTAGGAATTGATTTAGAGAACAGTTAAGCACCATCTGTGTGCCATTTACAGTAGGAAAAAAAGTATCTTTAAACTATTTATATTCTGAGATTTTTAAAATTCTTGGACAAAGTAGAATTAGTTTGTTTTCAAGCAGCAACTTGGCCTTACTCTAGTTATACTCATAAAATGTATACTTAATTCTTAGAAAAGCATTGCTGAAGAAGATATCACAATAAACACAGGTGTTTGTTGTAAGAAATCAATACATAAAATTGGAGGTTATCTAGTGAAATAAAGTATTATATATTTTTGCAATGAGTGCAATGACATGTCAAGCAGGAATTATGGTCTACTGAACTGAGAGAAATTAAAAATAATAACAATAATCTGGTCCATTAAGCAAAATAGTTCAAGGTTAGAATACATTCTCAACTATGAATATTTATTATTTTAACTATTTTATATTTATATGTAATATACTTAATATGAACAATAATATTTCTTCTATTTTTAAATCCTTTAAGCAGATGACATTTTTAATAAGACGCAAATCATGGCAATTATACATACACATGGATTAGCTCTTTAATCAAATAATATTTTTAAAAAGATGATTTATATATTTAACAAAAATTTTCATTGTAGTGGGTATTAAATAGAAAAAATGTAATAAGTAGTTCATATGAGACTTCAATTACTTTTATTTATACTTAGTTCATGCAATCTAAAACTTTCCTTTTCAGTTTGCTATAGTTCTCCAGTGACTTGCATTTAATATCCATCGATGGTTATAGATTTTCCTTTATTAGTATTTTTTTCACTATTACTTTTGTCACCAACAACTCAGGCACATATACACATCATATTTAGATACATTAAATCCCAGGCTTTCATCAAGAGAGAATCCTTTATCACAAACATTGCCCCTGTGTGTGGTATATCCATAATCTAAACTTTAGGGAGAGTGTTGACTGAATCATGGCTAAGGAGACATTGGGCCTTGGTTCTGGGGATGGATCTTTAAATATTAAGAGCAAAGAGCCCTTGCCTTCTTATTAATTGTATCTTTGTATCTTTCTCTCCGTGAGTTTAATCTTCATTTTTGAAGTGCTTGCTTTTAAAATATCTTGTGTATTATAATGGGCTGTGAGAGGGAGGTTTGCAAAGTAGGAGCCAGAAAGAAAACCAAGGAAAAGAAGACATTGTCCTGGATAAGGTAGGTTTTTCTGGTTTTTGGAAAATACGTCCTCCTGGATCATATATGGTGCAGCCTAATTTCTGATGGTCAAACATTCTTTATATGAATTGGCAATACAATGTTGTAGTGACAAATATAGGACTTTTGCCTGAACTTTTCCTTTGTACCTATCTGTTCAGTCTTTATTTTGCATGGCTGACCAAATATTGAGGAGGTCAGCATTTTAAACCATGGAAATAAAGAACAAACTGACAATAACAAGAGGGGCGGGGGGAGAAAGATAACAAGGGAAAATAGGGGGACAGTCATCAAGGAACATATATAAAGGACCCATGGACAAAGACAAGGGGGTGGGGAGGATTGAAGGTGGGAGGTGAGGGGTGGGTGGAGCAAGGGAGAGTAATGGGGGGAAAATGGGGACCACCGTAATTGAACAACAGTAAAAATATCTTAACCCTCCTTGAAGGCATCTCTAACCCCAAGATTTCTTTTTTTTGTACATGTATGTTTCATTTCACCAAGCCTGTAAGTTTCTTGAACAACTTCTGTCCCACATCTTGATGGGTAGTAGATGCTGGTGTACTGGAGACAGGAAAGCGGAAAGTGGTCCTAAAGCTGTGAATTACATCTCTAAGATGACTTCATGGTCATCTTACTCCTATCGGTGAACCCAATGTCACCAGTCCTGATGAAGTGGTAAGGGAACGCAACATTTAGTAAATGGAACTGAGTTCTTGTTATCTGGATGTCTTCAATCAGTGACTTGACAGGAAGCACGGTTAGTCTAAAGGAAGAGAATTAAAAAGGGATAAGAAGAAAAAACTGAGACATTTTGGAGCAGCTCTTAGATCTTAAAACTATTATAAGTTTTTTTTCTTAATGATATCCTTAAGATATTACGATTTTCGGGAGCAGGGAGAAACAACTATCCTTATTCTTTCTCTCCACCTAACAAAATCATACTCTTTGCACAACTATTTCTTCCATTCAGAAACTCTTTATTTTTGTTAATTTTTATTTTTGAAGATAATAATTCACTGCTGACATGATGTTTTCATATTTGCCTCATCTTCCTTTGAACATTTATAGCATTTGTTTATAATTATCATTAAATAATTATGTAGTATTATATTTTTGTTGTTCAAGTTCATGTATTAACATACATATTATTTTATTATACATATTATACATATTATTATACATTTTATACATATTATTAATATACATATGTTTGATTTAAAAATCATGTTTTATTTATATACTCAATGCCTTTACAGTGCCTGGAATTAGTAAGTGTTCAATAAATATTGATGACTGGATTGATGTGATGAGTAAATAAGGACACAAATTACTGAATAATCTTAACACATATCTTGGTGTAAATGAGGTTAAGTTAAAATGTAAATGATGATATTTGATCACCTGTGCTTTTTTAGAGGAGGGGGGTTGTATTTTCAGAGAGTAGGTAAAAAGAAAGAAGCGATAGAGTATTTGAAGATCAAAGGATGACTCTAAGGGTAAAATATATCCCCTCTAAAAAACTCTTTACACAAATGCACGAGTCTGATAGAGACAACATAGTCCAGTATTTGCTTTAGAGATAGAGACTGATTCTTATTTATTTTATTATTTCTAGTACTTAAAATAGTGCCTAATTAATGGATATTTGTTGATTAATTAGAGCTAACACCTACTGAGTTTTTACTATAAGCCCAAGTCTGTGCCAAATGCTTATATCAATGCTATAAGATTTTATTATTGTTTTAATTTTATATTAAAAAAAGAGAATTAAAAAGTTTTAGAAATATCCTGAGGCCACATGGTAAGTTATGGGAACAATGTTCAATTGCAGAGACCTAACTATGCTGAGAACAGAAACTCATAACTTTGAGAATTTCATAATGTAGCTTTAAGTTGTCTTTATTTGGTTAAGAGGAACCCAAATTGCATAAAATTATACTTGGGTCCTATAAGGCCATATTCAGTATGATCTGAGATGGACAATGGATAATAAAGATATGTTTATATATTTTAAAGAACTCAGAGACCACTCATTAGGCTAGAAATCACATTCTCTTCAGTTTTTATATTACAGCTATGCTGCTCTACATAATCACTTTATCTCAATAGGATAAATGTTTGAGACACATTGAAAGCCTGCTTTTAATAAAATGGTTTCTAAATCATTGATTTGATTCTCAGCTTCATCCACTCTACTGTTGTTTCCCTGTAAAATGTTCTTTATTTCAATTAGTGTATCCTTCATTCCTGGCTGGATCTTTTTTATGCTGTTGCGATCCTCACAAAATCCTTGAGCATACTTTTAACCAGTGTTTTGAACTCTGCATCTGACAGATTGCTTATCTCCATTTTGTTTAGTTCTTTTTCTGGATTTTTGTCCTATTCTTTCATTTGTGCCATGTTTCTTTATCTCCTTATTTTGGCAGCCTCCTTGTATTTGTTTCTGTGTATTAGGTAGAGCTGCTTTGACTCCATGTCTTGGTAGTGTGGCCCAATGGAGTAAGTGTCCTGCAGGGTCCAGTGGCACAGCTTCCCATATCACCCAAGCTGGGTACCCGAGATGTGCCTTTTGTGTGGGTTGAGTACACTCTCTTCTTGTAGTTGAGCCTTGATTGCTGTTGGTAGGTCAATGGAAGGGATTTATCCAGGAGAGTCAGCTGCAAGGACTTGTTGTGCCCACTGACCACCAATCTTTGCCCTTTGTCAAGGACCTGCTGTGCAGGGGCAGGGTGGTGGTGCTCTGATGGGGTCTGTAGCTGTCCACTAGGTGCGCGGGCTCTGGGGTTTGGGAATTTAAGGAGGTGAAGAACAACCAATCAAAACAACAAGAAGAAAAAAGAATCCAAAAAAAAAATAAGGATAGTGTAAGTAGCCTTTGGGATAAGTTCACGTGTTCCAATATTCACATCATAAAGGCACCAGAAGGAGAAGAGAAAGAGCAGGAAACTGGAAATCTATTTGAAAAAATAATGAAAGAAAACTTCCCTGATTTGGTGAAGAAAATAGACATGCAGGTCCAGGAAGTTCAGAGTCACAAGCAAGATGGATGCAATTCAGTCTTAAAAAAAAACAAACTAAGCAAACAAGAACAGAGACAAAATCATGGACGTGGAGAGCATTTTGATGGTTGCCAAATGGGAAAGGGTGCCGGGGAATAGGTGCAGAGCTGAGGGGGTTAAGAAGTGCAACTGGGTAGTAACAGAATAGCTGCAGGGATATAATGTACAATATAGGAAATGGAGTAGCCAAAGAACTTATATGCATGACCCATGGACATGAACAATGGTATGGGAGTTGCCTGAGGGAGTGGGGGCTGCTGGGAAGGAGTCAGAGGGGAAAATTTGGGATAATTGTGATAGCATAATCAATAAAATATAATTTAAAAAATACAATAGTTTCTGGAAGCATCCTATATCAAATACAAATATACAAGTGGATTCTCTACAGACAGGTCTCACTATTATCTGGAGACCCACAGGGGCTACTGAGATCATTTTGTTGGATTCAAAATCAAAAATAGCAATTTCAGATCATCCAGTTTTATTTATATGTAGAATCTGAATTAAAAAAATGAACAAAGAAAACAAACAAACTCAAAAATACAGAGAATAAATTGATGGTTATCAGATGAGGGAGAATTTGGAAGAAAGGGGAAAAAGGTAATAGGGATAAAGAAGTACAAATTGATAGTTATAATAATAGTCATGGGGATATAAAGTACAGCACAGGGAAGATAGTGCATAATATTGTAAGAATTATATATGGTGTCATAGGAGTACTAGATTTATCAGGATGATCATATTGTGAAGTAGATAAATGTCTAATTGCCATGTTGTATACCTGAAAATAATATAATATTGTATATCAACTGCAATTAAAAATGAAATTAAAAAATATAAAAATTTTAGGGTGCCAAGAAAATTTAATGGATGAAAGAATAGATTTCTTAACAAATGGTGCTGGGGCAACTGAATATCCACATGTAAAATAAAGACAATCTACATCACAGGATTAATTTTTTGAAGATTTATATCTGATAAGATATTTGTATATAGACTATATAACCAACCATTGCAACTTGATAATAAAATGACAAATAATCCAATTAACAAGTGAATAAAGGATCTGAATACATGATTCTCCAAAGAAGATACACAAATGACCAGTGAGCACATAAAAAGTTGCTCAACACCTTTGTCCTCAAGGAAATGAAAATCAAAACCCCAATGAGATACCACTTCACACCCACAAGCAGAGTTATAATAAAAAAGACAGATAACAAGTGTTATCAAAGTTGCAGAGAAATTAGAACTACATTGGTAATCAGAATGTAAAATGCTGTAACCATTGTAGAAAAAGTCTGGTAGTTCCTAAAATAATTAAATGTAGTTATCATGCAACTCAGTGATTCCATGCCTAGGTTCATACACAAGAGAAATGAAAACATATTTATACACAAAATTTGTTTGAGTGTTTATATTAGCATTATTTATAATAGCAAATAAGTAAAAATAGCCCAAATGTTCATCGACAGGTGAATGGATACAGGAAATATGGGACAGCCATATAATGAAATATTATTCAGCCTTAAAAATGAATGAAATATTGATACATGCTGCACTATAGATGAAGTTGAAAACATTGTGTTTAGTGAAAAAAGTGACTTGCAAAGTACTAGCTATTGTATAACTGTTTTTAATTAAAATGTCCTTAAGAGGCAAAGATACAGAGACAAAAAGTAAATTAAGGCCTGTCCAGGACTGCAGAGGATGGGGCTTAGGGTTTGATGGCTAAGGGGCATGAGTCTTCTTATTAGGGTAACAAAAATAATCTAAGTTTAAGTATGGTGAAGTTTACACTACTCTGTAAATACCCTAAAAGCTATCGTATTGTCCATTTTAAATGGTAAATTGCACCATATGTTAATTACGGTAAAATTTGCAAATTCAATAAGTACAATAAAATGAAAACTTAATACATAAGAATAAAATCAGACCTAGGTGCATCATAGTCTTAACTATTACAAACAAGTAATAAAGAGAAAGTCTGCAGAATTCACATTAAAAAATATAAGGTAACAAAGATAGGAATTGAAACTGATTTTCCATTATATATAACGCAAGCCAAAAGATAATATCTTTAAAGATTTGAAAATTTAAAAGTTGGTTTAAAATTCTATATCCAGAAAAAACATTCTTTAAAAATTAAATAAAAATAAGACCTTTTTAAAATAATGAAATCAGAGAATTTGTTACTAAGAAGCCAGCATTAAAAGAACTCAAGAAGTTCTTCAGGATAAAAGAAGATTTTAGATAGAAACTGACCAAAGAAGGAATAGTGCCTGAAGCAGTAAATTTGTATGTAAATGTAAAGGATTATTCTGGTTTTGAAATTTTATTAAAATATATTAGATGAAAGCAAAATAATGTAACGATGTATATGCAATATATAACATATATGGATGTATAATTATTGACTAGAATAGAATAAAGGCAGGAAAACAGAAAAGCATATTGAAGTATATTATTGTAATGTTCACAAATTTGATATGAATTCATAACATGCCAAATAAATAATTCCAGAAAGGTATATCTAAATGGGCATATATGGATATTATTGCGAAGTATTCTGTATGAAGGTTTTCTTAGCTTCTCTGCCATCAAAAGAATATACCATAAAAAAATCTGGACTGTATACCACTCACCATTTGCCAAAAACTAAATTGTTTGATTCTGAAATATATTTATGTTAGAAAAAATATCGAAGTGTATTATTCTTGTCATGGGTAACAAACAATAAGCAATGATATAAGGTTTAACTGAAACACACCTGGAGAAAACTGGTACTAAATCTGGGTATTTGATAAAGAGTTTTATCATATTTGAACCCTGGAAAGGAAGCCAAAGTTTCCTTTTTCTCACACTTAACAAAAGTGGAAAGGATAGGATTACATCAATGAGTGCCAAGAAAATGTCATCAACAAGTAAGAAGAGTATCTGCAACTAATAATATTTAGGTGACAAAAAATTCTGAAATGCTTTATAGAATCTATTTTCTAATAATACACAACTCTTTCACATATCTTTTAAATCTCTTTTATCTTCTGAGTGGATTGGGAAATTCTTTCAAGTCAAATTCTTGCAGAGTGTATGTCTTACAAGGACATGCATATATATTTGCCTTGTTTGTTGACAGTCAATCATAAAATTGGCCTTGTGCAAAGGGTATTCATGTGTAGTTGAAACTTTTAATTCAAGGACCATACATTGGACAAGAACTGATTTCTGTTAACTTTTTAATTTTATTTATTTTTGTTTTATTTTTATTTTATGTATTTTTATATATTTTTTATTTTTCATTGACAATTTACATTTAATATTGTATTAGTTTCAGGTGTACACCATAGTGGTTAGACATTTATATAACTTATAAAGTGGTCCCCTTGATAAATATAGTATGACACCCAGCATTATACATAGTTATTACAATATTATTGAATATATTCCCTATGCTGTACTTTACATC
This sequence comes from Pteronotus mesoamericanus, assembly GCF_021234165.1. Lineage (NCBI taxonomy): Eukaryota > Metazoa > Chordata > Mammalia > Chiroptera > Mormoopidae > Pteronotus > Pteronotus mesoamericanus. Next base: position 12,507,634 of record NW_026555309.1, read on the forward strand.
CCATTCTGTGACTGTGCTATAAATGGCAATTTGTACTTTTAATTCCTTCACCTTTTTCAGCCAGCCCCTCAACCCCTCTCCCATCTGGCAACCAGCAGTTTGTTCTCTACATTTATGAGTTTATTTCTCTCTTGTTTGTTTATTTTGTCTTTAAGATTCCATATATAGGTGAAATTAGTATTTGATTTTCTCTGTCTGACTTATTTCACTTAGCATTATACGCTCTGGGTCTACCCATCTTGTCACAAATAAGATTTCATTCTCTTTTTATGGCCAACTAATATTATATTTTATATATGTATGCCCTCACAAATATTTTCTAAAAATTATAGGAGCAACAATTTATTTCATATACATAAGTCTCATGTTTATTCATGACAAATAACCTTGATAGTTCATGAAAATTCATGATATATTTTTAAAACATTCAAGGGTAAATACTAAGATTTATAGATGGTCACAATCACAGACCAGAAAATTGAACAAATGTTTTAAGACTGACATGATTCTGAGAACATTTCTTACCAGCAAAGGAGTAAATAGTTTGAAGAGGAATTCAGCATTAACAAATAAGTGGCAGGAGATCCCATGGTTTCCTCTTTGGTAAAGTAGCAGGCTTGTTTTTAAAGCTTATGTAATCATTTGTATTTTAAGCAGGTTTTTGAGACATTGAAAGACAGCTTAGGAAGCTGATACTTGAGAAATGACATGGGGTCTGTAACAGCATGTATGAAAATCAGCCAGAGATGATCTTTTTAAAACCTCAGGTCAGGGGTGGAGGGAGAAAAAGAGAGAGAGAGAGAGAGAGAGAGAGAGAGAGAGAGAGATAGGAATTGAGAAATTAAAGGCTACTGTTTTCCTAAGGCAGAGAAAAATTCAGTTCACAAGATGAAAGTTTTCACAGAGGGGAAAAAAGGGAATCTATGCTTTTATGCTCAAGTTTTTTTTTTTGCTTTGTCCTCTGGATGTATCTGTATTCACAATTTCCTGCATAACAATTGATGGCATTGCCAAATGGTTGTGTATTGTGGTCTTTACAATGTTTGCAATAACCACATTGATAGCCAATCTGATAAAACCACTAAAAAACCATCTAAAACAAAGCCAAAGAAAAGCCACCATGTTGATTGGATTTTGTGATGATCTGATTGTTTTGTTTGCTTTTTAATTTAACTCTTCAAGTTTACTGGAAAATATCCAGTCAAAATTTACATATTGGATTGTTTTGGAGTTAAGGAATTTATTAACATCACTAGAATAAATTATATACCAGGACCTGATATATAAAGTTTGGGGTTCCTTGCTTTCTGTTTTTCAAAAAATTGTTATTTTTGTGATAGCAGTGGTCAATCCCAAACTCTGATCCTAGGCTTAATCTCAAACTACTAGCTCGGTAGGTACTCTTGACTCAGAAAAAAATTTCCTTTGAGAAAATAGCAGTTAGACTTATAAGTGCAATTATTCCTCAATTTTTAAATCCATACTCATATATACCAAAAAGTCTTCATAATTTTAGTGGAAATATGCTACAAATTTCTAAGCTTTTCATTATGATGCATAGAATATGTCATGTAGACCATTCATTATAAATTTTTTTCATATATCTCCTGAAATTCCATATCTTTTTCAAAAGTACACTGTGTAAAATACAGATCAACCTGTACTTTGCTGATGCTTAAAATCTTTTGGTAGCTTTCCATTCTGAACACGGAAAGATAAAAATTCTTTAATATGGTGTACAAAGCCTTTCTTGATCTATCCTTTTCTAGGTGAAATATCTTGCAGCTTTAACTGTACTCTGTTGTTTCTTACCTATGTGTCTTCATGAATTTTTATCCTTTGACTGAATTATTTTTCCTTTTCCTCTTTCTCCAGTTGCCTACTTTACCCATAGAAACTGACCTGACCCCTCCAGGAAGCCTTCCTTTACTGTCCAAGTTATGTTATCTACAATTTTTCCTTTTTGTTGAATTTATTGGAGTGACACTAGTTAACAAAATTATACAGGTTTCAGGTGTGAGTACCCACTTTTCCTATGTGTTTTCACCCTGACATATTTCTGTTATATTTGTCACATTATTTTTATTTTTGTCTCGTATCCCTCAAGATATTGTGGTGTCCTTGGAAACAGCGAATGTAAAACTTTAATTCCATGTCAGGAGGAGTGTCTAGCTAAAAAGGAATAATCATTGCAAAATATTTTTGTCAAGTGAATGAATAGAAATAAAAATGATTAGCATTGCACACTACCAGTTTTAGTGTATTTATCAATGTTTTCATGCAGCCTCTCCTAAATACCTTAAAATAAGTACATTTAGAAAGATACACCATGCCTTTCATTATGTTGCAAAAACTGAAGGAATTGGAGAACCTTGAGAGAAAGCACATTCCTGCTGAAGTAGAGCTGACATCATACAGAATGAAGAGTCCGAGCACATGATTTGTTTCCTGAAAGTTTCCAGTATGAGTACAATTACTGTACTCTTAGAATGACTTCAAATGATGAGGAACATAGACATAAATTTGTTTGCCTATTTAATTTACTTGAAAGTGTTTTGATTTTAGCCACAAATTTGAATTTAAATGAATATAATTTGAAGCCATAGTCAAAGTCCATTATTGCAGTGATTCCAATGATTTGAGATAAAAATGTTTACATTTGTTGACTTCAAAAAAAAAATAGCCCAAGTCTCATACTAAACAGCAAAATGTTTTCTTTCCTTTTAGGCAGCTGCATAAGAGAGATTTTCAGATAATTTTACAATTCATTTCTTTACCTTTAATGAGCAAAATATCCTAGGTGTTGCAAAATTATAATTATTTTAAATCATTTATTTATTCTTGAAAATTTAAATGTTAATTATAAGTGTTATAATTTATTATTTTAATTTTGAGAAATGAGAGTGCAAACCAAATATTTGACATATTTATTCAACAGACTTTAACATTTTTATTGAGATATTGTTTATATAACATAATATCCATCATTTAAACATTTTAAAGTATACAATCCAGTATGTTTTTTTTTCATTTGTATGTTTAATGTTGTGCAAATATCACCACTGTGTGATTCTGGAATATTGCATCACTGTTATAGGAAACCCCATGTCCATTAAGAATTTACTTTCCTTTCTCCTATCTCCCCAGACTCTGGAAAGCAATAATCTACTTTCTGTCTTTATGGACAGACATTTCATCTAACAGGTATCATGAGAAAAGATGAAAAACTGCCATTTGTGACAACATGGGTGGACCTTGAGAGTAGCATGCTAAGTGAAGTAAATCAGTCAAAAAAAGCTAAAAACCATATCACTCATACATGGGACATAAAACTGACTCTCATAGACACAGATAGGCAACAGTGTGGTGGTTACCAGAGGAAAGAGGTTGGGAGGAGTAGTAAAGGGTAAAGCGCAAAGGGGGCCAAACACCTGGTGACAGACGATGATTTGACTCTGGAGGGCGGACACTCAGTGCAGCATGCAGATTATGTATCATAGAAATGTACACTTGAAACCTTTATGATCTCATTAACCAATGTCACCAGAGTAATTAAAACAATAAAAAAAAAAAAAGAGAAGGTATCATACTGTATATTGTACTGGGTGACTGGCTTATTTCATTTACCATGTTTTCAAGGTTCATTCATGTTTTAGCAGGTGTCAATATTTATTTCTTTTTAAGTCTGAATAATATTTCATTGCATGACCATACCGCATTTTATTTATTTTATCTATTCATCTTTTTTTGGACATTTGTGATGTCTTTCCATTTATTTGTGTCTTTATTAATTCCTTTTAGAAGTTTTGTAGTTTTCAATGTGCAAGCCTCTGGTTTCCTTGGTCAAGTTTATTCCATTTTATTCTTTTTTAATCTAATTGTTTAGTTTTATTTTTACATTGTTTATTGCAAGTGCATATAGAAATACAACTGATTTCTGTATGTTGACTTTGTATCTTGCAACTTTGTTGAAATTATTTATTAACTTTAATAGTTTTTATTAATTCTTTAGGGTTGTCTTAATATCATGTTATCTGTAAATAGTTTTACTTCTTTTTTTCTAATCCAAATACATTTTATCTATTTGTCTTGTCTAGTTGCTCAGTCTACTGCTTTAAGTAAAATGTTGAAAGGAAGAGGCAAGAGCAGACTTTTTCTTGATCCTGAAGGTGTAAAACTTTTAGTGTTTCACCAACAAATATGTTGGTAGCACAGGAGTTTCATAGATATGCTTTATCATTTTGAGGAAGTTCCCTCTATTCCTTGTTTGCTGAAGGTATTTATCACGAGTGTTAGATTTTTTAAATGCATTTTTGCATCTGTTAAGATCATCATGTATGTTTTCCCTTCATTCTATACATATAAATTGTTGTATTGATTGATTTTCATATGTTGAATCAACCTTGTATTCCTGGGATAAATCACAGTTATTGAACCTATTTCACTTAATCTGTTCTTGGGATAAATTCCACTTAGTTATTGTATCAATTCACTTAATACGTTGCTAGATTCTGTTTACTATTATTTTAATGAAGGTATTTACATCTATATTCATAAGTATTTTGAGTTGTAGTTTTTCCTTCCTCTTTTCCTCCTTCTTCCCTCCTCCTATTTTGTTTCTCTGTCTTCCTTCTCCTCCTCCTTCTTGTCTGACTAAATGGTCCTGGCCCTTTTTTTTTGTTGCTGTTAAAAGTTTTTTGAGTACTGACTCATTCTTTTTACTTGTTATAGTTCTGTTTAGATTTTCTATTTCCTTTTGAGTCCGTTTTAGTAGATTGTGCATTTCCAGGAATTTGTCCATTTCATTGAGGTTATCTATTTTGTTGATATAGTAAAGTCCATAGTTTTCTCTTAGAATCTTTTTTCTAAATTTCACTAAGATCTGTAGTAATGTTCCACTTTCATTCTTGATTTTGATAACTTAATTCTTTTTCATTTTCTTGGTCATTATAGCTAAAGATTTGATAATTCTATTGAACTTCACAAAGGATATACTTTTGTGATTTTCATTTTCTCTATTGTGTCCTATTCTTCATTTGGTTTATCTGTTCAGTAATCTTTATTTCCTTCCTTCTGCTTGCTCTGGGTTTAGTATAGCCTTCTTTTCTAGTTTCTTATGTGGAACTTAGATTATTTATTTGAGATTTTTTTCTTTAATATAGTTAATTACAGCTATAAATTTCTCTCTGACTACTTTTATTACATCACATGTGTTTTTGTTTTCACTAATCTCAAAGTAATTTCTAACTTCCCTTTGACTTATTTGATCTATTGTTATTTAGGACTATATTTCTTAATTTCACATTATTGCTAATTTTCCAAAGTTCCTTCTGCTATTAATTTCTAATTGCATTCTATTGTTGTCAGAGATCACTCTTTATTTGAACTTAATTTATAAATGTATTGAAATTTTTCTGTGGTGTAATATGATCTATCTTGGAAAATGTTCCATATGGAGTTGAGAAGAATGTGTATTCTGCTGTTTTGGACTGTAGTGCTTTGTATATGTCTATTAGGTCTAGTTGCTTTATAATGCTGTTCAAGTCTCCTATTCTAGTCTAGTGTCACTGATCTTCTGCCTAGCTTTCTGTCCATTATTGAAAATGAAGGATCTAAAATCTCCAACTATAACTTTAATTTTCTATACTTTTTGTAACTGTTAATATTTGCTTCTTGTATTTTTGTGTTTTACTTTCAGTGCAGCTACATTTTTAATTGTATCTCCTTTGTTGATTAACCCTTTTATTATTATATAATGTTCTCTTTTTGTTTCTTAGCAATTTTTGTCTTAAAGATTTTGTCTGATATTAGTATAACCATCTGCCTCTATTTTGATTACTATTTTAATAAAATATCTTTTTCTATCCTTTTACTTTTAACCTATTTGAGTCTTTAAATCAACAGTGGGTCTCTTATAGACAATACCTAGTTGAATCATGTTGCTTTTTAAAAAATCTATTCTGCCAATCCCTAACTCTTATTTGGATAATTTACTCTACTTAAATATAATACAACTACTTATATCTGGTACATTGCTATTATTTTTCTATATGTATATCTCTCTTGTTCTACAAGTACTTCTTATTGCCTTGTTTTGTGATAAATATATATTTATTGCTGTATCATTTTAATTCCCTTGTACCTTCTTTTACTATATGCTTTCTAGTTATTTTCCTAGTGATTGAAATGGGGATTACAATTAGCACCTTAGTTTATAAAAATCCAGTTTTAATACTAACTAATCAATAGTACATAAAATCTCTGTTAGTTATATGGCTCCGTTTTCCCATTCTGCTTGTATTTTTTTAATTACAACTTTATACATTGAACATTCATCAAAAAGATGTATAGTTATTATTTTATGAAGTATTTTTTAGAGATATGAAAAAAAGAAGTTACAAACAAAACTATGCCAATACTACTTTTATATTTACCTATACTGTTGCCTTTAACAAGGTGGTTTCTTTCTTTGTGTGGGTGTCAGTTACTGTCAATTATGCTTTTTCACCCTGAAACATACTCTTTAGTGGGTTGGACAGGTCTTATAGCAATGAATTATCTCAGTTTTGCTTATTTAGAAGTGGCTTAATTTCTCCATTTTACATAAATATTCCTTTTCTTTAATTTTTAATTTTTTTCAATCACAGTTACAATCAGTATTAGTTTGTATCAGTTTCACACATATAGCATAGTGGTGAAACAATCACATACTTTACAAAGTGTTTCCTCTGATATTTCTAGCACCTAACTGGCACCATACATAGGTACTACAATATTAATGACTATATTTCCTATTCTGTACTTAACATACCCACGAACATTTGTAACTACTAATCTGCACTTCTCAATTTCTTTACCTTTTTCACCCAGTCTCCCATCTTCCTCCCTTTAGGCAACTGTCGACTTGTTCTCTGTATCTATGAGTCTGCTTCTGTTGTGTTTGTTCATTTATATTGTTCTTTGGATTCCACATATAAGTAAAATTACATGGTATTTCTCTGTCTCTGACTGACTTATTACACTGTAGATTCATCCATGCTGTTGCAAATGGTATATATTGTTCATTTTATGGCTGAGTAATATTCCATTGTATATATGTACCAAGCTTTTTTATCCACTTGTCTACTGATGGGCACTTGGGTGGATTCCATACCTTGGCTATTATAAATAACACTGCAATGAACATAGAGGCACATATATTCTTTCAAAATAGTGTCTTGGGTTTCTTCAGATATATACCCAAAAGTGAAATCACTGGCTCATAAAGCAGTTCTGTTTTTGATTTTTTAAAAGAAACCTCTACACTATTTTTCACAGTGACTGCAACAATCTGCATTCCTACCAACAGCCAACAGTGCATGAGGGTTCCCTTTTCTCCACATCCTCCTCACACTTGTTTGTTGATTTATTGAGGGTAGACATTCTTACAGGTGTGAGGTGATAGCTCATTGTGGTTTTAATTTGCATTTATCTGATGATTACTGACATTGAGTATATTTTCATATATCTATTGGCCATCTGTATGTCCTCTTTAGAAGAGTGCCTATTTAAGTCTTTTGCCCAATTTTTAAATGAATTTTGTTGTTTTTATTGTTGTCGAGTTGTATGAGTTCTATATAAATATTGGATATTAATTTCTTGTCAGATATATCATTGGTGAATATGTTCTCCAGTTCAGTGGGTTGTCTTTTCAATTTGTTGATGGTTTCCCTGCTGTGCAAAAACTTTTTAATTTGATATAGTTCCATTTGGTTATTTTTTTCTCTTTCTTGAGGAGATATATTAGAAAGAATATTATTAAGAGAAATGTCCAAAATTTTACTGCCTCTGTTTTCTTCTACAATTTTTATGGTTTTACAACTTACATTTAAGTCATTAATTCATTTGGAATTTATTCTTGATATGGTATAAGAAAGTGGTCTAGTTTCATTTTTTTGCATGCATCTGCCCAAATTTCCCAAAACCATTTATTAAATAAACTCTCTTTACTCAATTGTATGTTCTTGTCTCTTTCTGTCAAATATAAATATTATTGAACCAGATAGGTGTGGGATTATTTCTGGGCTGTCTATTCTGTGTGCGTGTGTGTGTGTGTGTGTGTGTGTGTGTGTGTGTGTAACCAATATGCTGTTTTTATTACTGTATCCTCGTAGTATACTTTGATAGCAGGTAGCATGATTCCTCCAATTTTGTTCTTCTTTCTCAAGATTGTTGTTGATATTCAAGGCCTTTTGTGGTTTTGAATACTTTTTTGGATTATTTGTTCCAGTTCTGTGAAATATATCATGCTATTTTGATAGGAACTATGTTGAATTGCTTTGGGTATTATGGACATATTAACAAAGTTTATTCTTCCTATCATAAGTACTGTATATGCTTCCATTTATTTGTCTTATTCAATTTCTTTCTTCAATGTCTTATTATTTTCTTAGTACAAATATTTTACCTGCTTAATTAAATTTATCCTTGGTCCTTTATTTTATTTTTTGATGCAACAGTAAATGGGATTGTTTTCTTAGTTTTTCTAATAGCTCATTATTGGTTTATAAAAATGCAAGTGATTTCTGAATATTTTGCATCCTACTGCTTTACTTTATTTATCAGTTGCAATAGATTTTAGATTGAATCTTTAGGGTTCTCTATATCTGTATCATATAATGTGCAAATAATGACAGATTTACTTCTTCCTTCCCAACTTGTATGCCATTTATTTCTTCTTCTTGTCTGATTGCTATGACTAGGACTATGTTCAAAAAAGGATGATAATAGTGTATATCACTCTTTTATTCCTGATCTTAAAGGAAAAGTTTTTATCTTTTCCCACATTGGGTATGATGTTAGCTGTGTGTTTCATATATGGCTTTTATTATTTTGAGATATATTTCCTTTAGTCCCACTTTGCTGAGATCCTTTATCTTAAATCATTGTTTGATTTTCTCAAAAGCTTTTTCTGTATCTATTGATATGATCATATGTTTTTTTCACCTTCATTTTGTTAATGTGGTATATTACATAAATTGATTTTCAGATATTATACCAACCTTGCACCCCAGGAATAAATTCCATTTGGCCATGATGTATGATCTTTCTAATGTACTGCTGGATTTGGCTTGCTAATATTTTGTTAAAGATTTTTGCATCTATGTTCATCAGGGATATTGGCCTATAATTTAATTTTTTTGTAGTATCTCTATCTGGTTTTTGAACGAGGATAGTGCTGGTCTCATAAAATGAGCTGGGGAGTCTTCCTTCCTTTTGAGTTTTTGCAATAGTTTAAGAAGATAGTTTTTCTTCTTTGCATGGTTGGTAAAATTTACCAGTGAGGCCATCTGGTCCAGCACTTTGTTTCCTGGACATTTTACTTATTACTACTTCAATTTAATTCATTGTAATGTGCTCAGATTTTCTGTTGTTTCTTGATTCAGTTTTAAGAGATTATATATTTCTAGGAATTTATCCATTTCTTCCACATTGTTCAGTATGTGGACATATAGTTGTTTGTAATATTTTTTGTAGTCTTTTGTACTTCTGTGGTGTCAATTGTTACTTCCTTTTTTTCATTTCTGATTTTATTTAATGGATACTCTTTCTTTTGTAATGCATGAGTCTGGTTAAAGTTTTATCAATCTCGTTTATCTTTTCAAAGAGCCACCTCTTGTTTTCAATGATATTTTTTGTTTTTATTTAACCCTATTTAAAAAATTTCTCTGTGATCTTTATTATTTCCTTTTTTTCTACTCAACTGGGGCTTTGTTTTTTTCCTCTAGTTCCTTTAAGTGTAAAGTATGGTTGTTTACTTGAGGTTTTTCTTATTTCTTGAAGTAGGTTAATAATGCTATGAATTTCTCTCTTGGGTTGTTTTGTTTTCATTTTTATTTGTTTAAAGGCATCTTTTGGTTTCCTTTTGATGCCATTGTTAACTCATTCATTGTTCAGTGAAATGTTATTTAGCCTCCATGTATTTGTGTGTTTTTCAGATTTTTTTCTTGTAGTTGATTTCTAGTTTCATACCATTATGATCAGAGAAGATGCCTGACACAATTTCAATCTTCTTAAATTTACTGAAATTTGTTTTTGTCCTTATATGTGGTCTTTTCTGGAAAATATTTTATGTGCCCTTGAAAAATACTATACATTTTACTGCTTTGTGGTAAAATGCTCTGAAGATATCAGTATATCATTATAATCCAGTGAGTCACTCAAAGCCACAGTTTCCCTGTTGATTTCTTTGTCTGGAATATTTGTCCATTAATGTCAATGAGGTATTCAAAATCTCCTACTATGACTGTGTTGCTATCCATCTTTCATTTGATGTCCATTAAGGTTTGCTTTATGTATTTAGTGTCCTAAGTTGGATGAATGTTTACAAGGATTATATCTTCTTATATAGTGTCCTTCTTTGTCTCTTAGCCTTTGTTTAAAGTCTATTTTTTTCTGATATAAGTATTGCTACACTAGATTTATTTTTCATTTTCAATTGCATGAAGTATTCTTTCCATCCTGTTACTTTTAGTCTGTGTGTGTGTGCCTGTCATTCTGAAGTAAGTCTCTTGTAGACAGAATAAGTATGGGTATTTTTTCTTATTTATTCAGCTACCCTATGTCTTTCAGTTGGAGACTTTAAGCCATTTACATAAAAATGATCATTGATAGGTATGTATTTATTGCCATTTCATTCTTTATAACATTTTTTCTCTTTTATTTTTCTGTCTTCTTAGAGAAGACCCTTTAACATTTCTTACAATTCTGGTTTGGTAGTAATGAAATCCTTTAGCTTTTTCTTATCTGAGGAGGTCTTTATTTATTCCTCAATGTTAAATGATAGCCTTGGTGGGCAAAATAGTCTTCTTTGTAGGTCCTTGCTTTTCATCACTTTGAATATTTCAAGCCAATTCCTTCTGGGCTGAAATGTTTCTTTTGTAAAAATCAACTGACAGTCCACTAATGAGAGCTCCTTTGTAGGTAATTTAGGTTTTTGTTTGTTTTTGTTTTGTTTTTTACCTTTTAAGATTTTAATTATGATGTGTCTTAGCGTGGGCCTCTTTGGGTTCATCTTGTTTGCTTCCTGGTTGCATCTCTGTGTTTCCTGGAGTTGTCTGTGCTTTTCTGTCACAGGGTTAGGGAAGTTTCTGTCATTATTTCTTCAAATATGTTCTCAGTCTCTTTCTCTCTGTCTTCTCGTTCTGGTACCATACAATTTATATGTTGTTACACTTCATGTTTTCACAAAGGTCCCCCAAATTATTCCCATTTTTTAAAAATTATTTTTTTCTTTTTGCTGCTCTGATCAGGTTCCCTTCTGCTACCTTCTTTCCAAATCACTAATTCAGTCCTCTGCTTCATCTAACCTGTGCTTGATTCTTTTATCGTATTCTTCATTTTTAGCTATTGTATTATTCATTTCTGATTGGCTCTTTTTTTATGGTTTCTATGTCTTTTTCATTCTTATTCTCTCTTTATATTTTCACTAATTTTACCCATTTCCCCCTAAGATACTTGAACATCTTTATAACCATTGTTTTGAACTCTATACCTGATAGATTTCTCACCTCCATTTTATTTAGATTTTTTTCTGGAGACTTATCCTGTTCTTTTATTTGGGGAATGTTTTTTGTCTCCCTATTTTGGCTGCCTGTTTTTGTTTTTCTGTGTATTCAGTAGATCTGCTATGTCTCCTAGTCTTGGCGGGGTGGCCTTATATAGTAGGTGTTCTGTGGGACCCAATGATGCTTTCCCTTTGGTCACCTGACCTGGATATTCCTAGAAGTCCATTGTGTGGGTTATGTGAGTCCTCCTGTTGTAATTGAGTCTTTTTTGCTATTGGTTCACTTGTGTATGGGGTTGACCCTCAGGCTTGCTGACTGTAAGAATTGACCCCCAAAACAGTATATAAACTGTTATGCTTGTTCTGACGTTACAAAATAGAATTTGCTTTAGGGTCTGGAGCCGCTGAGATCTCCCTTTCTATGTGCCATTTCTGAAGCTAATTGCATCCTTCTCTGATGTTGTCTGAAGCTTGCCCCTGGATGTGTTGGTTCTGGGGCCTTTTGGTGGGGGGCTGTGGTGCAACCTAATGTCAGATACTGCCTGTGACTGTCCTTGGGCAATCTGTTTGGAGGTACGAAGTGATCCATAATTTGTGCTGCCTCTGCTGGGCCTGAGTGTGCATGGGAAAGACCAAGCTTCAAACCAAGGTTAGCTTTCAACCACACCAAACCCAAGGGAAGGTGAGGAAAAAGCCCAAGGTACCGTGAGATTCTCCTCTCCATGCCTCCACCTGCCCCCACATGCAGGCCACCTGTTAGGCTGAGTCACTGAAATAGACTTTGGCAGTACTCAGGTTGCATGAGATAGTCTTCTTGCTCAGATCTGCTATCTAGCCCCTCCAGTAAATTTTCATTTTGATTATCATGATTTTGAGCTTCCTAATTCCTATCTGATACTTTTTTTATAATACGTGTTTATTAATATTATCTACTTGGTGATATATTGTTCTCACAGTTTCCTTCAGTTCTTTGGTCCTCCAGTCTTTGATTATATTTAAAATGTGATTTAAAATCATTGTTTAGTAAGTCCAATATGTTGGCTTCCTCAAAGACAGTTTCTAATGTTAGCTTTTTTCTCCTAGTATGGGCATAGATTCCTATTTTTATGCTTCATAATTTTTTGTTGGAAACTGGAAATTTTGAGTGTTATAATGTGGCAACTGAGGGAAACAGTTTTTTTTTTTATCTCTTATCCCAGGTTTGTTTTTGACACTTCTTGTAGTTGTTATATATTTGTTTACTGACTTTTATGAACTAGTTATATAAAATCTATATTCTTTGTTATATGATGACTAAAACTTCTATTTTGTTCCTTAGTGATTAACTAGTGATTGGACAGAAACTGTTGAATATATTGATACAAAAATGTCTTCTAATCTTTGCAGGTATTGTGTGTGTGTGTGTGTGTGTGTGTGTGTGTGTGTTGGATGCACTGTCAATACTCAGGAAACTTAAATATCTGCCTTAAAGTTCATTTGCTATTTCAAGCTATCTTTGAAGGTCAGCCAGAGGTGAGCCTAGAGCTCTTTGTTCATTTGTGTTTCTGTCATACACGCAGTCCTTGGCATGTGCAGGGACTTCTAGATTCCCAGAAATATGTCAGAGGTTTTCATATCCTTATCCCTAAAGCATATCATTCTGCAGTCTTTCCTCCCAAGTTTTGGTTAGTCTGTTATTTGCCCCAAATTTTATCCATTGCTATAGACAGTAACAACTAATACATTTGCCTAAATATATTTTGAGAAATATCCTCTAGGCAGCCACCTCAGTATTGGAAGTGTCTTGAGTTAGGTGGGATAAAGGAAACCCATCTGAGCTGGTGCTCCATGGAGCCACAAGACAGATCAAAATAACCATAATTTTTTGTGTGTTCTATTCTGCTGCCTCTGGTGCCAGTGCATGTGCTAGAAATGCAAGCCGTCGTCTTCAAGGTCACTGCTGACCTGGGAGTGGGAGCCATGATGAGTTAAAATGCGGCAAATCTTGCATTTTTTCTCCAAGATTCATCTGGTTTTTCTTGATATAATTTTATCCTGCTTGTGAATGTCTCTTGATGAGTTTCAAGAAAAGCGAATTCTGGCCGTTATTGCCAGATTTTTCATTGCTTTTATGGAAGGATAAAGTTTTAGAGTACTTTATTCTACCATTTTCACTGGTATCAATCTTCGATAACATTTTATAGCTTTTGTTGATTGTTTATAATCTAATAATTAAACATAGAGTCAAAATACCAAAATGACATTCTCTTCTCTTGGGATAACTGTGGATAAATTTCTAAGAAAAACACCTCTTCTCTTGACAGTAACTTAAATCCATGTGAGGAAGAAACCATACCAGTAAAGACAACTATATAGCTAAACATAAAAATAAGTAATAATACATTTTTATTTGCAAATTCTCTTTTTAAAACATATTTAAAGAGACAACTTTATTAATGAAAGTTATAAATCCATTTTAATGAGTACTCAATGTATAAAGATATAATTTGTGAAAATAAAAACATAAAGGGAAATGGCACTATATATGAAAGTAAATATTTTATATATTATTGAACATTAATTAGCATTAAAACTAGATTTTTATAAACTAAGATGTTAATTAGAATTCCTAGGCCAATTACTGGTAAAAGAGGGGGCAAGGCATTAAAATGATACAATAATAAATATGTATTTAGCATAAAAGAAGGTAATAAAGAAGGACTTCAGGAGCAAAAGAGATAGGACATAGAAAACTAATACAGAATTTGTAGAGGAGTTAAGAGTAGTAAAGTAATCTTTTTTCTCATTTTTCCATTCTACATATGAAAACATAGAATTCAAGAGTACTATTTGGCCATAATAAAATAGTTGCAATCCACAATCTTAAACAACTTGCTTTATAAATTTAAAAATCTAAACCAAAACAAAACAGAATGACTAGGTACTGCCCACTATTTTCCCATTTAAATAATGACTTAAAGTTAATGAGTGAAAAATAAAGGACTCATTGTTGAGTCACAATGCGATACCATGCCTTTCTGAATGTGCTCTGCAGATCCAGACTCTAAGACTGTGGTCAGAGTGGAAATAATATTAATGCAATGTATGTGGTAAAATAATATGAAAGGAAAGGGAGCTGTGAAGCAGTCAGCTTGTTAAAGCAATTTTGGAAACTTTTTTCTTTGCCATTTATCTCCTTCAATACTTCATCCTTATGTGTTTTTTCTTTCCCACCAGTCATATTAATCTGATGTCGGTAACTAATACTCTAGCAAGTCTAGCAAGAGAGGTCTTAGAGGTGAGTCTGGTTTGACTGAGACTGTTGGCAGCCATTTCCCAACAGCTACTAAATGACAAATAGCATATTTAGCTGAAATAATTCACTACACAGTTGTAAAAGTATTGGTCAACACAATTTTTATTGGAAAAAGTTAATATTTTTATCTACAGGGGTTAAATGTGCCTCTGTGGATTACTCTGGGCATTTCTTTATATATGTTTATAGAAAGAGATGGATACAGAGCTTTAGATAGTTCATGTGAGGAATAAGACATTCATATAACAGACTTACAAATGAACTTTTGGAATCCAGCTTATTCATTAATCACAGAGCCCTCATATATCAGACACCTCTTAGTTACCACAACAGATTCTTTCTTCCTGCAGCTACAGAACAGTCAGTTTGGCTTTGGCTCAAGTCAGTTCCATGCATGGATTTCCGGAGAGCATTTAAGGCCCTCCATAAAGGCCTCTGTTGATACAGCTGCTTGAATGGGCTTACACTCTTAACACTCACTCAAGTATAATCTGGATGTGCTCTGAAGAACAGACCTTTGACTAATGGGAAATAGGAACACATGGATAGATACTTCCTTCTTTCTTACTCTAAAAAAAGTCCTATAACATTCTTTATAAATTTCTTCAAGAGGCCTTATGGGATTGAGCAACCATGTGCACTATAGTAACAGATAACTCAGGAAAGCATCTTTGAATTGGTTCTTCCTTCTTCCCATCTTTTCCATCTTTCATTTCTGCTTCCTGAATCACATTTTTTTAATAAAGCATTTCCACTTTCTTAGAGGTCCTGATTTCTGGGGAACCTAGTCTAAGACACCCTAAAATGATTCTTACATAATATAGCAAAGAATTATATTGGTGTAAATTAGAGGTTTAAAATGAGGTGCCAACAAACAAAAACAGATATTATCCACATTTGTACATAGTCTTCACTATACTTATAAAGAAGGGCAGAGCTGATCATTTTAATTCAAGGATGTGGTATTTGAATTCAGATATGTAATTCTCAGTAGAGTGCTCTATGCAAAGTATAATATTGGCTGCAGTATTCAACAAGCTGAGCTTTTTAGGATGAAGATGAGAACAAATGAGTTCTCGACCCTGGAGTTACAGAGTGCACTATTTAAGTGTACAGTGCTTTTTTAAGTCTTTCTTGATGATAAGATAGAGTCCTTGGTTTTAAAGTCTCAGAACAAACTATCATGAAACAATTGTGAACAAAACTGAATCATTGGTATGCCCAGAACTTAAAGCTTTCCTTAACATGTCAAGTAAGAATATGATGCAGGCTCATTCTGATAGGCACTATCACATTTTGTTCACACGGCGCCACATGTTCACACTGATTTATCTAAAATCCATGCACTTTAGCACTTTGGCCGGCTCTCCCTGAAGATCACACATGCCTCATTCATAGACTAAGTGTTCCATATGCATCTCTTAGGAGTCCAATGCAAGAACTTGCTAAACTGTCTTGGGTGAAATGAAAGCTCTGTCATTCCGTATGATCATTGGTCCTATTTTGGCTGAGCTTAGGCACTGTTTTGCTGCTGAATGAGAATCCTAAGAAGCCTACTGAGTGACAGCTATAGTATCAGCAGACCACTTGACATCCTTAATTTTTCCAAATTATGCTCTAGTCTTGAATTTTAAATATTGATTTCCTGTGGAGTGGGTTTTTTCCCCCCCGGTTTAATTCACTATGAGAAACAATAGTCCTAAGTTAATAGACAAAGGGAAAATTATCAGAAAGCTTATATGCCCCAGTAATATATCCAGGACTGGTGAAATATACACAAAATAAATAACTGTCTTTATAGCCTGAGGTCTCAAGAACTGAAAAACTTTCCAAATATCTTCTTCAGAATAAAATGGTTGCCTAAATTTTTTCATTATCTGTGTGTATAGCAATGAATTTAAAGTAGAAACTTGTGTTTGAGAAGCACCAATGGTGCTTGCTCATTGTGTGGCTCTAGTAAATAACTTATCTTTTACCCTTGTTTTCACCATCTGTAAAATATGGACAATGATACCTGCATGACTACTTCACAGAGCTGATGTGAAAAGCAAATTAGAAAGTAAAGGCAAAAAGGCATTGCAAATTATAAAATATATGCAAAGATAATGCGTTATTATCATTAGTAATTTATATTTATTATGGATAGCATGAATTTATGTAATATTAGTTATTCATATCTTTATGTGAGTTTGAGAGACCTAAAAGTATATTTCAATGGATATGCTCCAGGGTTTCTGAGGCAAGTTGGTGGAAATGAGTATGTTAAATATGAGTGGAAGAGATCCAGAAAGAACAGTCTGAAATTCTGAAGATAAATTTGCCTACTTCTTAATAAAGCTAAGATTCAATTTTGATAAGAATATTTAGCATATCCCTCCCTGATCTGTAAGGTTAACTGGCTGTACGCTAGGTGGTGCTACCTGAGGAAACGCATCTCTGCCAGCAAGGCAGGCTACCCTCCGCCACCGACACCCTGCCCTCAGAAGATGAGTGTATGCAGCCATGTTTATTTGTAATTCACAGCACTTTGTATGTCTCCTGTGACATTCAGCAAATTCTGATAGCATAATTTCATTGTTTTTATCCCTCTTATGCCATTTAAATTTTAAAATTCCTCAGGATAGAAACAATGTCCTACACACGTTAAAATTGTCATAGGCAATTTTAGCACAATGCCTAGTGAGGGTTGATGATTAGTGAAGAAAGAAAAGAATAAATGAAAAATACAGACAACATAATTGGTATACATTATTCTGATATAGCAACCTCTTTTCTGTTAATAAATTGAGGTCATGTGCATTGGTGATTTGACCAAAATTTTGAAAATGAGTTTGTAGAAAATCCAGCCTTTTAATTTTTTTTAAATAAAAAAGTGTTTCTTTTTTTATAATTTCAGGACAAAGACACTAACTCATACTTGATTCAATCGTGAATACATCTAAATTTAAAGCCATGTGCAAATTAGAAAAATCTACAACAATTCTTATTTTTTAAATAAAAAACATTTTAAAGAAACAAAATATAAATTTTTATGTCAAAATAAGAAAACATGATCTGGCATTCCTGATATATAAACGATTACCATATGTTAAGGTTTTTCTTACAAAAAGAGGACATTGGCCCAAAATTGCACTTGTTTTTTCTTGGATTTCCCTGCAGAGAAGGCATTGTGACTTAGGTAAGGAAAGAAAGAAATTTAATAGAAACAATGTAGTATTTCCACTTGGGGAAGACAATCTGTAGTAAAACCACTAGTTTATGTCTTAAATTTCTATGAGAAAACTATTTTGAAGAAAGATAAAGACCACATACTGTGTTCAGCACAATGGCCCTACTAGTTAGGGGGCCCATGGATGAGGCTGAAGTACACAATAGACCACTATATAATTAAAGACAGATGTTAGAAAGATTGAGAAACCCCATACGGTGTGCACAGAGAACACAAATACTTTTTATGGAGATGTGATGGAATTATACAACTAATCACCAGGTTTTCAAAATAAATTAAAGGCTACCTATTAATCTTTACAAGTAGATAGCACTTATCTTTCTTTTTGGACTAAAAGTGCTTGACCTGTTTTTGATAGTACCTTTTTTTCTTTTACTTTCCAAAAGCCATATCAGTTTGGGAAGAATAACAGGTTTTGAAAGGAGAGCTATTGTTATAGTCTCACAGAATAAAGTATCTTTAAAATAATTTGGTCAAAAATATTTTATTAAAATGTAAAAACCATTGGACAAAGTACACGTCAAAAGTGTGTGTGTGAGTGTGTACTCTGCCCAGAAGGTATCCAGCCATGTAATATGAAAAATAGAGACATTTATTTAAAAAAAAGATACAAGAGACAAAAAGCATTTACATAGGACAATGACACCTCAATCTCCTTCAGAGTAGGCACCTGGGGACCTCAGACAGTTTTCCCAATCACCATCAGCTGATCTGAAGTACTTTCCTGAACTTCATCCACAGTTTGAAATCTCTTCCCTTTCAAAGTAATTTTAGTTTTGGGAAAAGCCAGAAGTCACAAGTCACCAAATCTGGGCTGTAGTGGGGCTGAGCCACCTGGGAGATTTGATGTTTCACCAAAAAACTACACCAGATGTTATGCATGAGTGGGTATGTTGTCATGTTGAAGCTGCCAATCACCAGTTGCCCGTAGCTGTGGCCTTCTCAATCATCCAAATAGTTTCTGTGGAGGAATGTTCAAGCTTAAAGCAAAATTTGATGCAGTTGCATTGCTCTACTCGTTCAGTCATTTTGAATGTGACAACCACACAGTACACACGTGCACTCAATGGCATCTACCACTCCCAATGACTAGTACAGCCAAGTAGTCATTGTTCATGCATGTGCATTCCAGCCCACTCTACTTGGCTGTCAGGTTACACTGATGTCATACAAACTGTGCTCTTTTTATTAACAATATATGGACTTTTCCCAGACAGATTACATATATATACTTACCTTGTTGGGTTCCTGATAAGTTAAAAACAGATATCCAAGATGAGGTCTCTATCTTCATATGTTCTTTTAGATTTGTGGACCTTAATCCTCATTTTGCATCAAAATCATCTGGTAAGCAGGGTATGCATCCTCCACCATGATTAAGTGCTCTTAGTGGTACTGGGGGTACTATTTTCAAATCTTTTCTCCACCCTTCAACACTAGCTGACACTGACACAAGCCAAGCTTGACAATCATTTCCTAAGAGCCTGAGATTTTGTCTGCGTCTAATTTATACTTAACTAATCAGATAGAATTTGGTTATGCTTGCCATTCAGTTATCTTTTATATTGATAACATGTAGAAAATGCTGGGGGTCTTTCTGGAAAAAATAAATTTAATGTAATACACAGAAAATGATTCACATTATGAATCTGTAAGATTTTTAGTTTACTAGTAAATCATTGTGTGTCTTTAAATTACCTATAGAATTCTGTTTTGTTTTGTTTTTACTAAGGTTCACCTTAACTTCTTATTTACTGGGGTAGAGAAATAAGTATGCATCTATTGGAATTCTTCCATGTTACTGATAACTAAGAACTATCTAAGAAATTATTCTTTGAGAAGAAAACACCTATCCAAGGAGGTCTAGAGAGGGAAGAGTCAAAGAGCACTGTAAAGACAAAAAATCCTGGAGAAATCTATGAATGAAATAGGAAGGAGAACATATATAAATACCAGGTTCAAAGACCCACAGGCAGAATCAGGGCTGCAGAACAGAAGGTCTCAAACCAAGTAGAGAAAGTCTGTGAAAGACCAGGATGGGAACAAATGAAGAGGTCCAGGGAAGTTCCTGAAATTAGCTTGAACTGTCCCAGATCCCTTTAAAATTTTTTAATTGTGTTTTTTCTATTACCATTTAGTCCCCTTAAATCTCTTACAACCCTCATCCCCTGCAATCTCCACACCATTGTCCTTGACCATGCATTCTTTTCCTTTTTGCTTAATCCCTCCACCTCCTAACCTCATGAGCTGTCATCCTGTTCTCTGTGAGCCTGTCTCTATTTTTCTTGTTAGTTTACTTTGTTCATTTGGTTCCATATATAAGTGAAATCATATGGGATTTATCTTTCTCTGACTGGTTTATTTCACTTAGCATGTATGTTCTCCAGGTCCATTCATGCTGTTGCAAAGGGTAAAATTTTCTTCTTTTTTATGGCTGCGTGTATTCCATTGTATAAATGTCTTGTAGTTATTTTATCCACTCACCTGTAGATTCCTTTTATTTGCCTGTGGGTAGAGAGGTGTAGTGTGTTTTAGGTTTTCTTAAAATACAAAGAATAAGTCTTTGCTTGTGGTTTTGCTGTTTCCTTGCTCATATCCTCGGTACCTGTCCTTGTCACAGAGTAGGCATTCAATAAGTGCTTATTGAATAAATTAATTAATAAAATGAAAGATAATTTCCAAAGAATAGTAACTATCTTTCCCTCATTTTATATTTTATACTCGGAAATTCATTCCATGACATGTCTCAACTATCCCTAAAGGGCTGATCTGAACTTCCAGGACTGATGAATTAGGCTAGTCGTTCTCAACTTACTGTGAATTTAAATCATCTAGAGAGCTTTTAAATGGGTATTGATGTCTAAGACCAACCTCCAGATATTCTCTTAAGTTGGTTTGAATTGAGACAAGATATTAAGATATTTAAAAGCCAAACCAAATTAAACTAGAACAAACCACCACCACTGCTATCACCACTACCACCAAAAAACCCCCAGCTCTCCAAATGAATCCAATGTACAGCCAAGGAATTAGATTTTCAGAGTTATTCTTAAAACTCACAATTTTTTTTTGCTAAGTGGCTTCATCTCAATCTAACCAATGTAGATTATTCCAATAATTTTTTAGTTTGACTTCCATGTTAGTTATAGATGAGACAAATACAATTTGAAGGTAAAACAGCTATAGTTTAAGCCACTAAGAGATACCAGCAGTAACAGCATATGCTCAATAAGGATGTCCACTCTGTCTTACTAATTTTTGCATCTCTGGTCGACTTATCTACTAGTACTTAAAGATAAATTATTAATGTTCACAAGTGTTAAGGTCAGTTACTTAGGAATCATTTGTATTTACTCCTGTTTTACTCATGATTTGAGCTTGCTTCACCAGTTATTAACTCTTGGTTCAGTAACAATGAACTGATTTTTTAAGTGACCTCTGTGTCTGTTAGCATTTTGACTTCATCATGTAAATATTTAAATGTTGACACTTCCCAGTGGATCTTATTTGTGACCAACTCTTAGCAACTAATGTTCTCTAAAGTAAGAATACTTTATTCTAATTCAATCCCACCTTTAGCCAGTTATGAGTAAAGACCTAGGGAGAGTAAACCTCCTTATCACCCCATCCTTACCTACCAAGAGATTATAAAAACATGGGAGATGAACCAGGCAAATGGAAAGAAGGAAACAGCATAGAATTATAGATAATTATTACTTACTGAGCTCAGTGTAAATTCTTGACTTTCAAAGTATAATTCAGTCTACTGATATACATTAATAAAATAAAAACCAAATAGAAATTTGCATTCAACTTTTAGAAACATTTGTTGTGTAGACGTCTTTTCTAAACTCCCCAAATCTGCAGTAAATAAATGTCCATTGTAAGTATTTGCTTCTGGGAATATTAATGGAAGATGTCTGTGACTGTCACTGACACCTGAGTTGGAAAGTGATGAGAAAGTGAAAAAAGATGGGATTCCTATGGTATTGACTATCTGATACCCCTGTGTATCATAAAGGACCAAATGGGGGTCTTTCCTTTCTCTCCTTCATTTTTCTCCTATGGATTACTTGTGATGATTTGTGTGTTCCCGGGGAAAAATGATTTTTTAAACTGAAGCATAGTGTGCAGTGCTCTGTCTACTTAATCATAATACATCACATTGACTTGTGGAAATACATTAATGGTACATTTAGTGTATTTAAAAATTACTACTGGTTCTCAAAATCTGTTTCTTCACCATTTACAGAATGCAGCTCCATTTGTCTGCAGCAAACTGGCTTTTTATTCATTTCTGTGGGCACCTGAAATATCTGTATGAGACTTTCACCATTTGTTTATTTTCTCCAAAAAATACTAAATCCTGCCCAGGTATTTAAAGAATCACAGAGAAAATTGGATTGGTGGAAACTTGCATCTCATACTTGGGTTCAAATTTGGGCATATTTAAGTTAGGCCCAATATGCACTGTTGGTAAAAAGAATAAAAGGTAATGGTAAACATCAAAAAAATAGGCAGCAGATTGTCAATCAAGAGACACTAGACCAATCAATAGCTACATGTGTCAAGATTCATGTATGAGATGAAAAATGTCATGCCCAGCAGGAGTGTCACTATGCTTGGTCTGATAGTGTCGTCATTTTCCTATGACCCTGCCTCAGGCAGGGGCAGAAGAATGGCTTGTAAAAGTGCAATGCATGAAAGCTGGAGGGGTTGAAATGAATTAATTCTCAGAAAGGTTGATTTCCATGCTACTATAGATGCAGAGATGATATTTTGTTAAAGAAACCCAAATTCTGTTTACGCTATCCATTGATATTGTGAAAGAAATTATTTCCATGAAATGAGTAAATTTCCAAGATGTGTTTTTTTAACACAATAACAAGCCAGTGAATCATATGTAATTTCTTCCAACTAACCACTGCCCTTTCTTTAAGTACGAGTTGGCAATTATTGCCACTGACTTGGAAAAAAATTTAAGTTATATGTGCTTCAGTTTACATTTCTAACTTATAGAGTGCCTACTATGCTGGTCATAATCACAACAAATTGCAGCAGCATTGCATGAATTTAACCAAGCATAAACAAAAATAATTTTTCATAGTGTCCAAATTCAATGCCTACTGAGCCATTTGTAAGTATAATGTTGAGAACCTAAATTTTAATTTGATTCTCCTATTATGAAAGTTATTTAACCCTATTTTTACCATAAAGTAAGGTGCTCTGTACCAAAACATTATAAACACATAAAAACACACTCCTAGAGAAATGGCAGTGTGAGAGATCTCCTCGGTCTCTACTTTTGAAGATTCGACAAATTGAACAGCTGTTTTTCAACAAAGCGTCCCTTGCTCAATGCACAAACACTTCAGAGAGATCCACGCATTGAACATCTAAAAGTGAACAAGTGGGAGTGAATCCGGGAAGCGAGAAGGGAGAACTCAGATAAGCCTTGGAGGCAGCTTTGAAGCCAGGAGCTCACTACCGGACAGACCGGAGAGGGGAGGAATCAGATGGTGGATAGCACTCCCTTCAGCAGGGGAGAGCAAGAGAACTGGTGAACATTGCTGAAGGAGTGGGACAGTATAAAATGCAACTGAGCCAGTGACCAGGGTAGGGACCAGGGACGAAGCACTGAGGCGCGGAATCGGTTGTCTGGCAATCAGCATTCCGGACAAAGAAACCAAGCCGCGGAGCCTGCCTGCCTTCCCTTAGCCTCTCAGAGCATGCTTCCCGTCACCCTTTGCGCCGGGTTGCGGCGCAATTTATCTGAAAACCTGAGGAAGGGTACTAAAGAAAAATTATGCGACTAACCCCAGGGCCAGGTTGACATGCACAGAGAACACTACAGAGTGTCACTGGTCACCAATGCTGGGAGGGACAAAGGAGGTGGACCACACCCACAGACGTTGCAGTTGCACTGCCAGCACTATCTGGCTGCAGGGGACAGCACAGAGATATCGCCAATCTGGAGCCCCACCACCCACCACATTCCCCTGTTTTGTCGGTCCCCTGAGACCAAAACAACCAGATCAAAGGGGAGGATCCCACCTTCCCAGGGAGCACAGGTGGTTGGTTATATGAAAAACTAGAGAAGTACAAGAGAGCTAATAAACTTGTGATTCAGCACCACCCACAGCAAAACAATATAAAGACTTCTTACCACTCTACTAGAAAAGTGCCACATATTCATAGATACCTAGAAAGACAAGGAATCCATTGAATACCATGAATAATCAAGGTAACAAAGCAGCTCAGAAAGAAAAAGGAAAAAAATCCAAAAAATGGGATTTAAACAATAGAGAATTCAAGATTGCAGTTCTGCAAAAACGCGAGATGCAAGAAAACATAGATAGAACACAGATAGAATGAACTCAGAAACCAAATCAATGAACAAAATATGTACGTTACCAAAGAGATTGAAACTCCAAAACAAGGAAACAAATAGAAATTCTGGAGATGAAGAACTCAATAAAAGAGATCAAGAGTAAACTAATGAGAATAAGAATAGACCAGGCCAGATGGAAGAAAGAATTAGTGATACTGAAGATAGAAATCTAGAAAAGATGCAGAGGGAGGAAGAGAGGGACTTGAGCATAAAAAATAAATTAATAAAAGAAGTCTGTGAGATCCGTCAGAAAGAACAATATAAGAACAATAGGAATACCAGAAGAAGAGGAGAGATAAGAGAGGGGAGATCCTACTTAAACAAACAGTTGATAAGAATTTCCCAAACCTATGGAAAGGGCTAGGTCTTCAAATTCAATAGACAAACAAAATACCTAATAATCTCAATCCAAAAAGGCTTTCTGCAAGGTACATTTTATTAAAACTGTCAAAAATTAATAACAAAGAAAGAATTCTCAAGACAGCCCGGGAAATAAAGAAAGTAACCTACAAAAGAAAGACCATTAAGTTATTGTCAGACTTCTCAGCAGCATCTCTACAAGCTAGAAGAGAGTAGAAACAAATATTAAAACTACTGAAGGAAAATTACCAGACAAGAATAATATATCCAGCAAAGTTATCCTGTAGATATGACAGAGAAATAAAGACTTTACCAGACATGAAGAAACTGAGGAGCCAAAAACACAATAGAGAAAATAAAGCCTCTTCAGTCAATGGTGCTGGGAAAACTGGAAAGCTACATGCAAAAGAATGAAACTAGATTACAGTTCGTCCCCATGTGCAAAAATGAACCAAAGACCTAAATATAAGATCTGAAATAATATATTACATTGAAAAGAACATGGATACTAAACTTATGGACCTTGGTGTTAGAGAAGATCATATGAATATGACCTCAAAGGCAAGGGAGATAAAGGCAAAAATAAATGAATGGGACTATATCAAACTAAAAAGCTTCTCTGCACAGCAAAAGAAACTGCCAATGAAACAAAATGGTAACCAATGGAATGGGAGTTGATACTTGCAAGCAACAGCTCCAATAAGGGGTTAACATCCAAAATATATAAATAACTCACAACTCAACATCACACAAACAATACAATTTAAAAAATGAGCAGAGGACCTGAACAGATGCCTCTCCCCCAAAAAATATACAAAGAGGAAACAGATATATGGAAAGGTGCTCAACTTCACTTGCTGTTAAGGAAATGCAAATCAAAACTACAGTAAGATACCACCTCACACCTGTTAGAATGGCTATTATCAACCAGGCAGGTAATAACAAACGTTGGAGAGGTTGTGGAGAAAAAGGAACTCTCATTTACTGCTGGTAGGAATGTAAACTGGTACAGCCAGTATGGAAAACAGCATAGAAGTTTCTCAAAAAATTTAGAATAGAATTACCATATGACCCACAATCCCTCTCTGGGTATCTACCTGAAAAACTTGAAAACATATTTTTGCAAAAATATAGGCATCCCTCTCTTCACTGCAGCATTATTCACTGTGGCCAAGGCATGGGGGCAACCAGCATCCCTTTGATAAAGGATTGGATGAAGAAGATGTACATACGTACCATGGGATACTAAGAAAAGACGAAACACTGCCATTTGTGACAACATGGGTAGACCTTGAGATTATTATGCTAAGCAAAATGTCAGAAAAAGCTAAGAACCATATGACTTCATTCAAATGTGAAATATAAAACTGAAACTCATAGTCACAGACAACAACAGTATGGTTATTACCAGAGGAAAAAGGGAGGGAGACTAGTAATGGGTAAGGGGGGCCAAATACATGGTGACAGAAGTTTATCTGACTTGGGGTGGTGGGCACACAATGTAATATACAGATCACTTGTTATGGACATGTACACCTGAAACCCATATAATCCTATTAACCAATGTCACCCTAATAAATTTAATTAAAAAATAAGATTGAAAAAAGAACTTACTTGTTATCTCACGTGAGAAAAAGAAACACACTCCTACTACTTCAAATCTCTAGCCAATTTTTATTTTAATGCAGCAATTCACTATGTATTCTATAATATGAAATGTTAAAGTTGGCATTTCCTTTGAGCTATAGAAATTTAAAACTCACTTATAAACATTTATTTATGGAAAGCAAATGACGTCTGAAATCCTTTTTCAGTGTGAGTTTTGGGATGCCTCAGAACTCCTGTTTCTTCTCCCTCACTCAGTCCCACTCTTCCTATTATATGCCTTCCTACATTCTCAAATCTTTAAACTAACACTTTTTGCCTCCCCTTTACACCACTGACAGGGATTATGGCAGTGCAAAACTAGCCCCAGGCTTATTGGGCTAATCTGTGTCCAAAAGCAGCACTAGAGGATGGAACTTAGTCAACATGTGTGAATAAATGGAGCCACCATTAAAACTAGAGGAAGAACCTAAACCATACTTGGGGATTTTTCAAAACCAGCCCCAAATCAAGGAACTATTTTTTATTTGTAAGAAATTCTTATTGCACTCCAGAATAATGGTATACAATGTCAAATTTAACATCAATTCAGACTATATTTCATGATACATTATTGTGTCCCATGTGTTTGCATAGACAAATTTGAAGTTACTGTTAGACACTGCATGTTGCAAGTCACCAACAGTCCAGCTGGTTGAGGATTGTCTCTTCTTTTCATACTGGTAGGGGAATAATTTGGAAAGTCTTTAATATGCTTTAGGCATACTAAAAGTTTCAGTGAGAATGGAAAGGAGCCTCTGCTTTCAACATTTGGGGATTAAACACAGAAAGAAAAGCTTCCTGCCTTTCTCCCTGTGAACACAGCTTTAGCACCACTGCTATTTTTCTGTATAGGGTTATTGATTGTCTCTGTACTGCCTCACTCCGGTGTGTTTTAATAATAATAATAATATGAGAAAGATGTGTTGAATGCCTAATATGTACCAGACCTCTATACAATGGAATTTTACATATTTTAAACTTTCCATTTATTGATAAAGTACCTGATTGTGAAATTAAGTAACTAGCATAACTAGCACAAGTAACAGAGCAACTTAATAGCACAGCTGGGATTCAAATCCAGCACCTCTTGGCCATGAAGGGTCTATTATTTTCATGTTGCCTTTGCACTTGACCTGTCCGGATGTTTATTTTGTCATTATTCTATTACTCCCACACTCTCCGTATTCAGGGGGCAATACTTCCTGCTATCAGTCTTGTTTAGCTTGGAATATGGAGTATTTAACTTTGTTACAAGATGGCACCGGACATTTGTTTAAGTAAATAATCTTTGAAAGTCACATTGAGTCAGGAAGAATTAAGATGAACTAAGATCAGAGAAAATATTTTAAATTGTTGGCATTTTGCAACCATTGTATAGCAAAAAGAAGAAGTAGAAAAATACAGAAAAAAAATGAAATGTTATGATTTATTTTTCTCTGGCTGGTGAACACTTATTTTAAATGTTTATGCTGAAACAAAAGCAAAATGAGGAGCATTATTACCTGTATAGCAACCGTGGTGAGTGGAAGATGGGTGCTCCATTTTGCTGTAATTCTGAAGCCACGCATCCTGAACACATGACACACAGCACTTGTGCAAGGAGCTGGTTGTCTGCAGGAGCTGCTTGCTGAAAAACCACATCAATCAATAAAGCCTCCAGAGCTCAAAGTGCTGGAGATCTCACAATCGTTAAACAGTAATGCAAATAAAAAAGCAATATCTCACCTCATTAGTACTAAGTATGTTGTTTATTCTTTCCCCAAGTAAAATGTTTAGAATCCTGCATAATGAGGTTCTCATTGACAGAGGTGTGGAATTATGAAGCTGCTAAATCCAGCATGAAGACAGAGTGATAAAATAGATTGGATTTTGCAATAGCTGTACTCAGAGCAAACTTGGGTGGCTGGATTCCACATTAGCACATTGTTTTGACATTCGTGCACTCAGAGATTCTGTTTCATGGTGATGGGGAAATGTGAGGTGGGCGGAGAAAAGGGTTTGTAGGCTGAAGTCAAAAGCTATAGCATAAGGCGGAGAAGGAGACTGGATCAATCTTGAAGTGATATCTCATTTTCTAACAAGGGTATTTTTTATGAAAACACCATACAAATGGTCTATAGGTATAGTTAAAGCTGATGATGAGTAAAGAAACCAAATTAAACCCAGGAATGTTTATTTGTCTGAAAGAATCTCTGTACAAATGTGTAATAATGATAAAAGTCTCATCTTTTGAACTATACTCCTCAACACACACCATCTAGAAGGCATTTAAGTATTTGTTGTGAAATCTGTTCTTGGTTATTATTTGTAATTCTTGATATGTTAATGTTCTAGAGAGAGGAAATTTATTTTGATAAGTTCATGTGTCCTCTGTGTCTGACTTGGAATTCTCATGCTGCCATATCTTTCACAGAATTAGTTACCCTGGTTCACAATGCTGATTCTACTATGGAGATGCCAAATCAGTTAATGGGATGTGAATAAGAAAAAGAGCACAAAATACCACTAAACATTAAGGTCCTTGAATGCTGCTGCCTTGCCTGATTCTTGTTTGTATTCATTGACTTGGTTCTGGGCATGGCAGCCAACCATACTCTACATATAAGTGCTGTATGTCTGAATGAAAAGGTAATATTTTCTCCTTTTTTTTATCTCTACTCACCACTATACTGAAAACAAGATGCTGATTGAGAATGACAGACATTATCTGAGAGGAATTCTAAAGAGGACTCTGAAAGGGACTTTAGGAAGCTTTTGTTCTGCTCATGCAGTGTTTTCTGTGAGTCTTACTTCAGATTCTGTTACCATCCACATAGCTGTGCATATCACCCTAATGAAAGAAAGAAATAGCAGTGAGAGCATTATGAATGATCAATGTTTCAAAAAATAACTTTCAGGTTATCACTATATTTTACTGATGGCTACCCTTTTATACACTATGGTTCTTTTCATACACTCTGGGTTACTAAGGGCATTATTGAGGCAGATTTTTCTTTTAATCTTTATGCACTACTGAGTCTTCAAAGTTTTTCCAGTGGAGATTTCCCTTAGTCTGGGTGTTGAACTTGTAGTTTACAAGAATAATTGATTTCTTACTTATTCGAGTTTCTGTGATGTGCACTAGAGGGCAGTGACTCCTTGAGTGTATACAAGAGGCTTAACAAACATTGGGGCAAGTGCATCAGTAAAGCTGCCATTAGAGCAAGAAGTGGGTTGGAACAAAAAAGAGGAAGGTAAGTTAGAAAAAAAGCTGAATTAGTTTTTCTTGGGATGGTTAAGGAGACGGCATATTACAGTGGGAGGGGGAGACTGGAATGGG
Source organism: Pteronotus mesoamericanus (assembly GCF_021234165.1). NCBI lineage: Eukaryota > Metazoa > Chordata > Mammalia > Chiroptera > Mormoopidae > Pteronotus > Pteronotus mesoamericanus. Next base: position 12,537,420 of record NW_026555309.1, read on the forward strand.
GCAAAATTGTGTTCAAATTTTGCCCGGCTGCTTCATTGTGTAAAAGAGTTTATTAATCTCACTGAGAATCAGTTTCTGTGTTTTAAAATGACAATCTCTGTACTAGTATAAGATTGGTACAAGTATTCTGTGAACATAAAAATCAGCATATTAACAACTAGTATAATTTATTTTGCTATTACAACTTTTCTCTTGAGTAGTCAAGCTGCTTTGGTGTTCATCTTTGAGCATCTCATTTCTTTACTTGTTTTATAATGTGGTTCAGGTGCCAAGGCCTCTGAACACGTGAAAATAATAAATAACATCACTCTAAAAATGGAGGTAATTGTATGCTGTTTTATGCATTTTAATATGTGGTATTCCATGCTTCTTGCTTAATAAAACAAATGTGTGTGTTGTGCATGCATGCACACACTGGAGAGAGAGAAATCTACCCAGTATATGTATGCATGCATGTTGTGTGTATATCTTATTTGATATGTTACAAACTCATTTCCTATTATTAAGAGTATTTTAATGCCTCCTATTATTTCCCTAACTTGTATGCATTTATGTATTTGTTTTTCAGTTTTTTCTCATTCTGTACAAAGAAGAATAACCTTTAGGCAAGAGTTTTACCTTTCTGAGACTCAGTTCTATTATCTGAGAAGTGCAGAGAATGCAAAAGGTAATGCCTTCCAGTTCTAAAAAAAAAGATATGCACTTCAATTTCCCAAGGCCAACAATGTTCCATTACCTGTTGGTCATACATACAGACACTTGAACAATTTCTAATACTGATATTATGTTAATTGTCTTATCTCCAAAGTGAAAAAAAGACATTTTTCATGTAACAGAAGAATTTACTAGAATGTCTTTTTAAGGGAACCTGTTTTCTGATTAAAAAAAGAAACTGGAAATTCAGGTACTACACATCATCCAAAATTTTACAATTTGAGCGCAAAATTCAAATACAAGTATTCTCACAGCCTGAACTCTGAATTCTCAGTACCCTAATGGAACCCTTGCCATGAGTGATAGCAATCACACTAGTATTAGCCTAGTTTTGAAAGAGCCCGCTTTCTCAGCATGTGATCTCAGTTCCCTGTGTCCATTGCCAGGGATTTTTATGTTGCTTTTTAAAAGTGCATAAAAAATTCCTTCTTATATCCACAACTTTTTAATCCATCCACACCTGAGGATCTTCTTCTATAACTCCAGAGATTTTTTTCCTAGTATTCCGGTTAGGGATACAGACTTAGCTGGCTTTCAGAAGGTATAGTTTGATTGACAAACTGCAGTAGAAGAAATACCTCCTCTTCAAGAGCCTCAGTGTTTAAGAATATAAGGATTGGGAAGAGAGTCTCTGTTCCCAAAATATTAGTAATAAGTAATATTTGATTGTACTCTGACATATACTTTATAAAATAAATATGCACTTAGCAGAACACAAAGAAATACACTCACCTTAAAGATTTAAATAACATCCAGCTATCAGTATTGAAGATAATCTGATTGAAAGAACGAACTGTCTAGAAAAATCATATGTTGGTCAGATAAGGGGATCAGTCAAAAAGTACAGATAAAGGAAGTTCACCAAGGTAAATGTTGGAAAAGCTCATCTAAGCACTCTCTGGGAAAAAGTAAATATTGATTCTTAGACTCTATGAACTTTGGTTCCATGGGAAGTCTCAACTGATGTAATGCAATGGTATAAATTACAGTAGATAAGATATCTTAATTGAAGCTTACCTCCTCTACTCAAACTACCCTAAATAGAAACTATTCTCTCTAAGTTCAATTCAACCAGAAACATCCAATACCTTTGAATTATGGTGGTAAGGAAGCAAAGAGAAAATTTTCAGGCAATACTTAATGTGTGATATACATGCAATGGAACACTATTCAACCACAGGACAAGATAAAATATTGCCATTTGCGACAAATTGAATGGACCTTGAGAGTATCATCCTAAGTGAAATAAGTCAAATGTAAAGTCAAGAACCATATAATTTCACTCATATGTGGTATATAAAAACAAAAAAAAAAATAAAGAAAAAAAACAAACAAAAACTCATAGACACAGACAACAGTATGGTGGTTACCAGAGGGAAGGGAGATGGGAGGTAATAAAGGGTAAAGGGGGTCAAATATATGATAATGCAAGATGATTTGATTTTGGGTGGTGGGCACACTATGCAATATACAAATCATGTATCACAGAAATGCATATTTGAAACCTATATAATTTTATTAACCAATGTCACCCCAATAAACTTAATAAAAGAGAATTTCTTCTCAAATGACAAAAATTTCAAAGTATACTTTTGAAACACAAGGACAAGAGTGATTTCTTCATAGAAAAGTGCTGGCCTATGCTAAATAATATTCACAAAAAAATAACCATCACCCAGAAACAATTGTTTCCTGTGAATTTAGATTAGAGGAAGAGTCTATGGGCTAGGATTAGAGTATATGAGAGAAGAAGCTAGATAGTTAGATGCCACTGAATGTCCTGATAAAAGATCTTTCATTTTCAGAAAGTTTAAGAGGAGCTCAGAATTCTATATTCATTAAAGTAATAGTTGCTGTTGTAACTTAATTTTTGAGTCTTCATACAATAGTATTTTACTTCTTCTGCCACAGACCAAGGAGGTGGGCATCTTTTCTCTCTGTGGAGAGTTGGGTATCCAGGCTCCTTCTCTCTTGTGGTTCCCCAATCCCTTAGAACCTTGGGGAAAAAGAAAACAAGACAATCATACCTGCTTCTCATAAACTCTGGTATATAAATAACATGCCTCATTCCTTCTCTTATTCAATTGGAAATAACTAGTGACAAACCTAAAACTTGATGCAACGGGAGCATTGAAACACAGCCCCTAGCGATACAGCCTCCTGCCAGCTATAACTCCCTACTGTGGATGGAGAAGCATCTTACTGTGGTGGACAGCTAGCCATCTTTGCCACTAATTACCATGTAGGTTTGGGCCCTAAGACAAAGTCAACATGTACCCCATTTCCCACCTGCAGTTCTGGAAAGTGGAAAGCTTTGAGGAGATTCCCCATGCTGAAATAATGAGGTAGTGGTCATGAAAATAAGTAGCTTGTCTCGTAAGACAAGTTTACCTGCCACCACCTTCTTCAGCACCCTCCTTTGTAGTTTCCTATACCTGAGAGTGGCATGGGAAAGTCTAGGATATTTTCTTGTGTACCTCCTGAGCTTCTTACAGAGCAACAAAAAGGTGACAGAAAGTAGGATGAGAGATGTGAAGAGACAGACCCTCAGGGAATGTTTTCATGGGCCAAATAAGGGGTAGGGGGTCACGTGGGAATGCAGGAGTTTCAGCAGATGCCAGCAATGTAGAAAATGATCACCAAGGACCAGGCAGCTTATTTCCTGCAGTGGCTCTCAGTAAACTCCCTAAGATTTAGAAATAAACAGAGCGAGAATAAAGAGAACAATTCTGGATTGACTGAATCTACTTTCAACTGGTATATTTACTTATTGTCAGAAATGAAATGATTCTGCTCCCAGAAAGAATAGGACTCCAGTTAGAAATTAAGTGCAATTAAGTAAAATTACTTTTTTAAAGAGCATACCCAAAATTATGGTTGCTACTATGTGTATAATGAATTCTCTTAGTTTGATTGCATAATCCCAAGCAATTTTTAATTTTCTTAACCAAGTTTCATTGTCTACTCTGAGTAAACACAATACTTATTCTGCACGTAGCATCATATTTATATTTCACATGTGACACAATAATATATTTATCATGTCAACTATCATATAGCCTGTGATATTTGTATTTGTATTCTTAAATAGTGTGATTGTTAACTTTATGTGTCTACCTGACTGATAAAATTGTCAGAGTAATTTTGAGGGATAATAATTAAGGGCATGCACAGATAACTGGCAAAACACTATTCCTGGCTGTGTCTGTGAGGGTGTCTCTGGATGAGATCAGCATTTGAATAAGCAGACTTAGTAAAATCACCTTCACCAAATGTGGTGGAGCATCATACAATCCACAGAAGACATGAATAGAACAAAAAGGTCAAGGAAGGGCAGATTTGCTCTTTTTGCTAGAGCCAGGGCATTCATTTTCCTCTGTCCTTGGACACTAGTGCTCTTGGATTTCAGGTTTTGAACTAAGACCTGGATTTATACCATCATTCCCTCTGCTATTCTCAGGATTTTGGGTTCAGACTGAATAACACCACCAATTTTTCTTGTTCTCCAGCTTGCAGGCGGCAGATCATGGGACTTCTTGACTCTATAACTGCACAAGCCAATTCTTAACATAAATCAAGATATCTGCCTTTCTCTCTCTGTGTGTGTATACATATATATGTATAGATATACACATAATCTGATAATCTGATTGCAAGAATCAGATTATCAGATTGTATGTAGATGTCACCGGTAGGCATAGGTAACCAGGTTCTTGGAGATCGCGGACAAAAAATTGAACCGAGCACACAGTTTATAGCAGGAAGTGAGAGAAAGCAGATTTATCAAGCCACACAGAACATGGGAGCAGGCCAACTCTGAGCAGAGCAGAGCAGAGCCTAACAGCCCCAAGCACAGGGGCTAGAGGGTTTTTATTCCTTTAGGGTGGGTCTCCCAAGAGTTCCTTGATTGGCTTTTGGGAAGGGGTCCCACAATGCTAATTTATTGCAATGCTACTATGATGAAGCAGGGTCAGGTAGCATCTTCTGCACGGGTGCATTCCTGATTCACTAGGATTCAATGCTTTTCCAGATGCAGAAACTACCAGTTTTAGAACAGGGGCTCCACCCTTAATCCATGTTCTTTATCTTGGCCCTGGGGCACCTCTGGAGTTTCCTGCTTCCTGACTATCTCCTGCCTCAACTATACACACATATATGTACACACACACACACACACACACACACAAATATGGATCTGTAACAGGGCACAGCCAGGGCCTCCCCAAAGGGTATTTGTATTGGGGTCCAGAAATTGGGGTGTCTAAGAAAAATATACTCTCCCCACCCCAAGACAGGTCACCATGGTAGGTGGGAGACCTGGAGCGGGGCGCTGAGAGTTTCTTTGCGTGTCAGTAACAGGCCAGCTTCTTACCTGAAGTGTAGCTGGGCCATTGAGAGTCATTTTGCTTGTCAATAACAGGATAGCTTCATTTCTCATATGCAAAGAGGGTTATTTTACATCTCAACAAGGCTAACTAAGGAGGTCTGAAAAACTTTTAGTACAGAATGTAACTGGGAGAGGAAGGAGGAGAGACTGGGCCTGCAGGAGAGGCAAGGGAACAGACTCTGGGGAACAATGGGGAGGCCGTGTGGGAAGAAAAGAGGAGAAAGGACTCTTGCTGGTGGGCCGTGAAGAGTTGCCACATGGTTTTGGATTAAGAACTAGAGATCGTGACAACACAGTGGATGGTGCTGGGAACCGCGAGAGGCCTGCGTAGCTGAGCCCCGGACTTCTGTTCTTTGTCTTCTGAAGGATGGTACCCCTGACTGGCCTGACTGGGCAAAAGAGGGAAGACAGGACTATGTGTGTTGGTGGGTGTTTTAAATGGTGGATGCTTTAAAGGGATTTTGAGATTTAAGAGTGACACTTAGCCATTAATTAAACCTGTATATCTTGAATATATAGTTCCCTTCCTTTTCACCAAGCTCTGTCATTGAGAGCCATAATTCTAAGGGCGGCGGGCAAAGGACCTACACAACCGAGGGACCCTGGGGTAGGGGGCAGGGGGCGTTGTTTCAGTAACGACATCTGGGCACACCCCCCCCCCCCAGATCCATTGGGTGGTAACAGATCTATTTATCTATCTTCTATTGGTTCTGTTTCTCTGGAGAACCCTGAGTAACACACATAGTCATAGTATGTTTTTCTTTGTAAGTTACTTCACTAATAAAACACATCTTTTCCTTTCCATTTTTATTCTACACATAGAAAAACCCCCATACCAGACTGCTGGTTTTCAGACAGAAAACACTAAACGCTCTCCTATCCATAGGAGTCCCGTGAAGACCCCCAGTACCTTCCCTGTTCCTCCCTTATAAGAGCAGGAAGGGAATCTGTTTTTGGTGTGTGTTTTTTTGGAGAAGGCTCCCCATTTCAGACTTTATTAAACATATTTTTCATGGAGTACCTACTATGTTCCAGGCAGTATTGCAGATTTGGAGGATACAGCAACACATGAAACACACAAAAGCCCTTGGTGCCAAGGAGTTTACCCTTCTATAAACTAAGCAGAATTTACATTCCAGCAAATTAAAACAATAAGTAAAATATGAAGTTGCATAAAATGGTGATGAAAGTATAGAAAAGAATGAGAAGAAAAGAAGGGAGAGCAGTGGAAATGAGGTGGGAGAAGAAAGACATTAAATTTTAAATATATTTGTGAAACTGAGATAGGAGGCTAATCCCTGAGCCTAGCTGGCCGAAAGCCAAGACTTGCTCAACTACCCCTACTGCCTTTCCTTCTCTTTAGACCAAACAGCCAAGGAAGGGGACAGGGATGGTGGAAAGAGGGGGAAGGAATTTGTCAAATAACATGTATAAATGACTCATCAAACAGTGTGGGGATAGGCTGTGGGAGCGGGGACGCACTGAACAAGGAGGGCAAATAGGGAAAAGCTGGGACACCTGTAATAGAATAAATGAGAATTAAAAAAAAACAACACAACAACCAGACTAAAGGACATTGTTGACTACAAGATTTACTTCACAGGGCCTAGGGTCTTTCTCTTCACATAGGCATGCACCCTAGCAAGAAAGACTCCTTTCGGAGAACTTTCCTCATTTAAATACTAGAAAACACACCCCTGGGTGGAGATTTAACATGATAATGAGCTCTGTGACACATGAGGAAACAATGTGGTCACACTGTGCAAACACCAAAAAGCCTTGGCCTCTACGTACTACAGGCCACTTTTTCTGCCTAAGACTCTTTAAAATTCTCCCCAGCCTTTGTTCAGGAAGCAACACATCTCCATTCCTTTTTTGACGCTGGCTTTCTTGTGTGCAAGCTAAATAAACCTTTGTTTATACCTGGTTTATGATGATCTCTTGATTTCTATCCCGAGAGACTGCAAGAATCCAGGGCGCTGGTAACAAAATGACTGAAAAGAGCTAAGGTAACAAGTTGGGAAGAAAAGTGAAGAGAGGTCCTGGGAGAAGGGAGCATGTTTGGCGTGTCTGTGGAGGATCACGGAAGTCGGGGGCCCAAGCATGTGAGCTAGGTGTGGGTGTGGGGTGGCAGGAGATTAGTTCAGATAGGTAATATGGAGGAGTGCAGATAGGAAAAGTCTTCTTGGTCATTACAGAGAATAAAATGACCTTTGTATTATATTAATCAGGCTCATGAATTTAGTTAATGCAGATTTGCCCCAGAAGATGTCTTCTAAGGAGTGGCCCAAGTCACGTTTCTTGGTCTGTATAGTTGTTGCAGGTTTTGATTATGATAATTTTTGTACAACATCACTGTCTTGTGAGGTGCCTGGGAGTCCTCAGGTTGCGTGGTGAGCCAATCCATCACTGGCTAGTCCTGCTGAACCACTCTTTGTACAGCGCAGGCCAGTCAGTGCCTCCCTCAGTTACCAGCTTGTCCCCACCCTTGATGGGGAACAGTCTCTGTTACCTTTCGATATCCCCATCATACCCTTTTGTAATTCTTTTCCCTTCAGCGTTTGTCTTGATTTTTACCTTGAATTGATTTAACTGGCACAAAAATACGTAGAGACAAAGGAAAAGGATGTACCAGAGGGGATTGTGACCCCACCCAATAGCTTGGCTTGGTGTGAACTCCCTGCTGAGGTCCCAATAATGCAGCCAGACCTGCAGGTTCTGGGAGACCTGCAGGCTGTGTTCTCAGCCCTTTCCAGCAGTCTGTTTGCTTCTTGCTCTCTCCACCCTATCCTTTACCTCTTAACGCTGCACAGTTCCAGCTGGTCACCCAGAAGGTATTGTCTCAGGGCAAGTACTAAGGTATGGACTGACAGGTAGATTTTATTGAGCCTAAAAACTGAGGAAAATGAGCATATTCTATTATTCAATTGTATTGCTTTTCTCACAACTTTACCAATTTTATGGAATATATTTTTACAATTATAAATACGGTCGCAGTTATTTTTTTATCTGCAAAATATATTCCTATTCATAATTTCAGGACCCATGAAATAATCAGGATTATTTAACATCATCTTTTGTCTATCAAATAATAGACCTGTTTATTCCTTATTTTTTTTATCTATTTGTTGCTCATATGGAAAGAAGTCTCTCATTTATGTATATTAGATTTTTAGCCAGGATAACTCCTAATAAATGGAAACAGTGGGTTAATTTTGAAATAATATTTCTTTCATTTTAGTAACCTCTTTATAAATGATGTTTCCCAACAAGAATAAAGAATAGACAGCATTCTTTATAAAGAATAGACTAAACACTTTACTTAATGCTGGAATTAGGGTATATATGTAAGAATCGAATTTGATGTTTTCTGTGTTATGGTTGGCATGTACTACACAATGAACTTGCATATAACATTGAGCACAGACCTATAGGCGGAGAAACTGCAGGTTAATTCTTGGTTTTCCAAGCATCACAGGTTCTAGACATAATATTATATGTCTAAAATGTGTGGGAAAAAGCATTGATAAAAAGATCCAAATACAAATTAATTTTCTAAAATTCACTCTTCTTTATAATCTTCTAATGTAGAATGCAATCTGGTTATCTCATCAATATTAATGTAATCCATCTCTATATATTTGATCAAACTATATGCTGGGATGAGTTCTTAAACTTCTACTTACTTTCTAGGTTAAATCTTACCACATAAAAAAACTACATCCTTTGTGAACAAATCTGCCAAATCAACTTGGATCTGCTTGATGGTTCTTACACCTTTGTTGTTCATAAGACAACATTTTTATGTCACCAGATGTAACCCAGATGGTACATGCTAATTTATATATGGATATTGGAAAAATATATGGTTTCCATCTGAGGTCTTTTAAGTATGATTTTTAAATTGACGTGAACATTGCTTTTTTTTCCCCAACTTGCACCATAATGCAGTCAAAATATGGTTCCCAGGTGAATGAAAACTTATCTGTTTCATTTGGCATCACTATATATTTCTGAGCCATGACTTCTGAATGAATTTGTGTCTTTGCAGACTTCGTTTCAACTGGCTGAAAAACAATGTGATAGTGTCAAGTTACTATCATTACACTGAAAGACAGTGCTGATAAGATAAATTTAGAAAATCTTTCATCTCGTTTTCAATATTAACAACTGTTAGCTTGCCAGCAGACACAAATGTGTGATAAAGTTTAGACACTTTAATCCTTTAGTCTCTCCAGTTTTGATAAATATTAGACATAAGGTGGTACTGAAACACCACCTTGAAATCTCTGTTTCCAAAGAAAATAGTCCACCATAAGCTCATTATAAAATTATTAACAAAAAATTGTTGAGCCAATTTCAATAGACAAATCTGCCAATAGGGTCTTCTATTGTCCTTCCCTTCATTCCATGAAGAGTCTGAGGTGCTTTATTCAAAAGGAAAACCGATGTATGAACATTCATAATGGTCCTTAGAGTATATCTTTCAGAAGAAATCTGGTAAGGGTTAACAAAGAAAAAAATACTACCTTCTCATTTCTCTTCCACTGCTTCTTCCTCTTCCTTTTTCTTTTCCATATTCTTCTTCTTTAGTCAATTATTACTTGATGGACATTGATATATCCTCTCTGTATATCTAGTACATAAATGGGTATGGATAACTAAACACATTTTGTGGCCAGAAAATTGCTCACAAAATTTACAATTAATATGCTGATATCCACCTACCCACCCAAAATACTATAAGAATATTATGAGCACTGTTCAAAATATATCTCTGAACATAGGTTAGAGGTCAGAGTAGCAGCCTCCTACCATTGCTTTCCCAGACTTCTGTGAAATGTAGAGAATTAACTTTATTTGGCTTTTCTTATTATTTTTACATACAAATTAGAGTGCTCAAACACTTCATCAGCTTGGTCACTGAGTCAAAGTAAGAATGGGAATTAAGAAAATAGAAGAACTGCTAAAGATTATATACATTTCCTAAAAAAATTCTTTTCAACTCATATCCAGTATGCAAACATCGTCAAACAGACAAGAGTCACCCATTTCTATAGCATTTAATATTCCTTTTTATTGTTGCATAAAAACCCAAGGATACAATCTTCCAGTACTCCTCACAATTCAAACTGTTGAAACAGTGAAGCAGTGCTATCTGGACTTCTATTGCAAAAAACATTGGTTTTGTGAGAACAAAGCAATGCTGTGTTGCTTGCAGAAAAAAGGAGCATACTCACCCAGTGTCACATGCTGTTACATAGGAAGGAAAAGCACATCAGCTTCCCCAACTTCAGCCCGCTAAAGCTCTATTTCTCCATGGAACTCCGGCACGGGTCCAGAAACCACTGTCCGGGCCAGATACACAGCTCTCCTCCCATCCCAGTTCTTCGGTGCTCAACTATCCTGAGGCAGGCAGATCTGTCTCCTGGTAATCATGCCCACCACTCACTGCCCCCTCCCCACCTGAGTGAGTGCTAGACATGATGGTTTGTGTCTAACTGATAGAATATAATAACGGCAATGGGATGTTCTTTCCATGATGAAGCTACAAATGTGACTTCTGTCTTGTTGTTAGATTCTATTGTTTTCTTGGCTTGTAGGCTTTGATGAAGAAAGTTATCATGTGGAGAGGTCCTCACAGCATGAAATTAGGATGGCCTCTTGCCAGCAGCCAGTAAGGAACGAAGGCCTTCAGCTGATATTCTCAGTCTAACAGCCCTCGAGGAAGTGAATCTTGCCAATGACTACTGAACTGGAAACAGATCTTTCCTCTCATGATCCTTCAGATGAGACCTCAACCCAGTCTGACCCTTTGCTTCCAGCCTCACAGAAACTGTGTGATAATAAATGTGTGTTGTTTTAACTCAGTCAATTGGTGATAGATTGTTACAGCAAAAGATAATGAGTATACTGCTCAAGAGAATGCTTCCAAAATTCCTGTTCTGCATGTTCAGCAAGTCCAGGAAACTTGACTCACCCATCAACTCTGCCAAGCTGAAGCTCAAGTTGGGATTTACAAAAATCCATCCACTTCTTTTCCAGAGGTAGGACTGCAGAAGATGTTCTTGTTTTATCTGTGGGTCTCATTTACCATACTTTCCCATCTCAGAGTTAACGTAAGCAATTTTCTTACATCTTTAATTTGTACTAACATTACAGTCACAGACTTGAAAGCATCAAGTCACAGAAAAAAATTGCATAAAAGTTTATATACTGCACTTTTCAATCAAGAATACTTTATTTTGTCATTTTCTTTCCAAATAAAAGTTCTTTTCATTTAAGTGGCATCTTCAAACTAGTGATTAAGTTACTCTTAAAGATTAACTAATTACCTTATCATCATTGGTGAAACCCAATGGCTACGTTTATACTGATAAAAAGTGCCCTGCTATTTAAACTGAACAACGTATTTATAGCATGTAACTGACTTTTTCTACATTTTTTAAAATGCATTTTTTCAAAGCCAGCGTTTATTTCCAGGGTCCAACAGAAACCTCCAGGGCTATCCTGTTGACAGGAACAGAATACCCACCACTGATTTTACCATTGTGAATATGGCTACTAAAGAAAGACACAGTAACTGAATATAAGAGGGCAAGAAACACTTGGGGTAAAATATTGGCTGCTAATGTGGATTTTCATTGTGTACCCCTCTATCAATGTACTGCATCCAGATAGCATGCTTTGGTTACAATGAAATCAATAGCTCAATGGAAGTAATAAGAACTCTGTCTACTACCTTATTTTTCTCTTTTCACACAAATTAGAAAATATGCGTGGCAGTTTTGTTGACAGTTCAACAATCCACTGTGGTTTGTTACTATTTTCAGCGACTTTCTCTGTTTCTGTTTTATAAGTCAATGCCAAAATAAAGCTTGGAGGTAAACAGATTTTAATTAAGTCTTTGTGATGCTAAATATCTAGGAATTTAAAAATGTAGAACTATAAATAATTTGGAGGGTTATTTTAAAAATATTTTACATTGAGTATTATAACAGCTTTCGGGTGGAAAGACAAACATCTAATGAGTCCCATTTATGAACTGTTTTACAACACAGCATTGGGAGACATTTAGGGAAAGTTTTGTGTCAGAGCTTTTTTATTTCTCCCAATTGGCCTTATATTTACTTCTCTTGATACGAATTAAGCTTGTTGGGACCCAATATTAATAATGCACTGCTCCCTTGCCAATTAATAAACTTGATTCTTATGAAAATGGCATAAGATTTGGATTTTATTTATCAAAAAAGCTGCTTATTAACTAGTGGTTAGAGATCCTCATATACATTTCTAAGTGTAATACCTACAGTAATACTTATCCAAGACAGTGGGTACTTTATCCCTACTCGATGTCCTTGCTTCATATGAAAAATGAAGGGTGTAAGATGGAGAGATGTTTCACAATTGGATATTAAGTGAATGGGATATTGTTATAAAGCAAGCACAGTCTTGATGGAAGTGCAGTACTGTTTGTTCCAGTAGCAAAGTTTACTTAGAGTGTGTTTTCACAATTCAAGGCAACAACAACAAAGGGGTGCTTCACTTGTCATTCTCCTTTCTGTCTTATAGGTCACTAAAGCCACTTTAAATCTTTACCCAAGAGGCCATTACCAAAGGGGCAGAAAATTAAGGTTCGGAATTAAATTCAACATTAAGTTTTAAAAGTCTCTTTTATTTTGAGAGATGAATAAAAATGTTAAAATATGTACAAAGGCTTGTAAAGAGGTTTTCTGAAAGAAAAAATAAGTGGAATAGGAATGTATGTTAAACAGTAGACTTTATTATCATTCCAAAACTGGCCATAGCAATATCTTCCACGTGACACAAATCTTGCCATAAAACTGTGCCATTCCTCCTAATCACAACTAGGTCTACATTTCTTCCCCTTGTATCTTAATATACAATTTACTGTGGTGGAAGTTACAAAATGCCACTTTCAAGACTAGTTGTAATGGACTATACAGCTCCCAAGTTCAACACAGTTTTGTGAGAGAGCTGGCCCTTGGAATACAGCCTCCATGCCATAAGGATGCTCAAGCACCACATGGAGTAGCCCATGTGGAGAAGAAGTGCACACTCTACATTCCCTCTTGATATTCCAGCCAATAATTAGCGACCATTAGATGATTTCACCCTCTAGGGGCAAGTTATCCCCAGCCTCTCGCCTCAGTTGATGTTGCAAAGAGCAGAGATAAGCTGTCCCTGCTGGGCCCTAAGTTAACAATTTCTGAACAAAATTAATTGATGGAGTGATTTGTTTCTCAGTAATAGATAATTGGTACAAGTATTATCTCTGTTTTGCAGATGAGGCAATAGAATTTCAGAATAGATAAAAGATTTAACTAATGACACAGAACTAGTAAACCATAGAGCTTGGTTCTAAGTTCTGTCCATTTTTTATATGTCAAAAAATAGTTCTTGAATAACTATTTGATGAAGCTGGAAGTTGGCCTTCAGTGATAACTGTTTTCTCTCAGATTCACCTACAGATCTTTAACACATGTGTCTGTTGGAAAATTATAGGTTCATGGGTAAGATGTTTCCATGGCTTTTAGAATAAAGAAAATATTTTCAGACCAGCATGGTGATGAAGCAGTCTCTCTTTTTGAATTTAAAATCATTCACAATTTTTTCTAGCTTAGATTTTCTTTTGCTGTCATTCCTTAGAATTTTTGCTTATATTACAGCATTGAGTTCAAAAAATAAATACTGAACACCTGATTAACTTATCATGCTGCTATTAGAAAATACAAGTAGAAAAGGAACTACTTAGCAATTCATTTGATGTCTCCTTATTCCACTTATATTTTATTTCTTTTGTAAATCTATTCAAATTGCAAAATATAACCTTTCTGAACATTTACAGCTGTGGTTTATTCTTGTCAATTTATTTCAGGTATTATTACAGGAGAATAGGGGATGCTACTGAAATGTTTCCTGCTGGAGTTAAAAAAAAAAGGAAAGTAAATGGCATTGTGTAACTTACAAAAACAAAAATTCCACTCCTTATTCCTACCCTTGCCCCTCTGCCAGATTGCTTATGGGCATTACACTCAGAAAATAATTTTTTAAAAAGTCATTTATTATGAATCTTCTTTATTTTTTCTGTGTAAACTAATAATAAAACATTCATTTGCTATATGCAATTGTAGTAAAAACAAAAACATAATCAAAAGCTCTTATGGGATTATAAGTAAGACAGAGGCAAAAAGCATGTGAGAGAGAATCATCAATTACCAAATTAAGGTTTAATGCTAGATGAATTCTCTTTCAGTTGTTAGTGCATCTCTACTGGGACATTGAGAAGCCCTCTTTCCATTGCTCCAGGCTGTTCCTTAACGCACTCATTTAGAAAGACAGTTTGGGGAGAGAGTTCCAAGATGGTGGTGTAGAAGAATGCTGAGCTTTCCCCCTACCAAGAACACACCTAATGTATGCTTATATTTAAAACAATTCCTTCAGAATTACAATGGGGGGCCAATTAAATAGATACTGCACAATAAATGACAGAGAAAAAGTTGGGGTACCACTAAAGCTCTCCAGGACCTGAGAAACTGGTAAGCATCATTGTTTACATTCCCTGTGTACTTGGCTAGAACGTGTGAGTTCTATCTAGGTGCTGTGGATGACTTGTAGGGTCGCTGTAGTGTGATCCCAACCATTACTTCCACAACTAGCTCCAGCAAGAACAGGTGGCTACGGTAGGATACACACAGAGGGCCCTTCTACCCAGAAAATTGGTCTAGCAGGTACACATGGTGTTTCACGCACCTACTGGCTTATATGAACACACAAGCTCCCCTGCACAAAGAAAATGTGGAACTAGTAGGAAGTTCTATGAAATCCCACACACAGGTCTGTCCAATTTGAAGAAAGTGCAGAACCAGTAGGGTGCTGCAGCATGTGCACATAGGGCTGCCCCACCCAGAGAAGTGAAGAACTAGTAGATCAACATGGCCAGCACACACAGAGCAGCACCACCCAAATCCACATAGTCAACTGACAATTGAAGCAGAAGGGTGGCATACAGGTGGTCAACAGACATAATAAAAGATGCTTAACATCACTAATCATCAGAGAAATGCAAATCAAAACCACAATGGATTACCACCTCACACCTGCCAAAATTGCTATTATCAAAGCATCAACTAATAACAAGCACCAACGAGGATGTGGAGAAAAGGGAACGCTTGTGTACCTGCAAAATTGTGCAGACACTGTGGAAAATAGTATAGAGAAGCCTCATAAACGTAAAAACAAAACTGCCCTTATGGTCTAGTAATTTCATTTCTGGGTATTTATCTAAAGAAAATAAAAACACTGATTTGAAAATGTATCTACACCTCCAAGTGCATCTAAGCAACATTATTTACAATAACCAATATATGGAAGCAAAAAGGGTCCATTGATAGATGAATAGCTGAAGAATATATGCATATATGTATATAAAATGGAATATAACTCAGCAATAGAAAGATGGAAATTTGCCATTTTGTTGCCATGATGGTGGTATAGGATGAATCTAGAAGGCATTGTGCTAAGTGAAATAAATTAGAGAAAAAACAAATACCACATGATTCATTTATGTGTGAAGTTTAACAAAATAAACAAAGCAAAACAAACTCATAGAAACAAAGAACAAACTAATGATTTCCAGAGGAGAGTGAGTAGAGGGAGGGGTGAAAAAGGTAAATATAGTCAATAATAGTGTGATATCTTTTCATAGTGACAGATGGTTACAAGACTTAGTATGATGATCACATCATATGATATTGTATCACTATGTTACACACTTGAAAGTAATATAATACTGTATGTCAACACTTACATTTTAATTAAAAAAGAGCGAAAGAGAATGCCAGAGATCTCTCTCTCTTTCTGCATGTGTACATGCAAGGACACAGGGAAGAGATGTCATCTAAGTCATGAAGATTTGTCTCACAGAAACCTACCCCAAAAGTGACTTGATCTTGGACTTCTAGCCTTTGGAACTGTCAGAAAATAAATTTATGTTGAGTAAGCCAAAAATTAAGAAAAGAAAGGAAGGGAAGGGAAGGGAAAGGAAGGGAAGGGAAGGGAAGGGAAGTGGGGATAGATGAGGGAGAGAAGAAGGTACAGGAAGGAAGAAGGAAAGAAGAGGAAAGAAGGAAGAGGAAAGAAAGAAGAAAGAAAGAAAGAGAGAAAAAAGAAAGAAAAAAAGAAAGAAAGAAAAGAAAGTTTGAAAAATCTGATCTGCTTTAGTATACAAGGGCCAAGATATTTGTTAAACTGTTACTAGGACTAACTGGTGGTAAGATTGGGTAATGTACTAGTGTAAATAACACTATTTGAAATATCTCCTGTCAAGTATAGCAGATTGAGACAATATTTTTAAATGGAATCACTATATATTAAGTGCTACTATTTGTCTTCCCTGAATGCTATTTTGAAATGGGCACACAAGGTGTAATTCAATGAGAAAAAGAAAAAGAACAGACCATTTTTACTGGGCACCTACTACTTGTAAGACGTCTGATATATATTGTCTCATTTAATTCACAGTAAAAC
This sequence comes from Pteronotus mesoamericanus, assembly GCF_021234165.1. Taxonomy (NCBI): domain Eukaryota; kingdom Metazoa; phylum Chordata; class Mammalia; order Chiroptera; family Mormoopidae; genus Pteronotus; species Pteronotus mesoamericanus. Next base: position 12,554,071 of record NW_026555309.1, read on the forward strand.
CAGTGAGGCATATTTTTTTGCCCATTTCCAGCTGAAGAAACTGAATTTAAAAGTTAAATAAGCCATATCCACCAGCTCTATTGTGGTAGAAGCAGCATTCAAAATTTTTACAGCATCAAGATTCACACTCTTGCCACCCAGCTATTCCTCTCAAAATAGATATAATCGTGGGAGTAATTTGTTAGCAGAAAAGGTGCATTTAAGGTATCTTTTTTACCATCACTATGATTACATCAATTGTGTGACATACTCTCTAGACATTTGTTTTCCAATCTCTAAAATAGAAATAATTTCTTTTATAAGTTTAGAGATTGTATAACATCTTGCAGAGTGCTCAATAAACTGTAGCTCTTATTTCATGATATGAAGAATTTAGCTTTTCAATCTGCTCCCAATAACTTGTGGGAAGCAAAAAAGAACAACAAAGTTATTTCTGTTGTACTCACCATGATACTACAGGAGTTTCCCTAAAACAATACTGATTTTTAAAGATTGTCTTGTCCCTTCAGTTTTTCTTCAAAGCACCTGACAAACATGAAACAATTCATTTCTCCTTTTTCTTATTAGTTTTCGTTGCCCTCCTTGTCAAACTACCTTTAATTATTTATCAATTATGCCTTATCAGGCCTGCTTGACTAGCAGAGCTAAGCTGTAAAAAAGAACAGGAACAGATGTTAAAAATGAATTTACTTTCTCTCTTTTTTCCCCAAATGCCAGGCAAAGAATGGCACCATTCTGCTTGTCTTCCCCTTTTATTGGTGAGCAGTACAAAATGGTTTACACAGAATCTGTTTTTGTAAAGAATTGTTAGCATTGCCCATGTATGTCCAGATGTCGTCATGCACATGCAAATATCTGTAGAACTAAAATCAAACTTTCCTGGGATGCTATGTCCAGTATTGTTTTGTTCCAGGGCCTTGGAAAATGACAAAGGAACAATAGCATGGGCCAGAACAAGAGGTCTAGTCTTTTGATTTTATTTGCAGAAGATTCTTTTCCCCATAAAAATTGAATGCCATTTTAATGACAGGGCGATGAGTTTAAAATGCAAATTAAACCACTTAGCTGTGCCCTTGACATTGAGAAAGATAGGAAAGAAGGAACGATCTATTACTGTTAGACAACCAAGCCCGTATCAAGAACTCAGAGAACAAAAGAGAACTTTACTGTTTTCCTCATGAAACCTATAGATCCTTATTAAGTTAACTTTGGTATATAAGAAAGTCCTTCTTATGGTTTCCATCTCTCTTCTTCACCACCACCATCTTCCCTAAACTCCTAACTACTCTGCCTCTACTTTTATTATCCCATTTCTTTCTCTTGGCCTTTGAGGAGTTCTCTCAGTTATTTGCTTTGATCTAATTCCCCCCTTCTTTAGTGATGCCTTAGTGGAAGAGTGGGGAACTCATTTCAGATTTTGTACATATAAAGAAAAATAAGAAAAGTCATCATTCCTGGTCCATAATGAGGGTGAAGCACCTACAAAACCAAAGGTTTTCCTCATTAATGTAAGGCATTTCCAAATAAACTTTGTGTTATCTCTTCATAAGTGTCCTAGTTTAGTTTGGGCCACATGCCCCAAAGGGCATATGCGTATCCTACCCTCCAGGAGGCTATGATATAGATTCTGTCATGCCACAATGAAAATAAATATGATGATTTCAAGTTGTATTGGTATCCATCATATTTCTGAAGGGACGTTTCTCTCTAGACTTGCCATGTGGCAGCAGGTCTAGACTGACAAATGGAGATTTATCAAGTAGCATTTGCATGACAGTCACTAAACATTATGTTGTAAAGCTAGAGTTGCAAACTTCTTTTTCTGTAAAGTACCAGATATTCAATAACGTCAGCTTTACAGGACATACTGTCCTTGTCATAACTACTCAAATTTGAGGTTATAACATGAAAGTAGCCATAGACAATGCAGAAATGAATGGGTATGTCTGTATTCCAATAAAGCTTTATTAATAAAAATAGGTGGTAGCCTGGATTTGGTCTATGCATCATAGTTTGCCAACTCCTGTTGTAGAAAATAGAAGTAAATGTACAGATTTTAGCGATCCTTCTGTCTTCCAGAGAAAAATACTTTGCTCTTTCTCTCCGGACACTTTCTTTCCATGACTACATTTTTAACTTCTCCCTACTCTTCTTTGATCTTTTTTCTTTATTCAATAAACATATAGTCATAAATGACCAAAATATAAATACTGTCTTCAAGAAGTGAAATAATGTGTTACTGATGTAGAACTCTGTGGAAAAAATGAGGAGGCAATTTATAATAAGAACAAAACTCAGAGAAGAGATGTTATATGCTGAATAATAAAAGTTGCACTGGTATTCATTAGATTGGGTATTGCAGGCATTTTCACATTTGAGGTAGAATGAAGTCTTGTGAGCAAAGGAAAAGGAACATGAAAGTGAATGGTGCACTTGGGAAAAGCTGGCTTGTTCAGGATAGGCTTAGTAATTGGTAAAATAACATTGTCATGGTGAGGTAAACCCGGGTAGGAGACAAAGTTAAGATATACTAGTCCTTGCATACAATATGAAGTTTTAGGTCTGGCCTACTCTTTGTTCCTTTGACACATAGAAGAAAGGAATGAAGTCACTGGCCGAGATCTATGGTAAGGCACTAGAGCATAGCAACCAAGGCCCCACACCTGAGATCAATTGCCTGGGCTTAATTCCTCACTCTATCACTGTAATGTGACATTGCACAATGTCTTTGCACCTTAGTATCTCTACTTTTAAAAGAGATAATGAAAATAAAAATAATGTCTTCTTCATAAGGTTGTTATGAAGATTAAATAATTTAATATTTGTAGAGCCCTTTGGACAGGATCTGCTACACAGTAAGGTGCTAAGTAACCATTTGTTAAATAAAAAAAAAATACAACTACAACAATATTCCAGGAGAGAAGGTCTAAGCCCAAATATTAGCACTAGAGGTGAAAAGGAGGTGATATGATAAAACGGTATAGCATAAAGAGGGAGTAGGGTTGGAGAGTGAGATGAAAAAAGTAAAGGAATTAAGAAGCACAAATTAGAACTTATAAAATAATTACAGACATGTAAAGTACAGCATAGGGAATAAAGTCAATAATATTGTAATAACTATGTATGGTGCCAGGTTGGGCACTAGACTTATCAGGGGATCACTTTATAAGTTATGTAAGTGTCTAATCACTATACTGTATACCTGAAACTAATATAATATTGAATGTCAATTGTAATTTTAAAAATTAAAATGAAAGAAAGAGGAGGTATTTATGAGATATGATAAAGACATATACCTAAAAAAAGGTTATTACCAATCAAATGAAATGGCTTATCCTTAGAAAAAAAATTTAAAAATCTCAGTGGAGAATACAATATGGTTTGGTTATCTGGGTGGGTGGTGGTAAGGTTCCTTGATTCTGTAATCCCAGTGGAGAAACAGACCTGGGGAAGGGTACAATGATTCCTTTATTTTGAAAATAACCTCTCTTTCCACTGCATCTGAAAGGAGCATTCCTTGTGCCTGGGGTAATCATTAATTTATCATCTAAATTGAAGCATATTGGAGAGTGAAATAGGAAGCTGTTAATAACTACAATAAAACAACAGGTATTAACTAGTAATCCTCAGAGCAAGTGGGCTACATGGTAACTGTAACTTTGAAGCATATGATTCTGACCATGATCTCGATCACAGTCCAAAACTGACTAGACAATAAGCAACCAGCAACTCCATTTTAACCAATAAGATTTTTTTCTTGAAATGGAGGAATTATTCATTTAGTAAAAAATATGAGTGTATTGATTGTTAACTATGCAACAAAAAAAGTTCCAAGCATTATAGTGGAAAAAAAAGAAAAAGTTCTGCCTTATTTTGTTCATATTCTAGTTGAAAATATGATAAAAATATATATGTAATGTCAAATAGTGGTAAGTACTATAAAGAAAAATAAAGCTGAGTAAGAGGATAGAAAATGATAAGGGTGCTAGTTAAGAATAAGAAAGTACCTGAGAAGGTGGCATTTGAGTAAAGATATGAATGAAAAAAGGAAACAGGGATGATGGCTCTGAGATGGAATTTTTCTTGATGTGGTTGAGAAGATGCCTAAGAGTAAAGTAAAAGAGAAGAAGAATGATAGAAAATAAGAACGGGGAAGTAGTCTGACATCAAATGACAACTGAGAAATAATTATTCGGGTCTGGAGCTAAATTTGGCTTCATGCTTTGTCAGATATGTATTGTTGGTTACCTACAATGGACTTTTCACCTAATTATTTTACTGTTTTCTAATTACAGATAAGTATTGGCAAATCCACTTCCACCTGCTAGTACTGGGTTGGCTGAAAAGTCCGTACGGTTTTTTTTTCCATAAAATAAAAGCCACATTTTTCACTTTTACGAATAACTTCATTGATTTGGATATTTTCAGTATGTCGGCTATATCCTATGTAGTATAACATTGATTGTTCTCAATTAATGTCTCATTTTGATTGCTATCAGCTTCAACTGGTCCGCCCAACCCTGGAGCACCATTCAGCGAGAAATCTCCAGCATGAAACTTTGCGAACCACTTTTGACATGTTCAGTCACAGCACCTTCTCCATACACTGCACAAATATTATTTTTGCTTTTCAGTTGAGTTTTTGCTTTTCTTAAAATAATAAAGCATAATATGCAAAAAATGTTGCATATTTTCTTTCATTGTCAATATTACAATGGCTACACAAAAATGTACCAATTTTGATTTCTTTAATGAACACTGGTTGAGAGTTGTCACAATACAATCTAACAAAATTGTTTAGAATGAAATTAAAGACAACTAAGTGCTCCTAAAGCTATCTTATGAAAACAAATAAACATTTGGCCAACCCAATAACTAGTTTAAGGGGCATGAAACCAGATTTGACTAAATACATGGTGAAGTTTCTGGGAGTTCCTTCAGAAGTTTTCCTCAATTTTTAAAAGAACTACACAAATCTATCTTCTTTTGCTAAATGGCTTGAATTGCAGCCACCTTGTGACAATGGGGGAGCCAGCCAGATGATAAAAAGACTTGAAAAGGGATCTGAGCAGAAAAACAAAAAATATGGGCTTCTATGAGCTCATTGAGCTGTTGAATTAACCAACCCTTTCTTGTTACTTCTTTAACATGAAATCTCAAGATTTTCTATAGAGTATAGGGCAAATTGAGCATTTCGTTATTACAGGCAAAAGCATCTTTAAAAAAATATGGAAAACCAATACCAAATGCAATATGAAGTTATAATGCCAGTAGGAAGGCAAGCATAAACAGAGAAACAATATCGGAAACCAGGCAGCCAAAAATAGCAATGCAGAACTTTACTTGACTCAGAGGAAAAAGTTTGATTCTTGATTTTCCAGTCCAACCCCCACTTGCTAACTTCACTTTAGCATTTGTCCCTGGATGCCCATGTGGCTTTGTTGTTGTTGTTGTTGTATCCTTTTAGTAAACACCCTTTACTTAAGATAATTTGAGTAAGCTTAGACCTTTTGCAGCAGAGGGCCTTAATTCCGCTTTTTGTTAGACCTCCATGTTCCTCAAAGAGTTAATGTCAAATATTCACATCTCAGAAAGACTCAAAATTATTAACATGTCTAGCCACAGAAATTGATCAAATTAATAAGTTAGAATTGGGAAAGAGGGCTAGAAACAGACTAGAATACTGAGGCTTAAGATAATACTGTATTTGAGTGGATGGTCCTCAAAGGGGGTGGTATGAGAGAACTAGAATGAAAGCTACCTGTTGAGATTTTTCCTTTTTTCAGAAACACAGGCTGCAACCTACAGGGGCATCCTGGCATGCTTCTGGTCGTGAGAAAGATCATCACAGCTGGTGGGCAGAGGACAGAAATCAAAGACAACTGAGAAGCCAAAAATCAAAAGGTAGAAGAAGCCCCTTACCCTTCAACTTTGAAGTAGAGAATTTCTCATAGTTTATAGATTCTTATTCTAAATCCTACTGGTAAACTTTGGGGATGGCAGGGTCCCATCTGCAATGGTTTCTGTGAAGACTCACTTCTTTGACACAGCTGGAGTGCTCCTCTCCTCATACTAGTCTCCCTACCCCTGCTCATGACAACTATGTGCAGCTCAAATCTCTCATCTCGAACATTGGCAGTAGAACATATTTAGGGAAGATATATTTTTAAATCCCTTTAAACATAGCACTGAAAGTGATTGGCTCTTGGATCTCAGTAAAGCTGACAGGTTTGATCTATAAAAATATCTCCCCCTCCATTGCTGTATATTCTCTTCATTTTGGGAAATGATTTTTCATTTTACTTCCTACCTTGTTCTGCAAAGGCCTGTACTGACTTCACAAATAGGAAAGAAAAGAAAAATCTCAGTATTTGTGTTCTTGCTTCTGCTTGAATATTGATCCTCAGAAATTTATAAAGGATTGCCTGTGGCCTCCTAGGTAGTCTGACTCAATTGGAATTGTGGCTTTTCTTCTTGTTGCTTTGTATGAGTCTTTGGGAATATGAATGTTGTTGTTTTAAATTATTATTTTTAAAATAACACTAAAACTTTTCTTGGAGTTTAATTTACTGCTGCAGAGGATAGTCTCTGCTGCTTTAAAGGCTCCCCAGAAGTCCTTACTGTCTTTAAATGTTTGAGAAATCTCTGTGAAATCTAGCTTTTTCAGTATGCACAGCACACATTCATTACTATGATTTACTTTTCATTAGAAACTTACAAATGCTCAAGTTAACGGAAAACTCCTAAGTGAACATTTTCAATAGATATTTATAAAAGCTCTGTGTGATTCTAGAAAGCTTATAGGAGAAGCTTTCCTCATGACTATGCCCAGGAAGGAAGTCAGCTCATACTTCCAGAGGTAATATTTCTAAGGAAAATTCTGCATTGGTAACTTCAGGATGCTCTATGAAGTAAAATAAGAACTTGCATAATCTCCTTCATTTTTCTGCTTTAGATTCTTTAAGAGTAAAACGCTGACATTACTTCTAATTTGTTATACGCTACATAAAATTATGATTCAAAGCAATATTAATTTTTAAAAATATTAAATAATAAAATGCCTGCAAGTGTATCGGCAATGGAGGTGATGTGGTCATGAGAGTAATCAGAGGATTGTGAAAGTTCAGTGGTGGGCAGTTGAAAAGATTAAGAATATTCACTATTGATCCTGCATTCCCAGTACCACAGAGAGAAACCTATAATAAAAGCAAGGTAGTATTGGCTATTCAGAAGGTTAGAATAGGTTACCTTTAAGTTCCTAAACAAAGAATCAATAATAGTGTTCAAGAAAGAGTTCTTCTTAGCATTGAAAGGGAAACCATCTTCCCTTGCAGATAAGGAGATGACAAGACTAATCCTTACTCAGTTTAGCTTGTGGATCTTTCTTAGGCTGAAAAAATTTTAATGACTATTCTGCGGTTCTGTTTAATATACACATAATAAACAAAGTTTTCCCTTTGCTCTAAAGACATAACTGGTCTGAACAGTGGTCAAATTGGTACAAAAGGAAAGTGTATTTGATGGGCAGCTGGCTCTTTATATATATATTAGATTTCTGATTTCATCCTGGCTTGACTTCTACTTATTTCTACACTCCACAGTGTGTCAAACTTGAAAATTAATGACTCACCCAACCTACATTTGAAAGTGAGAGAAAATTTGTATTCAGAATAATTTTGGCTATTTTTAATTTAAAATCGATAAAGCATTAATTATGTTAAAGAAATATGAAAATACAGGGTCTGATGAAAGTAAGGACTGCTTGAGTGTGGTTGGTGGGGTAATATCATCGGTGTAATAATTTATAGTTTTAATTTGGGCATTTTACCTAAAATGTAAAATGGTGTGTGCTTGAGTGTGACATTGTTATATTACAGAATCACATGCTTATGATTTTGTAATAAAGAAGAGGTGTTATTTGTGCTGGACCCCTTGCAAAGCAGTATCACCATTATTTAGTTTTGCTTGTTTTATGATGTAATACAAAGTTAAATTTTCTTTTACATATAAGAATATTCAACCTTCTACTCCATGTCCTTGTTCTATGAAAATTCTTTTTAAAATTATAAATGTACTGTACTAAATTAAAAAAGAAATACTATAAATAAAAGGTTTTTATGATCTTGATTTTTTGTGACCTTTAGACTTAAATTCTTTTCCCTGAAGGACAATAGTTACATCCCTTTATTGGTAAAGTATAAATAGCTTTAGAACCAACCCAAAATTTTCTATAACCTGACATATAAACATGATTTTTTAAATTAAAATATTTAATAGGCAAGAACAAGAATTCAGGAAAACAACGATAACAAATATACAACATTTGAGTTTCAAATTTGAAGAAAGGAATAGTTTTTGATTCTTTGTGTTTTAATTTATATTTGATTTCTTTCAAAAAATGCTATCACAGTGCTTTCAAAAAATCTCATTTTATTTCCACACCTTACAGCAAAAGAGTCTTCAACTAGAAATCAGAACACCTAGGACTAATCTTATGTAGTTAGAAGTACATTTGATGTCCACATGTTCTGTTTCTTTAGCTGAAAAATGAGTGGAAATCACTTTTGCTTTTTATAGGAAGGGAACAGAGAGGATAAAATGAAATAACTTGTTAAGTACTCAGAAAGACTCTCTAAACTCAAGCTATTATAGTTATTAAATATGTCTCTTCTCTGAAAGCTGTCGTCATAGATTGTTTGCCAGCTCAGGCTTAAAAATGTCAGGCATCACAGAAAGGGAAACCTGTAAGCAAGAAGGTTGGGTGCGGTCAGTCCTGGGGGCGCTCTGCAATGGGCACTGTGGGGACTCGTGGTGTCATCAGTTGAACCTGTGTGAAGGAAATTGGCTCCCCTTCTGCTGTACCTGCCAACATCGCAGAGGTCTTGAGCATCAAGACAACATCCCTTGCTGCGTAGCAGAATGTTTGTGCCACCTGTCATCCTGGGGTTAACAGCCATGCTGCTGGAGAGCATAAACAGCAGAGGGAAAGTTAGGTCATTTCTCTCATTTTGCACTCCTGCCACCTGGGAATATAGCAGCTACTATTGAGCCATCACAATGAGAATCTTTAGTAACACTGAAGTGGTCCAGATACATGGAATAATTTGCAACAATACAGTTTTAGAAGGGATAGCTGGTTGTTTTATCTTCCTAATAATAAAATGTGAACCTAATTTATAGTTTATATTAACTCTATATCTCAGTTTTGTTATCTCACGTATATTCAACCAACATTCATTATCTGTGATGTTTCGGGCACTATTTCAGGGAATAGAATGAATCAGAATTGAATCAGAAAGAGTCACTCTTAAGGAGTTTACTATCCAGTAAAAGGAGAGAGAGACAAGTACAAGATAAAGCTATTACAAGGTAGACATGATTATATGCATATTTAAATGTACATGTGAAAATGAATAAAATCCTTAGCTATTTTCATTTAATAGCATCTCAGTGTACTATGAGAAGTGAAGGGTTTATAAATTGAGATTTTTGACTTGACGAAAGGCAATTGCAATTCTTTTATTTAAAAAGGCCTTTTTTGAAACTAAGATCTACAGGCATTGCTGTGGGAGCTAGGAGTACCCTGGGGAGTAAAACTGACACAAATCCATGCCATCCCAAGGCTTGTTTGTGAGCCAGTGTCAGAACAGGGGGAGGAAGAGGAGTGTGGTGATCTGGGGCGGCCAGCATAAAATTCCAGCACAAACTGGCGACATGAAGAATTTTGGCTTTGTCCTAGAGTGACTTAAAACTCATTGGTCTTTCCTGTCTTTGCATGATAAAGGCGCAAATATAGAGAGTAGAATAACAGGGACTGGGATTCAAAGATGATGTGATCCTGGAAAATTATTTTGACAAATCCTAGATTTTCAAGCTTCTGTAAATTTTGACTGAGTGTAAGGCTGACAGAAGTCATGAAGAGTGAACCCTAAGTAAAGCTTCTGATAGATTTGATCATCCCATTGAGTGCACAGAATTACACTCATGTATATAGTATTGTTTGAAAGTTATTGCAATAAAATCCTTTTCTACTTATGCCACTATTACATATCACCAGAATACATATATTTATTCATACAGTTTTTCAGCAAGTAGCATTTATAGTTTTTACTCCCAGTAATCTCCAAGGAGAAGCTATTAGATATACGCATTACTCCATAGGATATTTTGATAGATTCAAGAGAACACATAATAATGTTCATAGAGAGACTATGGAACCTCATGCTGAGTTAAGATGGGCCTTTAAAATTTCTTTGAAGTACCACTTGAGGGCTTATACTAAGCTTTGAAACCACTTATGACCTATGGTCACGTGCAAGCTGGTCAGCAAAGAATAGGGAAGGAAGCATGTTCTCTCTGTAGAGAACCAAGGAATTAGAACAAACTAAGCTTTTTCCAGCCAGAAGACTGTCTGCTCGTGCTGGTCCCTGTGCCTGAGGTCTCCTTCCTCCACCTCATCACCTGGGTCGTTCTGCCCCATCCTTTAGTTTTCAGCCTTTGGAAACTCTTTGTGACAAGCACTCTCTCTTCAGATATTGTTCAGTCTTCTTTTTATAACTCTTTCAGCCTGGAGTCATTGGGCCAATGGCTGTTTTCCCCTCCAGTGAGACTGGCTGTTCGTTGAAAATTGTTTCTGCCTGGCAGACAGAGGTGCTGCTTGTAAACGTTGTGACTGGCTAATAAACTTCTTACTACAGACACTTAACTTCCTTCTAAGAAATGCAGATCCTGGTAATTGAAGGGCTATGGTTTGCTTCAGGGTGGCTATAAGTGTGTCCAGTCTGAGAAAGGAGTCCACTAAATGACTTTGTTTAAGTGGGAGAACTGAAATGGACATATGAATGGAGGAGTAGAACCAATAAATGTTAGTGCTACAGCAAGGTAAGAATGGAAGACCAAGCACCTCAGTTTTCAACATAGAAGAAAAAAAGTTGGGGAAGGATAATTTGAAGTAGTTTGCTGTGGTGTTTCCAACATAAATCTTCTCCTTCATTTCTGCTGTGAAATCATTGGTAAATTCTAATTTACCTGCTAATCCTTTTGAGAAGCTCTATTATTTATGGTGACCTAGAGAAGGAATAAATTCTGTGACCTCACTGGTTCAGGCAAGAATGAAGACTAATATGGGGATGTGGGCACATGATGGTGATAATCCTGTAGAGGAAGATAAAAAGAGAGGTGGGGGTGGGGAGAGAGCAAGAGAGAGAGAGCGCACAAGAGAAACCTTGAGGCTCTGAGGGGAGGGCTGGCCTCCATTCATTTTTCTTTCTCTAGAACCCAGAACAGAAAAATTCAGCCAGTCAGAAGGAAATGACTTGCTTTTTGGTATGTGAGAGAACTGCTAGGCTGTTCCATTTCCCCACAGGTTTTGAAGTGTTGGTTAACCAATCACCAATGTCTGATTGTGGGGCATTAGGAGGTTGGCCTGGTATGGCACTGGTAGCCTTGCCTTACCTGTTTAGCTTAACCCAGACTCTGCTGTCTCCCATCACAAGTATGTGAGGCCACATACTCAAATGGCCTCATACAGGTTTTAGAGTTAACCAAGTTGTGTCTGAATCTTTGATCTGCCATATTTGTATTCATGAGGCCACTGGCCTGTCATTTAATGTGCATGCTTTGGTTTTCTCACTTATAACATGAGGGTGACAATGCAATCCTACAGGGCTTTTTAAGAAAATGAAAGATAATAATATTTGGTACCTGAGGCAAAATCAGTATTCGGCACATGTAATTTTCCTTTCCACTCTGAAATAAGTTGATAACTTGCTAATTCTGATTCTGCTCTGCTTTATTCCCCAAGTCTCAGGTTCCATAGTTATAAAACCAGTCAGACTCCACTCTTTTTTGATAATAAGTCTAATATTTTTTGAGTCTAGCTTATGCCAGGCACTGTTATTTACTTGTGGTTTAAAAAAAAAACAAAGCAGACAAAAAACTCTCAATGTAGTATATGATATTATCATTACTATTTGACAGTTGAAATTGAGACAAAAAGGGTGGAAAATGTGCCCAAGGTAACATAGGCAGTAAGAGACAAAATTGGGATTCAACACACAAAGCCTGTTATAGGGTCTAGCTTTTATCATCACCACTAAATGAGGCAAACTACTTCTCTGTGAGGAGAGTGAAGCATACCTCTAATTAATAATTTTAAAAAGTACATGGACAATGCAGGGATTGACTGTGGGAGGGGGGGGAAAAGGTAGGGGCGGACAATGGGGAAAAAGGTAGGACAACTGTAACTGAATAGTAATTTTTTTTTTAAAAAAAGAAAAATATCTGAAGGTTAAAAAAAAAAGTCAACTGCTACTGGCTGATATTTGACAAGAAATTACTCCATTTAATACAAAACAGGACACATGGGAGCCAATCCCATTTCTTCCACTAACTAAGGTAGAAAAACCCTCTTGAGTGTAGTCCATAGAGCAGAAGCACCTAGGAGCTTGTTAGAAATGTGAAATCTCACCATCTTAGCAGACCCATTGAATTAGAATGATCATTTTAACAAGAATTTAAGATGATTTCTACAAATATTAAAGTCTTGGAAGCATTGCTTTTACCCCTCTGACATCAGTGTGCTCATTTGTAGGGGGAGGGGCTTGCACTTAAGTTTCCCAGTTCCATTCCAGCGCTTTCATGTGCTCCTCACTCCTGGAGTGACAGGCTCTCCACGCTAGGGGATGAATTCATTCATTCCCTTTTGTCTGCACGCATCCCTAAAATGCTCTTCATGAAGAGATATAAAAAATGAAGCTCTTTTTTTTGTTGTTTTACAAAAGCAGAGGAAATAGTATCAAAATCTTACTTGAAGAAATTAACCATTTCAGAACATCTTTAACTGGTTTGTTATTTGCACAAATTATTTTCGGTAGGTAGATCAATGATTATTCATACTTTTTACTGGGAATATTTTTTTACCTAAATGTATACCTGCCAAAGTCAATGTGGCATTGTTTAAGACAATTTAGCAGGTACCCACTTTCTTCAACAAAGGATGCAAATGGCCTTTGTACTTTTATGTTCCTCAAGATACCCGAGAAGTATCCCTTTCTTTTCTATTCTTTAAATGTTATTTTGTCACTTTTCCTTGATTTTTCTGTTGGTTTCTAAATGGACAATTTTTAAAAGAAAGAGAGAAAACTATGATAACATAATGTGTGTTTTACTGAAACAAAATGACGTGAGCTAAATTGTTTTCTTCAATGTTTTCCTAACTTCCCATGGCAAACTGGAAGGGCTTTGATTGGCATCTTCTCAGAGTCAACTTCTGCTACACTGTCAGTTGTTGGACAGGAACAGGTTTACTGGTGAGTGACCTGTGCCAGAAGGGTTGGGGTCCACATATTGTGTTAAATAGATATAGATCAACAGAGCGACATATCTACTGACAGATGATGGATATATAAATAGACATAGATATATAGACATAGACGAATAGATAGATAAAGAGAGGTAATAGAAATGGGTGTGTATTCTGCAGTATCCTCAGCAGCTACACCAGGAAGCCATGATTACACCAAGTGCCATCAATTTTGCAAACCCTAAGACACAAGGAGACACACCTGTCATTAGGCACTTTGGTTGACCACAATAGACATGGATCTCTGACTGCAGAGGCTGTGGTAATACTCTGATCTCATTTTGTCTTCTTTTTGCATAAGAAGTGTATTTCTAAAATTGGGCATTTTTATATTTTTGTACACCAATATCTTTGTATATTTCCATGTATTCTCTGTTTTTCTTTTTTAGAAATTGTTGTCACTATTTAATTTAATATACCCTACATTATCATACATAAATATACAAAGAGAACCACTTTTTGTACCAAATTTTTAAAAGCCCGTGGATATGGCATTTTAATTAAAACATTCTTTAGTATTTTCAAAGAATTTTACAGCTCCTTCACAGTTCTGATGGTGTCAGTGAATAGGGAATGTGTTAATAATTGATGTCTTCAAATTAGTGTACCTCATCTGCAGCTACCCTCTCAAGCAAGTGATTCACACAATCCATTTATCTTTTCTCTCTTATTTCCAGCAAATGAGATGATGAGGACATTTTTGTAAAATTGCCTGCAAATCAGCTATACAGTTGGGTACAGTTGGGAAAATGGTCGTTTTAACTCTGAAGTTTCCAGACTTGTATTTTACTGCAGATGGGCTTGTTCCTAGGTCTGCCACTCCTCTCCCCACATATATTTTGGATGATTTTGGGAATGATCTCTTATGATTTTAATTTTTTAAATGTATTTTTTGATTTTAGAGACAGGGAAGGGAGGGAGAAAGAAAGAGAGAGAAACATCTATAAGTTGCCATCTGTAGGCGCCCAGATGGGACCTGAACCTGCAACCTAGGCATGTGCCCAGATGGGGAATTGAACCAGTGAACCCTTTGCTAGTGGGGGATGATGTTCAACCAACTAAGCCACACTAGCAAGGGCTGATTTTAATTTTTCTGACCTGAGTCACATAATTCATGTTTCTAATTTTCTAACTGCCTACCTCTTTCATAACTGTTATTACATAATAAAAGAATCACAGGAATAAAATGGATGTCAAACTACTCAGCACTAGAACTTCCTGGAGATATTTGAAACTTCCATAAAAACTGACAAATATATCAGCAGGTTTAGGTCTTAATACCTCCACAATGACAAATTCAATTAGCTCCCTCCCAAGGCTAGCTTTTCCATCTCGGAACAGGAGATGATATATTGTTTGCTTGTTTGTCTTTTTTCTCACAGGACAGACAAACAGCAAAATATAATATACATGGTCTTCAAATTCCACCTAAACACTTTGCAGACCATAAATATCTTCTATTATTTCAGAAGACAGAATTATGCATTATATTCATTTTTAAAATATATCTATACCGGAGGTGGGGGAAATAGCTTTACAGTTGTGAGTACACAAAACAATTTTTTCTTATATTATTTTTATTAATTATTGTATTATTTTCCATATGAACAACTATAAGTCTACTTTTGTCCAATCCTGTATTTATAGACAGGTAGAAAAGTTCAGATATCACCTTGTTTATTTTGCAAATGCCACGTAGATATTTATAGGTAGATTCTTGGTCACCCAGAGGCCCTTGCCCAAACCCATTGCTCCGGTCAAGAGAATTGTTCTAGCTCTTCAGTTCTTCTGTCTTCCTGTGACTGCTTTTTATGCTTATTGTGAACATTAAAACCCCTTCCCTGAAGTCATTCTTCTCCCACCGTGCAGTCAAGCGTGGTGTTTGTTCCTGGCAGAAGGATCACAATGTGAGCAAAGCTTTTGGAGGTGGAATCTCTGCACTTCCTCCTCAACAACACTCGATGATTTGGAATCTGGATACTTCATTCCTGGTAGGGGTAACAGCAACCTTTCCCTCATAATTAATTACTGTAAGCTTTAGTTCATTAACAAGAAAAATGACAGCCTTGAGATGCTGATGCTGGTTTGTGTGTATTGACTCCAAATCTCTATTACCTTATTTAAAGGTGGAGTCTGCCATTAATAGTAATGATAATTCAAATGTCTTTTAATACCAACAGCAACTCAACCACCTTAAAATAATTCTGAGTGTGAGCAAAGTAAGCAATTTAAAGGCAGCTCGTGTTCTCTCTAAGTTTCTCAGAGCTGCTACTGGGAATACTTGATAATTTATGAAGGCTTATACCATTAAATTAATTACATTTTCTGGATGCCACATTTTTTTAATACCAGCTAGCTCTGAATTATGAGTAACAACACTATAGATATTCATTTCTCCAGTTTATGGAAAATAATTCTTGAACTTTCTTAGAAATGCCATTATTCCAGGCACAGTCAATTAAAAATATGTCAGCAAATTTTTTTTATTTTTTATCCTTTCTATTTTTGGTTAAAAATTAGATGGCAATATCCCAGCTGGGAAGCAATATTTTTCCAACAAAGTGTGTAAAAACATTATTAGTATTATATAACTAATTTGGGAGAGAAAAAGAGCTAATTGCTAGAGTATTTACTTTCTTCTGGAATATGAGAATGTGAATAGGCTTGGGAAGGCATGGCCCTGGAAAGTCAAGTGTATGAGATCTTAGTCAAAGCCTGAAGGAAATGAAAGTGTTAAAGTGTGGCCCAGTAGATGAAAATCCAAATAATGGAAAATAGAGCCCTATCTGAAGTCTGTTTCTCTTTTGTTAACAACTGGTCATTCCTATTGGGTATGGACTTAATATACCATATACAGTATACCATATACTGTAGACAGAGGGATACTAATACCAGACTGACTGATTTTTCACTGTGTTCTAAATTCAATTTAGAGGAGCAGTCAGAAGCTCTATATGCTGACTAATGTAATCTGCCTCCATTTTTACTCTTGCTAAATGAATATAAAAATAGAAGTTTTATATCTTCAACACATATATATGGAGCTCCATTGAGTAGGGCAGTAGTGAGATGTGGTACAGCATATTGACTGAGAAGAGGAGTTTGGTTATCAAGCATATCTAATTTTAAAATCTTGCTCTGTCTCTTGTGAGTTGTGTGACTTTGAGCAAATTAGTCAATCAAGCCAAGCATTAGTGTACCATCTAAAATGGGTTGGTGATCTAAGCCCATGGACCAAAGGGAGCCTACTTTCTGTGTAAGTAAAGTTCTGTTGGAACTGGAATAGGGCCATGCCCACTTTATATATTGTCTCTGGCTGCTTTTATACCACTATAGGTGGATAAATATCTCAGCAAACACCATAAAGCCTACAAAGCCCACAATATTTACCACTTGGTCCTTCACTGAAAAACTCGGCTGTCCCCTGATCTAATAAACAGAAATGATAGTACTTACCTCATATGATGATTGAGACAGTTAAGTAAGATAATGTGTACATATTGCTTTGGACATTGTCTGGCATGTGATAAATTCTCATTAACTGTTTGGTATCATTACCTGCATTTTGCAAGACATTAGACTCAGTGGCACAATGACAAATAGGATGCAACTCCATCCTTGAAGGAGCCTAAGACAGCAATAGGATAATAGGATGATAGAGGAGCACTGGATGCTCAGTGGTGACACACAGTAGCCATACACAACACCTATCTCTTCCCTCTATTTACTATGGGGTCTATGATATGTAAAGTCATGCTTAGTGCATTTCTTCCCAAGAACATAGAACAACTGATGGATGACTTCTTGGTAATTAATTTTGTAGTGTTTTCATTTCCAACTTATAAAATTGACAGATACTGTGATTTTTAAGCGGAAAAATGGGGAGGCTAAATAGAGAATTTACAAAGGACTGTTGATTCACTTATCTGGGTAAATAAACATACAAAATGAGGTGTTTCATGCATTTAATGTGGTGTGGTGTAAGACCTAAAATTAAGGCTCAATATTATATATGGCCTGGATATCTAGTAAAATTTGGGACCTAACTACAAGTTTCCTCCCCACTCTGTCCCAGTCAATAAGAGCGCTAGTCAAACAACCCTCCTTACCAAATGGTCAAGGTGTACTTCCTACTTATACCTGAGTAGCAGATTTCAGTTTCTCGTTGGCTTATGGAATTACTCCAACAAGCCAATCACATGTTCTTGTAGAGCCAGGGGACACTGTAGCATTGAAACTGCCAAGTCTGCTATTCACAGCCCCTATTGCTTACTCTGTTCCCATTTGCAATTTCTACAGGACCTTCAGGATGCAAGTGTATGTGACTATTTAATTGCTATCAATCTTATCTGTCCAGTGTTGAGTATTGTATAATCTCCCACCTCCTTAACCCTAGGGTAGGAGCGCCTCCCTCACCAATGATTAAAACATTTGACTCAGTGTGCATTATGACATATTAGAAACTCTTGGAGCCCACTATGCATAAGGAGTCTTGACAACTTTGCATTAATTTTTTAAGCAAGGGTAGGACAAAAAGTCACTTAACTATAATAATGGCTCAGGATGAGAAGCACTATAGCTTTAGACTTTATTCAAAAAAAGCACCAAAAATATTATGTGAAATAAATCTACGTGGAACAGGTGCTCAGCTGGTCCCCTCAGAATAAGCACAGCATTTAAATTGTTTGTTATAGCACATTTGTCTGAGGAGGATATATTATGACTAATATACTAAACTGATTAGATAGCTGAAGTCAACATTATTTAGTATATTAACCAAAAGTAAGGTGAAGTGCTGGGATAACTTTTAAAAATCTTATTTCTAATCTTTATTCTCACTTTTCCCCTAAAACAATTATTTTCCAATTCAAAATTTTTAGTAAACTAAGTTGCACAAACATCACCATAATCCAGCTTTAGAATTTTTCCATTACCTCCCAAACTTCCCTTGTGCACATTTGTAGTTTGTCTATGCTCCCACATCCACCCCTAGGAACCCACTGATCTCGTTTCTGTCTCTATGAATTTGACTTTTCTAGACAATTCATATAAATGAAAGCATACAATATGGAGTTTTTTATGTCTGTTTTTTTTCACTTAAAGTATTGTTCCATGGTGACTACAGCAATACTGTATTGTGTATTTGAAAGTTGCTAAGAGACTTGATCTTAAATATTCTCATCTTAAGACAAAGATTGTAACTATGTATGGTTACGGGTGTTAAGTAAACTTATTGTGGTGATCATTTTACAATATATACCTATATCAAATCTTTATGTTCTGCACATAAAACTAATACAATGTTATATGCTAATTATATTTCAATACAACAAAAGTATTTGTTGAGAAAAAATGTTTTTTTTAAAATGGCAGAAATGTCAGATGGCAGAATTTATGGCTTTGTTAACACAAATGCGATGTGTACACAAGCTGTCTATTCACTTCCTTGTCTGCACAGTCTGAGCTGCTCTTTCTACAATGGTTTTGCAGTTCTTTGAGGAGACGTTATGTGCAATCTTGGCACAGTAACATTTGTTACACATCAGCAGCACTCAAGTTCATTGACATTGTGGACTAGGAACTTCTGAAAGCCACTGGGCTGCATGTGCTTTGCTTTCTTAATGTTGCCATAACCAATGCTGAGCATCAAGATCTGACCCTTGAATCGTCTTTGCACCCTATTTTCAATGTTGCTGAATAGTATTTCATTTATGGATTTTGTTTATTCATTAGCCAGTTGTTGGATATTTGTATTTTTTCTAGTTTGGGGCTATTACAAATAATTCTGCTGTGAACATTCATGTTCATGTCTTTCTGTGGGCATATGTTTTCACTTATCTTGTGTAGATACCTAGAAGTAGAATTTCTGGGTTGTATGGTAGGTTTAAGTTTAACTTTTAAAGAAACTGCCAAACTGTTTTCCAAATTGACTATACCATTTTAAAGCAATCTTCTTTGATACTTGCTATTGACATTTTTATTACAGCTATTCTAATGTATGTATTGTCAAATGTTTATTCACATCTTCTGGTCAGTTTTTCTTTCTTCTGCCAAGTTTTAACTTGAGTTATTTGCATTCTTCACTGTGTTGTAAGAGGTCTTTAAATATTCTGTTTATAAATACTCTATAAGATATTTTATTTGCAAATATCTTTTCCCAGGTTTTGGCTTATTTTTGATTTTCTTAATTTTGTTGTAAGTATGAAAATCTTTAATTTCAGCTTTTTTTTTTTTCAGCTGTATTTTGCTGTTTTTAATGCACACCTATGTTTTTGTGTTTATTATACATGGGATTATTATACCCATTATTATACTCATGGTATGTAATCATTATACTCATATATAATACACCTCTTTACTTTCCCCTCAAAAATTTGGGCAAAAATGTGTGCATTACATATGGAAAAATATGGGTAGGTCTTATTTATCAATTTTTCTTTTATATGTTGTGCTTTTTATATCATATTTAAAATTACTTGCTTAACCCACGGTTAAAAAGTAGTTATTCTATGATTTTCTACAGAAGTTATATTTTTAGTTGTACATTTAGTTCTAAAATTAATTTTATTTTTTATTTTTAAAATTATGTCTATTGGGGTGATGTTGTTTAATAAAATAAAATACACTTCAAGTGTATATTTTTATGATATACAATCTGTGCACTGCATTGTGTGCCCAGCACCCCAAGTCAAATCATCTTCCATCACCATATAGTTGGCCAACTTTACCCTCTACTATTTCTTCATCCCCCTTCCCTCTGGTAACCACCATGCTATTGTCTGTGTCTATGAGTTTAAGTTTTACATTTCATATATGAGTGAAATCATATAGTTCTTAGCTTTTTCCGACTAACTTAGCCTAGTATTCTCAAGGACCATCCATGTTGTCTCAAATGGCAGTATTTCATCTTTTCTTATGGCTTAGTAGTAGTTCACTGTGTATATGTACTATATCTTCTTTATTTAACCATTTATTAAAGGACACATTGGTTGTTTTTATGTCTTGGCTACCATCAATAATGCAGCAATGAACAGAGAGGTGCATATGTCATGAGAATAAATGTTTTCGAATTTTTCATGTAAAAACCCAAAAGAACTACTGCTGGATAGTATGTTAATTTTATTATTAATTTTTTGAGGAACCTCTACATTGTTTTCCACAGTGGCTATACTACTTTACATTCCCACCAGCAGTGAATGAGGGCTCCTTTTTTTCCACAACTTTTCCAACACGTTATTGCTGGTCTTGTTGATAATAACCATTTTAATAGGTATGAGGTGGTATCTTATTGTAGTTTTGAAATGCATTTCTTTAATAACTAGTGAAGTTGAGCATCTTTCATGCATCTGTTGGCCATTTGTATTTCTTCTTTGGAGATGTGTCCAGGTCCTCTGCCGAATTTTTATATGGATTTTTTGGGGGCTTGGTATTGAGTTGTATGAATTCTTTATATATTGGATATAATCCCTTGTTGAAGCTGTTGTTTGCAAATATCAACTCCCATTCTGTTGGTTGGTTTTTTGTTTTCTTGGTAATTTCTTTTGCTCTACAGAAGCTTTTTATTTTGGTACAGTCCCATTCATTCATTTTTGCTTTTACTTCCCTTGCCTTTGGGGTCAAATTCAAAAAATCACCTCTAAAACCAAGGTCCATACTTTATTACCTATGTTTTCTTCTTTGTAATGTATTGTTTTAGTCTTATATTTAAATTGTTGCTACATTTTGAATTAATTTTGTACATGGGGATAAACTGTAATCTAGTTTCTTTCTTTTTCATGTGGTTTTCCAATTTTCTCAACACCATTTATTGAAGAGGCTTTGTTTTTTCCATTGTGTGTTTCTGGGTCTTTTGTCAAAAATGATTTGCTCATACACATGTGGTTTTATTTCTGGGCTCTCAATTCTGTTCCATCGTTGTATGTTTCTGTTTTTTCTGCCAGTACCATGCAGTTTTGGTTATCATTTCTTTGTAGTATAATTTGAAGTCAGGTTATATGATACCCGTGGCTTCATTCTTTTCTCTCAGGATTGCTCTGGCTCTCTGGGGTCTTTTGTGGTTCCACATAAATATGATTTTTTTTCTATTTCTTTACAAAATGTCATTGTGGTTTTGATTGGGATTGTATTAAATCTAGATATTTCTTTGGGTAATACTGCCATTTTAACTATATTGATTCTTCCAAAAAATGAACACATAATATTTTTCTATTTTATTGTGTGGTTTTTCAGTCTCTTTTAATAATGTTTTATAGTTTTAAGTATGTAGGTCCTTCACATACTTTTTAACTGTATTCCTAGGTATTTTATTCTTTTTCATGCAATTGCAAAAGGAACTTTTCCATTACTTTTTCTGAAATTTCATTATTAATATATAAATATAAAGTGAATTTTTGTACATTGATTTTGTATCTTGCAACTTTGCTCTGTGTATTGTTTCTAATAGTATTTTGGTGAAGTCTTTAGGATTTTCTATATAAGGAATCATATTGTCTGCAAAAAGTGACACATCTTCATTTGCAATTTGGATGCCTTTTATGTTTTTCTCTGTCCCAATTGCTCTGGCAATTATCTTTGTCTTGTTTCTGATTTCAGAGGAAAAGCTTTCACTTTTTCATCATTGAGTATGATACTTTTTGAGTGTTTGTCATACATGGCCTTTGTTATGTTGAGATTGAAGAAATTACACTATTAATTTCAGAACATACCATAAAGCCATAGCAATCAAGACAATGTCATATTCACACAGAAAAAGCACACAGATAAATGGAACAGTTCATAAATAAACTATCACATTTATGGTCAATTGATTGTTAACAAAATGTCAAAGGCAAATTCAAAAGTAGAACAGATAGTCTTTTCAACATATGGCACTGGAACAATTGGATAGCCACATGCAAAACAAACAAACAAATGGATTTTTATTTAAAAATTAATTAAAAATTAATCACAATGCCTAGGCAGAGAAGAAATCCATCAAATACCATGAATAACCAAGGTAACAGAAAGAAAATGAAAAAAATCTCCAAATAAACTTAAAGACACAGAAATATGTGATTTAAGTGTCCGAATTCATAATTGCAATTCTAAAAAACACTCAACAAGTTACAAGAAAACACAGACAGGCAGTTTAATAAAATCAGAAATAAAATCAACAAACAAAACAACTGCTTTACCAAAAAGATTGAAACTTTAGAAAAAGAATCAATAGAAATGTTGGAGATGAAGTCAATAAAAGAAATAAAAATGAATTAGTGATCATAGGAAATAAAGTTGATCGGAAGAAAGAAACAAATAGTAATATTGAAAATAGATATCTAAAAATGGGGCAAAAGGAAGAAGAGTGAGACTTGAGCATAAAAAGTAAATAAATAAAAGAACTCTACAAGATCTATCAGACTCCATCAGAAAGAGAAAACATAAGAATAATACGCATACCAGAAGAAGAAGAGAGAGAAGGGGACAGAAAGCCTATTCAAAGAAAGAGTTGATAACAATTTCTCAAACCTATTGAAAGAGCTAGGCATTTAAACTCAAGAAACAAACAGAATATCTAATAATCTCAATCTGAAAAGGCTTTCTCCAAGGCAGATTGTATTAAAACTGTTAAAAATTAATGACAAAGAAAAAATTCTCAAAGTAGCCAAAGAAAAGAAGAAAGTAACCTAAAAAGCCCAGTAGATTTTCATTGGGATTCTCAGCAGAAACTCTATAAGCCAGAAAAGAGTGGAACAAAATATTGAAACTACTGAAAGAGAGAAATTACCAGCCAAGAATAATATAACCAGAAAAATTATCCTTTAGATATGAAGGAAAAATAAGGACTTTTCCAGACATACAACAACTGAAAGAATTTACCACCAGAAGATGTCCACTGAAAACATTTCTCAAAGGGTTTATTGTACCCGAAACAAAGAACAAAAGATCACAAAACTAAGAGTAATTTTACCAACAAACTTACAGCATAAATATGGATATTTTTGACAATAAAACATAAAAAGGAGAGAGTTTGAATTTGCAAAAAAATATGGAGATTAGATGCATTCAAAAGAAAAGACTACTATATATATGAAATTTTCTTTTATATAAGCTTAATGATAACTATACATACAAAACAAACAAACAAAAAACACCTTAAGACACATAACTTAAAAAAAAAGAGGAAACAGAAAGAAAGGATAGAATGCCACGAAACAGAAACAACAGAAAAAAACACAAAGGAAAAGAACCAATGGAGGAACAGAGTTAAGAGAAAACAAAGGATAAATGGCTATAGAAAATCCTCAAACATCAATAATTACTCTAAATTAAAAATAGAATGAATTCACCATTAAAGAGGCCCAGAGTAGAAGATTGGATCGAAAAACTAAACCTAACCATATGCTGCCTGTGGGAGACATATCTAAGCTGCAAAGACAAAGATAGACTGAAAGCGAAAGGGTGGAAAATGATTCTCCAAGCAAATTGCATCCACAGAAAAGTATGTGTAGCCATACTTATATCTGACAAAATAGATTTCAAGATAACAAAGGTGCCAAGAGACAAAGATGGACATTTTATGATGATAAAGGGGACACTGCATAAAGAAGACATTACACTTCTCAACATATATGCACCCAACCAGGGGTACCAATATATATAAAGCAAACACTAACAGAACTAAAAGGATAGTAGGGGAACTAAATACCTCATTGACAGCTATAGATAGATCATCCAAACAGAAAATCAATAAAAGCACATTAGCCTTAAATGACACATTACACCAAATGGACATAATTGACATTTACAGAGCCTCTCATCCCACCTGAGTAGATTTGTTCCTGAACTTATAAGACGCCCCATAAACAACTAGAGTTGTGGTGGTGCAGGGAAGGCTCTGGAGGAGTTGAAATTCTCTTTTAGGTAGATAGGAATTGTGAATTAATGACATTTCAGTAAAAATGTCTATGTGATCTCATTAGTTACTCAAAGGATAATTAATAAGAAAATTTGAGTCTGGAATGGTAAGGTCAGTCTCCTCAATAAATCGGTAGAACTGTGAACATTGAGAGGAAATATGCAAACATAGAATATGAAGTAATCAAGATTTCCTTGCTGAGGAATCATAAAATCTCATGAAAGAGCAAATGCGCTCCTTTTTCTCTATAGTTTCAGTCTGAGAGAAGGAACATTGAAGCAATCATTTTAGTCATAAATCACTGACACATGCTGAACTGGACATAGAGAAGCTAACCTTAACTGTTTTGTCCTTCAGAAATAGTTACATCTTTTTCAATGAAATTAGCATTAATGCACATGCACCTTTAAAATATCTGTTAACACTAATCACTCTTCCTTTTGTTGTGACATTCCTTTCTCCATTCATCAACACCAGTTTTGAATTTTTACATTTTGTTCTGACAGTTTTCAAAATTTTTCTCTCCTCTTCCAGTTTTGTGTATTTCCTTTCTCACCTCACTCACTTTTTGAAAGGAACAGGAAGAAATGTTTATGGAAAAATACATACAACTTCCCCAACTAGCAAAAGTGAGCTTTGCTTTACTTTTTCCTTTGAACAAACATGTCATTTGAACTCTTGATTACATGGAGACTCAATTGCATGTTAATACTTTGTGCTCAGTTTAACGTTTCAGTGTCTGAATCTAAAGTCTGGGAAGATAGGGAAGGAATCATCAGAGATGCTTGGGCTTTAGGCCAAAGAAGAGAGTCAGAGCACCACATGAAACTGACTCAAAACTGAGAGAGAGCTCAGCTGCAAAACATATGTTTGAGAAAGAAAAGCACTTTTCCTCTTTGTAGTAGCATTACCTTTGATACATCCCCCATTTGGCAGTCCTGACTAATAAAGCATTTTTTAACAAAAGCAATCTTGTGAAATTCTTGGTTTTCATCCTTCCATGTTTTAAATTCATCAGATTCAGCAGTGCCCTTTTCTGAACATTAAGATTAGTGGTCTTTAACAAAGATTTGTAAGGCACATATGTGCTGATGTTAAATCAGATGAAACAGACTTAAATGTTTCTGAAGATTGGAAATGTGGAGGTTAACTTCTGTCCATTAGACTAACCATATGTCATTGGAGCATGATTAAAATAAATGGGGCACAAAAGCTCCATCTTTAGTAAGACAATATGATTCAGTTTATTACCAAGGTGAAGGAAGAGACCAGTGGCCACCGCTATGCTGTGCAATTGCATTTTCTGTTACATTGTGCTACACCTCTGAATTAAAGATCTGGGTCACTGTCCTATTATGTTAGACAAAGTATGCAAGTTGATGAAGGCCTTTCAGGTAGCAGCATCTGAGTGATGCTTCCCAGTTCAAAAGGGCCTAAAGGAACTGAGCCTCCAGTACTTACACATCTGTTTCAAGTTTGAAAATGTGGTGCTCTCCTTGTGAGGATACCCTTGAAGATATTTTAGTTGCTGATTGCAAATTTCACCATTTTTCAGAAGTATTGATACAATGCTACAAACACATTTTGTGAATAATATTCTAAGGTTTTTATGTTTCATGAAAGAGAACATATTGGTAATTAGTCAGATAGATACCTAGTTATAAAATGCTTTTGAAGTATGGCGTATATGTTTCATAATTACTCAGTGAAAAAGATCCTTCATAGAATTTTTCTGTTTCTGATGTGACAATAATTAACATATCTTTCTCCATTCTATTCTGGTTTGGTAGCTCCTGGGAGCTTTTTAACCTAAAAAAAAATTAAGCAAATGACTTGATGACAGTTAAATGAAAAACCATACCAAAATGTTCTACTGATGCACCCAGGAAAGTAGGTGCGCTACTGGGACTGAGTTGAATGTGGGACCGGAGCTTAAACACCTGTCTTATTAATGAGTCTTGGAAGAGTAACTACTTAAAAGTGAAATAACTCAACTGGTGAGTTATCCAAACCCCAAATCAGCCCCCTCCCCAAGTGCTAGGTTTATGCTTGCTGTCCAGATTAATTATTTCCAAATGATACCTTGGAACAGGCCAATCATTAATATTCAGACTTGCTTCTATTCAGGAAAAAAGGACCAAAGCCAAAAGAACATAGCAGCCAATTACAGACAAAGCAAAATGAATATTTTCAATCTGATGGCTTCAAAACAAAGCCAGAAGTCTCTGGACCTGTGTGAATCACCTTATGTACCTCTACAGATCCATTTATTTACATAGAGATTAAATAGTGCTGTTGTAAGAATTTTAAAGGAGCTTGAGAGGTCTCAGCTCTATAGCACCCTTAGCTGTAATGTTTGTATAATGTATTTTTCAGAATTAGGATATAAATGACACTTTAATTTTTTCCTATTTTATTTCTAATATGTGATTATTGTGCTGAATAGAAACTTAAAATAGTCAGAATATGGTAGCTATGAATGAGATAGGATAGAGCTAAAAAAAAATTCCCAAATAAATGATTTGTCAATAGTGGAAGAATTCTGGTATCAGAACTGAAGTACCAAATACAGTTTGAGCTCAGGCAGAAGGAAGGAGATAACCAAACTTCAGGAGATCCAGCCTCAGGTCTGGTTTTAGGACCAGGGAGGAGCCGAAAGCAATGGGGCAGAAATCTCGAGTCAGTCAGCTGTCCCTTTGAAAACCGACTGCAGCTTCCCTGAGCTTCAAGTTCCGTATCAGCCATATCTGACTTCTTTCTCAGAGTTAAGCTATGATATAATCGCTCTTATTATTCTTACTGTGCATGTTAGGAAAGTGAGACACAGAGTTTACACATCTTATCCTAGGTAAGATAATGTGAATAAAGAAGGACTGAGTAGGAAACAGACCCATGCGGTTTGACATCAGTGCCCTCTTCTCAACAACGTTCTCCACTGCCTGTAAACAATGTCAATAAATAATAGCACGTTCAGAAGTGTCAATAATTCTAAAGATGTGATTTTGAGCTTTAAAGATTTATAGAATGGCATGTGTGATTAAGAAGCTTACAGGTTCAACTAAAACTCAACCAGCTTCCTAGTTCTTCAGATTTGACCTCCAGAGGAAAAGATTATTAGTTAGAATTATAGTTTTAATTTTTAGTACCTTTTTTCTTAGAGTGATATTTTCTGATTATTGAAGTGATAAATGCTTGCTTTACAAATTTGAGTAGGGCAAGAAATGTATTGAGAAAATAAGAAAAAAGTCACATAATTCTTTCAACTAGAGATAATTGTTTTCAACATTTTGTTGAAATATCCTATTACATGTGTGTTATATGGGTGCATAAGTATGTGAGATATGTATGTGGATGCTGTAAAGATACTTGTCCAAGATCCCACAAAAGTGGTAAAACTAATATTAAAACCCAGGAATCTTTGATATAGTTTTTTGAGTGTATAAATATGTACATATCTAAAACACATACCTGTATATAGAACACATAAATAAGGTTTTAGTTAAACATTAGTCCTATTAAGTACATTATACATCTAATCTTCAAAGACCATTTTTACATTTACATTAAGTTTTATAATCATATCGGAAATTGTATAGATACAATGTAACTGATCTCACTGGTCACTCCTGTTCTTTTAGACCCATAGTTTCTCATTATTGAATTTGTTTTTTTTTAAACCACTTTTTTTCAGTGCAACTGTGAAAAAACCTGTACATAGTTCATGGACATGACTTGATGAGTTTGGAGGTAAGTAAACATCTGTGAAACCATCATGATAATCTGCACCTTAAACATATCCATCAATTCCAAAAGTTTCCTCCTGTACTTTTCCCCCAAGATTTATTGAAGTATAATTGACAAATACAATTATAAGATATTTAGAGTTTACAATGTGCTGATTTGATATACATCGTAAAATGAGTCTCCCCATTAAGTTAATCAACACGGCCATTATCTCATATATTTACCTTTTTTTATGATCAGAACATTTAAGCATGTAAGTTTTAAGTTGTATTATCTTAGTAAATTGCAATTATACAATGTTATCAGCAATAGTCACCATGTTATACATTAGATTCTCAGCTTTTATTCATTTTATAACTGAAAGTTTATACCTTTACCAACTCATTTCTATTTACCTTGCCTTATAATCACTTGCAATCACTTTCTACTTTCTGTTTCTATGAGTCTGACTTTTTTCTTTGTTTAGATTTCACACTTAAGTGATACCATGTGATATTTGTCTTTCTCTGCCTGCCTTATTTCACTTAATGTAATGCCCTCCAAGTTAATCCATGTTGTTGGAAATGACAGAATTTCCTTCTTTCTTTTTCAGACTGACTAATATTCTATTGATTACATATATATGTGGTCACATCTACACTTTTCTTACCTAGTCATTTATTGACAGACATTTAAGATGTTTATACACCTTGGCTATTATAAATCATGCTGCTATAAACATTGAAGTATAGATAGCTCTTCAAAATGACTTCCTTTCCTTTGGACAAAGATCCTGAAGTGGAATTGATGGATTATATGGTAGTTCTTTTTTAAATTTCTTGAGGAACTTTGTGTTTTTTTATAGTGGCTATACCAATTTACACTTTCACCAGTAGTGTCCCAGAGTTTCCTTTTATCCACATACTCAATAACATTTATTGTTTCTTGTTATTATTTTTTTTTGGTACTAAGCATTCTAACAAATGTGAACTGCCTTGTTTACATTCTAACAAATGTGAACTTACATGTGTAAGTCTTACATGTTATTATTTTTTAAAAATAATATGTAAGATCTACCCACTTAAAATTTTAAGTATACATTATAGTATTATTAAATATAGATACTATTAAAATTTTTTATTTTGATTTGTCTTAATATTTTAAAGCACATATTTAAATTGTTTCAGGAAATTATAAATGTAGTTTCTGATCCCTTGGATGTCTAAAATATTTGCTGTCTTCGCACAGAAATAAAAATCCTAAATTTGCTCTGGCTAGTTGGCTCACTGGTCTGAGCCCTGGCCTGCGAACCAAAGGGTCGCCAGTTCAATTTCCAGTCAAGGCACATACCTGGGTTACAGGCCAGGTCCCCAGTAGGGGGCGCATGAGAGACAACCACATATTAATGTTTCCCTCTTTCTCCCTCCCTTCCCCTCTGTCTAAAAATAAATAAATAAAATATTTTTAAAAAAATTCTAAGTACATATCCTATATAACCACTAAATCTGATGTTACCTCTTATCAAAATATTGATCTCTTAACCTTGTTCTTGTGTGCTCTATATTAAAACGTTGTCTTTTCTCTATGAAATTCATTTTCTGTTGTATTCAGCATATAAAAGGTTAATTTTAATTTCTAATTACAAAACTATGTCTTTTATATTGTATAAATTCTTATCTAAGATCATTTTTTCTTTATGACTTAACCTGCATTTTATTTGATTTGATGTCTTCTTGTGTATACATTAAAACCTGTTAGAATTTTTTTAAAAAGTCCTAAATTAGAATTAAAAAAAGAATCCTTGCAGTAAATATGTTTCAAAGGAAGATATCTGTATGATCTTAGTACTAACCCTCCGCCTTTTTTTTCTGAGCTGTGATGTAATTTCAAAAGTATGGTGATTTCTTTTTGCTTATCCTTGAAAAGGGCAGTGTTTATCCAAGATTGACTTAAAATAAATTTGAAATTTAGATTGATGTAGGCCTCTATCTAATTCCTTCATTTTTACATAAAAAAGGTAAAAAAATTAGATTTCTCATAGTTTTATTTGACTAGCTTTGGTATTCTGCAGACTGCATTAGTGGAAAGGGAACATGAGTCAGAACATGGACAATCGTTACAAGTAATTTTATCTCTAGTTCAAGTATTTCATGCTTGTCATGGCCCCTATAAACGGGCCCAATGGCACCCTCTCCAGAGCTCTTTGTCCAGAAGGTGTCCTGTTGCCTTGATGGGACTCACATTTCCCATCATGTGGTACGTGGCCTGCTCTCCCATTTAGCCCTCCTCTCTCTGTTTCGAGGGCTGTCAGTCACGTTTTCCTGGGCCTCCCCCTTCTGCTTCCTCGTACTCTTTCACTCTAAGAGATTTAAGCAACTGCACTCATCTCGCTCTCTGGACCTGAAGTTTGATGTGGCATATACATTTAAAAATTGAATTGTCATTATGTGGCGATCACATTGTAAGGCAAATAAATGTCAAATAACTATCCTGTGTACCTGCACTCAATATAATATTGTATACCAGCTATACTTCAATATAAATAGGTAAATAAAAATTACATTGTAAAATACAACTAGAGAGTTGGATAGCTTGATTCCACCTTTATTAGCTATGTGCCTTTTGGAGTATTATCTGATTTTTATGAGGATCACTTTCCCGATTTGTAGATGGAGGGAAACTACTTTCATCTCTGCAGGTCTGTGGAGGCTTCTGTGAGATACTGAGGCACTTCCAGTCCATGGCAGAGATTCGCACTCAACAGGAATGTGGTTTTTACTGAGTGAGATTCTTACAAGAAACCTTTTCAAAACACACCACAGTGCCATCACTCCCGAGCAACATTCATTTTCTCCCTTGGTTTTTAGCCTATGTGATACTTTTATATTTTGCATAGTTCATAGGGAAGTCTTGAACTTAGCAGGTTCCCAATAAATAGTTAAAAGCTAGTATAAAAATCTAACTTTCAGGTGTGTTTGGGGATTTGGTGAATCATCTTCTGAGGAAGTTTCTCACATCTCGTCTTAATTAGCTTTTTTCCCATGGATGCACTTTAATAGGGAAAGAGTAAAAGAAATAACACCATTGGGAGTGAAAGCCTAAGGAACAACTAAACTAAAGAGAAGGAATAAAGAGACGTTCTTCATTGTGAGCACAAAGTGAAGAACAGGTGGTCCTGGACATTACCCCACCATGCCCCATTCCCTGGGAGTTCAATAGCAGTTTTGTCTTTTCCTGAGCACTGGCATTAATTCCTGTCCTAAACAGCCTTGGAAATAGAAAGCATGAGAAGGAAAAGGTGGATTTCATGACAACACTTCTGTCACTGAATACTTTCCATTGCCTTTGTGCTCCATCCTGTCACTACTCAAGCATATGGTGTTAAAAACACTCTCTAAAATGTGATTTTATAAAGCTACTTTGCAGTTATAATGGGTAATTGTGATCTACTTCACAGCTAGAAATGAATGAAACTGGCTCCTATGCTATCACTACATTTCAAAATGCATTAGAGGAACAAGAGGGAGGAAGGAAGAAAGCTGATCTCTACTACCATTCTCTATAAATCAAAGTGGTTACCTCTAATAGTTTAAGTCAGAAGGGAGCACTAGGGCGGTGGCGTCTAGTCATTAGGCCAGCAGACTCCTGAGCTCTGCTTTTATAACTGTCCCTCTCTATGGCTTCTTATTCCACCTTTAAAGATGAGCCTCTGTGTCTAGACTTCAAGGCATCTTAACTTCCCCCCAACCACAAAGTTCATCTGAAGCCACAACTGGGGTTTGCAGGGGCTCCCTCCTGTGGGCACTCCAGCTCTGCCAATTAGGTAGGAGGCAACCGATAATAGCTGGAGCAGTTTGAGTTTGATTAACTGATCCTCTACATTAAGCAAAAGAACATTAGGAGAAACTACCCTAATTGGCTGGGCTATATGCATGCTTAAACACCCTGGGAGAGATTTCTTCTTCTGTGCAGTAGATGTTGGGCTGTATAGTCAGATCATTCCCATTGACTTCACAGCCTAAGAAGACACATTAACATTTAGAGACTACCAACAAAACCTGAACTCCATCTACCTACCCTTCTGCCCTAGAATCAGAGATCCATACAAGGATGTCAGAAGGTGGTGTTCACAAAACACCCTCGTTCATTGCTGCTGATCCCATGTCATACAGCTACTTGACCTAAGATTCCTCATCTTTAAAATGAAGGGAATGCACCAGATGTCCTTCTAAGGCTTTCCAGCTTTGACATTTTATGAACTGATGACATACATATTTGCTCAAGCATCCCTTGCATACTACTTGCAATCTTTCTAGCAAGCAATACAAAGTTAGTACAAGTCACAGATATAAAAGTTACAAAATCCCTTCATCCTGTTAAAAGATAAACTGAGACATAATAAAAATTTTAAGACTTTATTTGAACATTTATCATTGGAATCAGGCCGTGCCAAACTGGAAGTCATTAGTAGTACATTGCCAACAGGACCTGGGGAGAGATGTTTATAGAGAAGAGACAGAAAGTAGGAAATTTATAGATTGGCTATAGCTTCGAGCCTAGTTGGCTATTTGTGACTGGCTGTCCTTAGGTTTCGATTTCATTACCTTGAGGCATTTACAGGCTTAGACTTTTGTTTGTTTATGTAGATTTCACTGGCATGAGAGCCACCTAAGTCTAATGGCCTCGTTGTTTAATTAATTTAATACCCATAACATTTTGGAGGGGAAGCTCAGACTAAGCCCACCGTCATCCCCGAAGACAGACCTGGAAAACAGCTTTCACCCTCCGCCCTGAGCACAGCTGTCACTCCAGGTTTTGCCTTTAATCACCCAGTAATAATGGGAAATCTACTTAAAACTTCTGAACCGGTTTCCTTGTTTGTGACGTGAGAGCCAGTTTTGTTAAAAGGATAAAAATTCATGTATGAAGAATGGCTAGAACAGAGTAGGTTCTTGATATTTTGCAGGCAGCCATATGCTCTGTGACATTGGGCAATTCACACCACCTCTACTCCTGTTTCTTCACCTTACACGTGTAGGGCAAGAAGAGAGAGATGAGCTCAGGACCTGCCCTGGTCCCCAGATTCTCAGATCCTGGCAGGGCCCTAAAAATTGGCTCCAACAAAATATATTCTGTTTATCTGACACATTTCAGTCTCACTTCATCAATCTGAGTTCTCCTTACAGTTTACTTTTGAAACAGTTTTTGCTCTGTGACAAAAGTTTTGCCAAAAATGTAGGGATAATTGCTAAATTTTATCTCTTTTTAACAGTAACTCAATGCCTTTAACAAAATTTATAATCCTTTTGTACCTAAATGTTTATATGTGTTGTTAAACCATAATGTAAAAGTATATAAACATTTTCACATGTTCTACCATATCAAATATGGTACGTATGATAATGATTAGAACCACCAACCTAACATATTGTGAAAAATGCCACATATGCTTTTAATTATAGTTTCTGATTTTCAAGCATGAATTCAGGGAAAGGAGGAAGTGGCTTTCTATTTAACTTCTTTGCTGCTAACAGAATATGCATGTGTTTTGGCAAGTTTCCTAGAGAACATCTGTCTAAAAGGGAACATTGAGGAGTTAATTGACATCTACTGAGCCCAGGCAATGGCTGCTTGGCCTATGTGGTCTCTGTTAAACTTCTTAAGTGTGTCTCCCTTTAAGCAGAGTCACAAAACAAACTATTGATTCTGCTCTTTAAATAAAAAAGCAGATCACAAGAGAAACTTAAACTGGTTTACTGAAAGAAGAGCTTTATGAAGTTGGTAAACAACATAGGCTCTTTTTCCAAAAGATTCATTTGGGGAGGGGTTTGTAAATGGCTTGTGGACATGTTTCCAATAGTTAATAACAAACGAATGAATGGAAAAAGGTTCCTTGGAATTGGGTGCTAGGGGTGAAGAAGGCTCTGGATGGGATGGAGAATGAAACAAACTAGCACTTTGACAAACCTTGGTTCTGGTAGGAGGATGCATGATGAAGAATTTGGAAAATAAAAAAGAGCCCAACAATTTAGATGAGCTGGCAGAATAGACATAAATGGAATGGGATTAAGTCTTCCCTTCCTTAGCTAGGTTTGACAAGGGAAGTACTAAATGATTTACAGATTAAGAAAGGCACTAAGTGTTGGGAATTTTGTGGGATGTTAGAATTTGAAATTAATGCCTTGCTCTGAATTCTGACATTTGGATTTTTTTTAACTGCAAGTACAAAGTATGTGGCATATAATTGTGCCGCATCAAGAACACTGAAGACTATGGTGATGGGCAATGGATCAGATGTGGGGTTTCCAGATAAGATACAGGACACCCAGTTAACTTTGAATTTTGGAAAAACAATAATTTTTATTTGCTGAATATGCCAAGTCTGGTCAGAGAATAACCTAAAATAACAGAAAGGCACCAAGTCAGAATCAGGTAAGCAAGCCTAAACCAGGCTGGGAACAAAAGGCAAGGCTAGAGAGAGAAATCATGTAGATGGGTAACAACAGGAAACTACAAATTCCAAGGGAAGAACAAAGTAGCTGGAGGCTGGGGACAGTTGATAAAGAAGAATCAGGAACTGCGAGATGTGCAGGCCCAGCAAAAAGAAGCCAAAGCAAAACAGAGAAAGTAACTTGGTGGAGATTTGATAAGGCACATGGCAGGGCAATACGACCAATGCAATTGTATTGATTTGTTTGGTTCTCATAGCAAAGCGCTGCAGACTAGGTAGTACAACAAAGATAGACTTCCTCACAGTTCCAGCAGCTAGAAGTTTGAGGACAAGTTGTCATTAGGGTCTATTTCTTCCAAGGTCTCTGTCTTTGCCTTGTAGATAATCATCATTCTCCTGTATCTTCAAGTGGTCATTCTTGTGTCTTAATCTCTTTAATAAGGACACTAGTCATACTGGATTAGCATCAACCCATGTCACTTCATTTTAACCTAATTATCTCCGGAAAGGCCCTGTCTCCAAATATAGTCAGAATCTGAGGGACTCGGGGCTAAGACTTCAACATATCAATTCAGCTCATAACACATTATTATGCTTCCTAAATTTAAACAAATCTAGTTCATTTCTGCAAGCATTTATAACTACTTAGTATAGGTGATTTTTATACCAGTATTGAGGAAACCAAAATGAATAGGGCATGATTCCTGCTTTCAAATACACCATATAGTAGGGGAGCCAGACACATACACAAAAAGACTGCTTTAGAGACAATGGCCCTAGGTCAAGTCCTCACACTCCCACATACTAGCTACAGAAGTTTATACAGTTTTATGATCTGATAAAGAGGTGTAATCCTATCTACTGGTAAAGTAGTCTTGAGAATTAACAAACTGGTAACAGCTCATTTCCTGGTGCATCATGTAGATCTTAATAAGGATTTCAGAAAACATATTGGGAGATGATAAATATTACAACTAAAGCAATTTAGACACTTTGCCCCCTAAATTTGTCCTTAGAGCTGAGCCTTAAAATGCAAGGAGTATTTTGCCAAGGGCTTGATCACAATACACAAACGAAATAAGCATAGACATATTTTGATATGTCTAGAGAAGAGCAGGACTAATATGAATGGCTAGAAAAAAAGGTCAGTGTTTTGTTATGAAGGATGTTGAGGATCGTGCTAATCTATCTGAAGATTTGGCCATAACCCAAGGAAAACATTGGTGTTTTTATATAGTATTGTTTGTGTGTTTTGTTTTGTTTTTTTTTGCTGTTGGTTGTTTTTTGGTTTGTTTTGTTTTTAATTCCTTTCATGGAGAATTTATTGCTCTTCAAAGATATATTAGAGTGCCTAACTATAATGAAAATGAAAAGAAAATTAATAAAAATAATAGCTCCTCTCCAAGGCAAATTCTGGAAAACTGCAGATAGTAAGATGAGATCTGTCCCTTCTGTAGTATCAGTGGATAAAATAGTTCTTTCAGTTTTTAAATGACAAAGCAAAATGAAAATCTCTCAGCCCCGACCTCTCCTCAACTCTTTCACTCACTTAATGTCATCAATAGGTTCTTGAAAACTGTTACTTTAAGCAAAGCAACATATTACGAAACCAATTCTTTCCTCTAAAAATAAGATCCAGTAATGTATTTTCTTGATTTCAGGGTCTAATAACTTACACATTCCAAAATCTGGCCTGTATTTATTTTTTCATTATTATTTTTCTTTAAACTATATACAAATTCATACAATGTTAACTTGTTTCAATTTTTTATTAACATCTGATATATTTTCCTCATTACCTTTTCTTTCAAAGTTCAATGATTTTTTTGGCCTATTAAACAGTTATCTTTTTTAAAAAAAATTCTGATTGTGCTTCAAAAGACTTTAAACTTTGATTATTCCCCTCCCTTTTTAAATCATTCTTCTTTATTCTGTTACAGTTGTCCCAGTTCTTCCCCCTTTGCCCTCCTCTACCCAGCCCACCCCCTGTTCCCCATTTCACTATAGGTTAATTGATATAAACAAGAATAAGTTCCTACAGCATATTTCTGGTCATCAAAACCATCACTAAATTTCTAAATGAAGGCCCCAAACCCTTCTAAATATTAAACATTAAAATAAATGTGAGGTATACATGCATTTAAGGAAGATTAGTAAAAGCAATTAAGAGAATTATTTTCCAATCTGCGTATTTCAGTTGAGGGTTGTGCGTGGCCAGAGCCTGTCCCGGCAGGTCAGCGTGTCAGGCTGGAGCCCACCCTGGACAGGCCCCGCTCCCATCACAGGACCACTCACACCCCGACTCACACGCACTCAGAGTGGGACACTACAGACATGATGATTCACTTAATATGCGTTTTTTGGAATGTGGGAGGAAACCAGAACACCCTGAGGAAACCCTCCCAGACAGGAGGAGAGTGTGCTCATGTCACACAGACCGGGGCCCCGGAGGGAATCGGTTTTTTTTTCCCTCACCAATGTTATAACAAAATGAAGTTGAACGAACCTGTTATTCAAGTATATGCTGTACATAAAAATTCTCAATCTCTCATATTTTCCTAAAAGAAAATCCCCCATTTCACTTTATTTTTGTCATTCTTGTTGTGAAGAAAAAAGGTTTCTGATTACCAGGTGAAACATGTTTATTGCCGATGAATTAGAAAATAGAATAAGGAAAGTAAAAACAGATGACTAGTAACTCCCTTCACACACCGCAGGATAATTCAGTCCCCTGAACAAGTACTCACACATATATTTTTATAATATGTGATGGGATAAAACTGCATTCCATTTGGGAATGTGCTTTTTTTAAAACAATATTTTTATTGAAGACAAATATAGAAAATCATAAAGCTAAATTGTATTAACACCATCAAAAAATAAACTATTCTCATCTCTCCTGGATCCTTCTTCTGCCCCAAGGTCACCACTCTCCTGACTTCTCACTCGGTAGATTTGTTTTTGCCTGTTTTTGGACTTTAAATGGCATCTACTATTCATTCACACAGAGTGTACTCTTTTCCCACTGGCTTCTTTCATTCCTCATTATGTTTGTGATACTCATCCATGCAATTTATTGTGTATAGCAGAGGTATACTCAATTTTCAATGTCGCATAATAATTTACTATATGAACCCACCACTGTTTATCTTTTCTTCTGTTCATGAGCATTTGTATTGTTTTCTGTTTTGGA
Organism: Pteronotus mesoamericanus; assembly: GCF_021234165.1. Lineage (NCBI taxonomy): Eukaryota > Metazoa > Chordata > Mammalia > Chiroptera > Mormoopidae > Pteronotus > Pteronotus mesoamericanus. The sequence goes on from NW_026555309.1 coordinate 12,591,695, forward strand.
CTATTGTGAGTAATGTTGCTGTGAAGGTTACTGTACATATATCATGGAGCACATTTGCATACATTTCTACTGGCATATATTCAGGAATAGAATTGCTATGGTAAGAGAGATTGCAAATAGTTTTCAAAACTGATTCTACTAATTGACATTCCCTTCAAATTTGTGTAAGATCTCTATTGCTCCATATCCCCATGCACCTTCCCTCTTCTTAATTTTAGTTCTCTGATGGGTGTGCAGTGGAAGTTTTGTTGTTTTCGTACTTATATTTCCTTGACTATGGGTGAGACTGAACATCCCTTCATATGTTTATTGGCTAGTTGTGTTATCTGTTTTTGCAAAGTATTGTGAAGACTTGTCAATTTTTTATATTAAATTTTATCCTTCTTTGTTATGATTTGTAAGTGTTCTTTATATATTCTGGATGCAAGTGATTAGTCAGCTATAAGTATAACAACATCTCCTTACACTCTATGTGTGGTCTGCTTTAAAAAAAAATCCCATGAATGTATCTCGATGAAAATTTTCTTAATTTTAATCGACTTTAGTTTATCAGTTTTTTCCTTTATATCCAGTGACTTGTAAGTCCTGCTTATGAAATTCTTATTCCAATGTGCAAATATATTCTCAAATGTTGTCTTCTCTAAGTTTCTATTGTTCTTCTTTTAATATTTACATATACAATCCTTAGAATTGCTTTATTTATATAGTGTGAGATGCCAAGTTTAAATTTGTATTTTTACTTTTGTATCCAAATAACCCAGTACCATTTATTTTTAAAATACATCTATTCCACCCTGTCCAGTGTCCTCCCAGTTGCGTTATCTTTTTCATAATTCTCGTGTTCATGTATGTGTGGGTCTATTTCTGGAGTCTTACTTATCTTTCTGTAAATTCAAATTTACACATGGCTACCTGATTTTCATTTTAAAGTGAACAAAATTAGAAATTTAGTTATTCTGTCACCCTCACCATAAGTGCTCAGTAGTGATGTGTGTCTAGTAGCTCCCAGGGCAATGTGGACATGCACCATTTCCATCATCCAGGGAGTTCTACTGAAAAATGTCACTTCAGATCTTTACTGTTGAATTTCATAGCTCTTATCACTGCCTGAGGAAATTTTATTTTCATTTGCTTATTATTTTGTCCACTGCTAGAATATAAGCTCTATGAATGCAGGAACCTGTCATTTCACTATTATATATACAGTTTCCAGAACAGTTCCTGGTACATAATATTTGTTGAATGAATGAATAAAATTCTGCTGTATCCTGTGGAGCCTGGAATGCCATCCTGAACTCATTGTATCCAACCTCAGTGAGCCTTCCCAAGATTCAGAGCAGAGGAGATCTTCTTTTCATCTTAGAATCTTTGGAGTGTCCCTCATCCGTTGCTTATAATGGTGGTTGATGAAGAAAACATTGTTTTTGCAGACATGTATGATATTAATAAACACTGTCATTGAGTACTTTGTATTACACATTGTCCTAAAGTTTATACTTATTAAATCATTTAATACTTTTAACAACACTATTAAGAAATACTCTTATTGTCTACATTTTATGGATGAGAACACTAAGGAGGAAAGAGGTTCAGTAACTTGTCTAAGGTCACACCACCAGAGGATAGAAACATGAGATTTGAACCCAAATGTCTGCTGCAGAGCCTCTCAAAATAACCATAATAATATTCAACTTATTTTTGTTTATTATTTTTAAGAACAATAAAATTGCTACTCAGTGCCATGTAGCATCGTAAGCTGTGTATTTATTGCTCATTGCCACCTCCGCTTTCTCTTCAAAGTACAAGCCATATTTTCATTAATTTATAACCTTAATGTTAACGGTATAAATTATTTAGATATTCCCTCTTTCTAGGTTAAGTTCCCAAGAAGCAGAGCAGGAATTTCAGGGCATAAAAGAGTCTTTTTAAGAGAGAGAGACAGTGAGGGGGGCATACTAGAACAGAGGAAATATTTGTATAAGAATGTGGTCCCAGCTGGTGTCCAGCTTCAGGCTGATCCCTCGAGAGCTTTGAGACAGGAATTGCTCCCCAAGTCAAGGCGACAGGCCCTCCATAATCCCACGTTAGTGAGTTATTGGTACTGGGCTGTCCTGTGTGCATATGTGTGTGTGTGTATCAGTGTAACCTTCAGGGAGAGCATTCCTGTTTAGATCAATTTAGGGAAATTCTCCAGAGAAAAAGTAAACTATAATCCATTACCTACCGAAATTCACAGAAGCTGGGTGGGGAGATAGGTATACTGGCCAAAAACAAAGGATCTTGACCAGGAGCACTAACAGCATTCATTTCCCTCACTGCTCCATTAAGATGTTCCTGTTTTATTTGCTATTTATGATTAACATGAAACAGTGTGCAGCATGTTCATGCAGTTGACTGGTTTTGTGTGGATTCCACAAAACATTCACAGCCCTCATTATTGCTGTTGCCTCTGCTTTGGAATACGCATACATATGTTGCGTGCATTTAAAGACTTCCAAATAAAATGAAATCAGAATGAAATAAGAAAACCCTTAAAGCTATTTTAAAAGCTATTTTAAATGACAACTAGTAAATAAAAGCATCTAATAGGCATTAAGATCCACATCGTGAACCTAAGCTAAGAATGCGGTGTCCCTTTAAGGAAGAGTGTACACATTAGCAGCTTTTGGTATCTAACAGGGAGCTCCGGAAATGTAGACAGAAAGATATGGAGTCATTTGGAGAGCTCAGTGGGATGAGAGGGCACAGAGCATGTCTCCCCCTGTTTTATTGATCATTATACTCTGTTCTGTTTATGCTCTTTAGAAGCATAGTTATGAAAAACCAGATATTACACTCATTGGCTGTGAATGTGACACCAACATCTGCTTGCCTTGGCTTGACGCCTCCAGCGGGAACCATTGGGAATACTTAGCCCACACCTTCTCTTTGGGAACAACATGAGCAAAAAGAAAACTTCAAAGGCCTGAAACACCTGTGTAACCTCTTCTGTACCATAGACTAGCCCTCTGCTCCCTGCCTCCATTTGAAGATGCTGGACAGCAGCGCTCATACAAGGTCCGGATGGCCTGCGACGGTGTTATCTCCTGCCAGTTCTGGGGAGGCCTCAGGAAAAATAATCTATAGTGTCTCTAAAATCAAGAGCTAGGAGCGAGAATGCTGAGGAGCAAGTATCATTTTCCATCCTCATTGCAGCTTCACTGAAAAGGTCAAAACAAATAAAATATTTTGGTACCACTTTGGTAATGGATTTCCAGATCCACCTTCTCCTCCCCTCCCCTGCCCCTACACCAGCCTTTATGGATTAAGTTTCAGTTTTCGAAAATGAGATATAACTTGTTTCAATTGCTTAAAACAGCATCAAACCACATTGTTTGAAATCAATTTCCTTCATCATTTTATTAGATTGAATGCTCTGAACTGGGGAGTATTATTTTCCCTATTGCGCTTTTGCAAAACTGCCCACTCTTGGAGCTTGGAGGCTGCAAGCTCCTGATTAGTTTCATTTTTTTTTTCCTCCCACTTTCTTGGCTACAAGCACTTAACACTTTCCTCACCTTTGAATAGCAGGGCAGCAACATAAGGAAGGTAGAATAAACAGGGTGATTAAACAGCCTCCTGCAGCAAGGGGGCAATATTTCAATAGCACATATTGCTACCCATATACCTCGACAGAATGTGCTAAAGTAAACAAAATGATAGCATAATTATAGTAGTACCAATTATGTTAATTAGGCTACATACACGCTTCATTGATAAGCAACTGTGCTGCAAAGAAACGCTATAAGCCTAGTGCTTGAGTCTTTAGCAGCTTTGTGGTGCATATGCTACTATGTTCTTGGGTAACATTTAACATCTTACAATATATTTTTCTTTTATAATACCTTTTTTGAAAAAAAATTAAGGGGCATGCCATCGCATGTTTCTAGAGAAGTCAGAGAATCTGAGTTGCAGTGTATGCCTGCTATACTCTTTACTGTTTTGGTTCCTTTCTCCTTGAACCGAAAATGAAAAACAATAACATGTCCCATTTCACTAATTAAAATCCAGCTTAAGAAAATGGATTTGCTTTTCAGTTTACTCCAAATTGTATCATTTGCTTTGATATCACCCATAAAAGAGAACTCCTTAGGGAAAAGGCCACCAAAAGCTATTGTTTACATATCAGGTTGCATTTGGGGGTGGAAGGGACTAAAAATTGGGAAAAATCTGTGATTGCTCCCAATTATTTTGGCAGGTTTATGGGACACCTGATTGTTTTAATAAAGAAGGTCATGGGTTGCAAAGATACAGAAACTAGAGAAAGACAGGTCATAACATCAACTATGAATGCTCAGAAAGGAAAAAATTACAGTTGTAAACTAATTAGAACCATGCACATTTTAAAACTAAGTGCTAATTCAATTAAAATAATTCAATGATTTAAATATCAAACAGTCCAAGCCTTATAAATAAAATTAAAAATGAATTAAAGCCTAAGCCAACTAAAGGATTCAAGAAGAAAAAAAGTGTATGTCTAGTCCAGATTTTACCTAAGAGATATTATCATAATGGTATAGTAAATAATTACTTCAACAAGAAAAATAAGAAGTTGTTTTTATCCTTAAAACATTGCCAAAAAATTCAAAATATTTTTAAAAACTGCATATCAAATCAGAGGATAAAATAAGAAACTAAATATTATTATACAACCAGAACAACACAGTAGAGTTTTGCTTGTTAAAAAGAAGTCCAGGCAAATTAAATTCCACCTTTGCACCTCATTCCACTTCCTTTTGTCACTTTTAGGAGCTCATTTATCCAGTTACTTACTCTCTCACTTTTCCCCCTTTACTTCTTATTTCCTACCTGTTCTTTTCCATAAATTCTGCCCAAATTTTCCACTCTAACATAATTTTCCCCACCCTAATGTCTCTCTCTCTCCAGGATTACATCTTTTTCTTCCTAAGATGTATTGGAATGATGGATAATAATCATGCGTTCCAACTTTCTCATCTTTGTTACCAAACTCAAGAGGCTCCCCACTTGGGGTATTCTATTAAGGAGATATAGTTGATGCAAGATAGTTTTATTTACTTGCAGCAACTAAAGAAGACAGGTGATCACATGCAGAGCTCTGTCTCCAAGAAGGGGAGGCTTAGTCATTGCTTATATACACTATGTTGACTAATTAAAATTTTTTCTTTGCAGTTGGCTACACTCATCAGCATCTGCAAAACATTGCTACATTTTAACATTTAGCAAGAAATAGCATTTAGTAAGAGTAGACAAGAAAAGCTAAGGGTTGGTGACTGACCATCTGTAATAATGTGAAAGGTTATTACAAAGAAGGATGTTGCCAGCTGCTCTTCTCTCTGCTGACTGTAGAAAGAGTGGATTAAATGATAACCGGAGAGATTGATAGACATAAAGAAGAACACTGTGGGTTTGGGGAGGTGATGGTCTCTAGGATGGATTGCCATGGGACTGTGTAAAATCCTTCCTGTAAAATTGTATGTTGGAAATGGAAGACTGCTGTCTGTCTCAGACAGTTTCAATGAATATTTGCTTAATAATTGTTACTAGATAATTCTCTACTTATAGAATATATCTGGAGAACTAGTAAACAAGGATAAGATGGAAAGAAAGTGTTTAAGTTTTGGATAAACATTTTTATTGCCCAGAACACACTTTATTTTAGTTTCTCTTACTTCTGCCTAATAGTATTCTATGGATTTTTGCTTGTTTTAATTTTTCACTTACAGTTTACATTCAATATTATTTTGTTTTAGTTTCAGGTATATAATATAGTGGTTACACAATCATATATTTTGCAAAGTCATCATCTCAATATTTCAAGTACCAATCTGGCATCATATATAGATATTAAAGTGATATTGACTATATTCTCTATTCTGTGCTTTTACATCCTAATGACTATGTTGTGACTGCCAATTTGTACTTCTTCATCCCTTTCCCCTTTTCCCTCAGCCCTCCAACACCTCTCCTAACAACCAACAGTAGTTCTCCGTGTCTGTGAGTCTGTTTCTATTTTGTTTGTTCATTTTGTTCTTTAGATTTCACATATAAGTGAAATTACATGGTATTTGTCTTTCTCTGACTGACATATTTCACTTAACATAATGGTCTTTGGGTCAATTGATACTGTCACAAATGATAGTACATAATTTTTTACACCTGGATAATATTCCATTATATGTATGTATCACAGCAGTTTTATCCATTAGTCTATTGATGGCTGAGTGGGTTGTTTTCATATGTTGGCTATTGTAAATAATACTGCAATAAACATAAGGCTGAATATATAATTTTGAATTAGTGTTTCTGATTTCAGCAGCTATACACCCAGAGTTTGAATTGCTGGATCATAAGACAGCTTCATTTTTAATTTTTTGAAAACACTATACTGTTTTACATAGTGGCCTGCACCTCTCTTCATTCCCACTGCAAGACACTAGGGTTCCCTTTTTTCATATCCTCATCAATAATTATTGTTTGTTCAGTTATTGATGATAGGCATTCTGACAGGTGTGAGGTGATATTTCATTGTGGTTTGAAGTTGCATTTTCTAACAATTAGTGATGTTGAGTATCTTTTCATACATCTATTGGTCTTTTGTATGTTCTCTGGAGAAATGTCTATTCAGATCTTAGGCCCATTTTTAACAGGAATTTTTTTATGTTGAGTTGTAGAAGTTCTTCATAAATTTTAGGCATTAACCCCTTATCATAATTGTATCATTTGGAAATATTTTCTCCCATTCAGTAGGTTGTCTTTGCATTTTGTTGATGATTTCCTTTGCTGTACAAAAACATTTTAGTTTGCTCTAGTCCCATTTGTTACTTTCAGTTTTGTTTCCCTTCCCTGAAGAAACATGTCAGAAAAAATATTACTAAGAGATATATCAAGAGTTTTACTGCCAACCGTTTACTGACAATGTTTTCTGACAATGTTTTCTTCTAGCAGTTTTATGGTTACATTCTTATGTTTAAATTGTTAATCCATTTTGACTTTATTTTTATATATGGTTTAAGAAGGTTATTTAGTTTCATTTTTTGGCATGTATCTGTTCAATTTTCTCAACATAGTTTATTGAATGACTGTCTTTACCCCATTGTATGTTCTTGCTTCTTTTGTTATATATTAATTGAGCCCATAGGCCTGTGTCTATTTTGGGGCTCTCTGTTTTCATTGATCTCTATGTTGTTACATGTATACTAGTACAATGCTGTTTTGATTACTATAACCTTGTAGTATAGTTTGATATTAGGTAGTATAGTTTGATCTAATATTAGGTAGTTTAGTTTGACTTAATATCAAACTATACTACAACTATCATGATTCCTCCAAATTTGCTTTTCTTTCACAAGGTTGCTGTAGCTCTGTGGTTATTTGGGGATCATTTGTGGTTTTGTATAAATATCTGGGTTATTTGTTCTAATTCTGTGAAATACATCAGTGGTATTTTAATAGGAACTGCATTGAATCTATAGGTTGCTTTGTGTAGTACAGGCATTTTAATGGTGTTCAGTCTTCTTATCCATGAGCATCGTATATGCATACTTTCATTTTTATCTTTTTCAGTTTCTTTCTTCAAAGTCTTATAATTTTCTTAGTCATTTGCCTTATTGGTTAAATTTATTCATTGGTATTTTTTGATGCATGTGTCAATGCGATGGTTTTCCTAGTTTCCCTTTCCAATACATGATTATTGTTGCATAAAAATGCAACCAATTTCTGAATTTTTATTTTGCACTCTGCTACTTTACTGAATTCATTTATCAATTCTAGTAGCTTTTTAGTGGAATCTTTAAGGTTCTCTCTATACAGGGTAGGGAAGAACTAGGTTTAAAGTGGTTCATATAGAAAATAATGCAATAATCAATAAATAAAAATATGAGAAAAAATTCTGTTTTGCCTCCTCACAACTATAAACCTACTTTTGCCTGACCCTTACAGTATCATGTCATCGTCCCAAAATGATAGTTTTACTTATCCTTTTCCAGTTCGGATGCCTTTTATTTTGTCTTCTGTGGTTGCTGTGGCTAAGACTTCCAGTAGTGTGTTGAGTAAGAGCTGTGAAAGTGGACATCCCTATCTCGTTCCCAGTCTTAAGGGAAACATTTAGTTCTTCTTCTGTTGAGTATGATGTTAGCTGTGGGTTTGCTGCATATGCCCTTTATTATATTGAGATATGTTCCCTCCATACCCACTTTGCTGTGATTTGTTATTGTAAGCTAACATCAGTTGTTGTCGAATGCTTTTTCTGTATTTATTGATATGATCATATGATTTTTATCCTTCATTTTGTTTATGTGGTATATCATGTTAATTGACTTGCAGATATGGAACCAAGCTTGCATCCCAGGAATAAATTCCATTTTATGCTCTTTTTTAATGTGTTGCTGAATTTGGTTTGCTGATATTTTGTTGAGGATATTTGCATCTATTTTCATCAGGGTATTGGTCTCAAATATTTTTTCTTTGCAGTAGCTTTATCTGGTATTAGAATGAGGATGATGGCCTCATAAAAGGAGCTCTGGAGTCTTCCTTTCTCTTGACTTTTTTTTTTTTTGAAATAGTTTGAGATGGATAGATGTTAGTTCTTTTATGAATAATTGGTAAAATTCACCTGTTAAGCCATCTAGTCCAATACTTTTGTTTGTTGAACATTTTTTGATTCCTACTTTGATTTTGTTATTTGTAATCAGTCTGTTCAGATTTTCTGTTTCTTCTTATTCATTCTTGGAAGATTTTATGTTTCTAGAAATTTATCCATTTCTTTCAGATTGTCCAATTTGTTGGCATATAATTGTGTATAGTATATTCTTATAATGCTTTGTATTTCTGTTGTGTCAGTTTTTATTTGTATTTTTTTCCAACTTTATTTATCTGGGTTCTCTCTCTATTTTGATGAGTCTGATGAAAGGTTTATCCATCTTATTTATCTTTTTAAAGAAGCAGTTCTTAGTTTCATTGATCTTTTGTTAAATTTTAGACTTTATTTTGTTTATTTCCATTCTGATCTTTATTATTTCCTTTCTTTACTTACTTTGGGCTTTCTTTGTTGTTTTATTTTTCCTATCTTTTTTAGGTGTAAAGTTGGTTTATTTGTGATTTTTGTTTGTTTTTCGATGTAGGCCTGTATTCATATAAATTTTCCTCTTAAACTGGTTTCACTGTGTCCCAGAGATTTTGAGGTTGTTGTGTTTTAATTTCCATTTGTTTCAAGACATTTTTTGATTTTTGACTTGATCTCATTGTAAACCCATTTATTGTTTAGTTACATGTTATTTAGGATCTATGTGCATGTGTGTTTCTCAGTCTTTTTCTTGTAATTGATTTCTAGTTTCATACCATTTCATTTGGAGTATATATTTGATATGATTTTAATCTTCTTGAATTTATTGAGAATTTATGTCCAACATGTGGTCTATCTTAGAAAATATTCCATGTGCACTTGAAAAGAATGTATATTTTGCTCTTTTGAGGTGAAATGCTCTAAAAATATTGCGTAAATTTATGTAATGTGCTATTTAAGGCCATTTAAGATTTTCTTGTTGATTTTTTTGTCAGGGGATTGTAATATACCTTGATGTAACTGTTTCACTGTTGATCTCTCCTTTATGTCCACCAGGGTTTGCTTTGTATATTTCTGTGCTCCTATGTTAGATGCATAAATGTTTATAAGGGTAAAAACATTGTTTGATCCCTTTATCGTCATGCAATATTCTTCTTTGTCTCTTATAGGCTTTTTAAGTTTGGTTTTAATTGGTTTTTATTGAATTTACTGGGGTGACATTGGTTAATAAAATTATATAGGCTTCAGGTGTACAATTCTATAATACATCATCTGTATATAATACTGTATGTTCATCACTCCAAGTCAAGACTCCTTCCATCACCATTTATCACCCCTCTACCTCCTTATATCTGGCCCCATAACCCCAGCCCCTTTCCCCTCTGGTATTCATCATGCACGTTTCTTTTTCTTTCTTTTTTATTTCCTCATATAAGTATTGCTACTCCAGCTTTTTTTTGTTTTTCATAATTTTAATTTGCAGGAAATATTTTTCCATCCTTCTACTTTCAGGCTGTGTGTGTCTTTGAATCCAAAGTTGTTCTCTTATAGATAGCATAGGTATGGGTCTTATTTTTTAATCCTCTTAGCTACCTTGTGTCTTTTGATTAGATCATTTAAATATTTTACATTTGAAATAATTATTGGTAGATATGTAGTTATTGCCATTTTATCATTTATATTTATGTTTCCTTTTTTCTTTCTTCTTAAAGAAGTTCCTTTAACATTTCTGGTCACACTTAGGTGTGGTTGTGATGAACTCTTTTAATATTTTTCTGTCTATGAAGCTCTTATTTCTCTTAAATTTAAATGATAACCTTACTATGATACATTTACACAATGGAATGCTACACAGCAGAAATAAGGAAGGAGCTCCTACCCTTCACAACAGCACTGATGGAACTGGAGAGCTTTATGCTAAGTGAAATAACCCAGGAGATGAAAGACAAATACCATATGATCTCACCTATAAGTAAAACCTAATCAACAAAACAAACAAGCAAGCAAAATAGAACCACAGACACTGAAAGAAAGAACAAACTGACAGTAACCAGACAGGAGAGGGTAAGAGGATAATGGGGGGAAGAAGGGTAAGAGTCACCAAGGAATATGTATAAAGGACCCATGGACACACCAAAGTGGGTTAGGATTGAATGTGGGATGTGGGGGTTGGTGGGGAGTCAGGCTGCAGTGGGGGGAAAATGGAGACAACTGTACTTGGACAACAATAAAAAAAATCCAAAAAATAAAAAATAAATGATAACCTTGGTGGGTCAAGTAGTCTTGGTTGTCTTTGTTTCTTTGAAAACAAATTTTATTTAGTTAAAAAAATTTTTACTCAACATTATATTTTCTTAATTGACTTTAGAGAGATTGAGAAAGAGAGAGAGAGAGAGAGAGATATCAATGTGAGAGAGAAACATCAATTAGTTGCCTTCCGGATGCACCTCAAATGAAGATCAAACCTGCAACCTATGTATGTGCCCTGACTGGAGATCAAACCTACAACTTTTTGGTGTATGAGATAACACCCAAACCAATTCAGCCACATGGCCAGGACAAGTCTATGATTGTTATTACTTTGAATATTTTGTGCTAATTCTTTCTGGCTTGCAATGTCTCTGTAATCAGCTGACGGTTCTATGGAATTATTTATGTTTTAAAACCACCAGACCACAATGAGAGATAAAGTCACAATGTCACAAAAATTAATTAATGATAACCTGGTGATGAAGAACAAGAAAGAAGTAAAAATATTTTTTAAAACCTTGTCTTATGTAGGAGGATATGTTATTGCGGTCATTGAATTATCAAGTAGATATAGAAAAATTATGAGTCTAATTATTATTGTTAAAATTGAAATGGTCATCGCCTTATATATCTGTATCTATATCTATATACAAGTAATTTCCATAAATGCTTATTTCATTAACAATTCCTCTTGAGCATTATCCCCTTGTCATTTAATTACTTCTTCTTTTACCCATAAAACTGTTCATCCTCCATCTCTGCTCATGCCATCAGGCTATATTCTCATTCTTGTCTTCTCTGCCAGTGTTACTCTTCCTCTTCCTCTCTGCTAATCTAGGAGGCTCCACACCTTCTTTCAATAAACCATTACTTAAACCAGCCTCCAATTCCCTAAACCTTTTTTCTTCATGTGAATTTCAGCTCTATTTTGTTGAGATTCATCTACACCTGTTGCCAAACTCTGAATCTTGTCAGCGCTGTGAATTGCTGCCCCTCGCTCTCTGACTGTAACCTCCACTCCTTACTTCCACTGTATCACTCTTCCATCTCATAGAGATATCAAGTCCATGATACTATTATTTTCTTCTAGTGTGTTAGCCCTATTGCTCATCTTTTTCCTTATGTAAACTGAACAAAAATGTTGATCATCTTATTTATTGTAGATATGTTACATTTCCTAACTTTCCAAAATAACATAAAATCAATGTTACTGAAGCTACTTTTTCTTCTACACCAAGAATAGACAACAATGTAAATTGGCATCACAAAAAAATTATGTGTCTGTTGTCAGCTAGGTACTCAAAATGGCCAAAAAATAATTTTATATATTCTTAATTCAGAATATATCACCCCAATATTCTTTTCTCCTTAAGCATCAACAAATCAAATTTTTACTGCTTTTCTAAAGCATCTGACACCATACAAACTCTTTCATTCTCAGAAGATGACTATATATTGCATTATATTAATAAATATATATTACATTATAAACATCAAGGCTATTACTGGTAAGTTCCTCAAACATTCCTCAAGTAACTGATTCCCTATATGCAAATTTATCTATCTTGTATCTGTAAATACATAATTTTCTTCAGTCTTAAAAATTCGAGCCAACCTACCATATCATCTAAACTTTGAGGACTTTCTTTTTTGCCTTCTATGATTAGAGAGTCTCCCTTTCGTGCATCTCTATGCTAGCTTCCGTTCTTTTGGTAATAAATGTACTGTACTTCAGTCTCTCCTACCCTAAGAATAGTTCCAGAACTCATATTTCACTTGCTTTACAATTCAATTGTCTCTCAGACTTATTAAAAGAATAATTTGTACTGTCTTCTCAACATTTCTTCTCATAAGTAGTTCAACTGTCTATAATATGTATTTCACTCCACTTTATTGAAATTATTCATACCAAAGTCACCAATGACCTTATAATTGCAAACTAAAGGATATTTTCCAGTGATATAACAGAATTTGGTTACAATTGATTCTATTGGTTTTTTACTTTTGTTGACACCATACTCTCCTGTTTCTCCTATTATTCTTTTCTCTATCCATTTTAAAATGAACCACCTATGTTTTGAATGCTGATGTTCACCAAGGTTTTGTCTTTGACCCATAGCTCTCCTCTTACTTCATTTTTTCCTTACTCACTTCTAAATTTTCAATTTACACCTATTCACTAATGATTTCCAATCTTAAATCTCCAGTCTTCTTTTTTTATTGATTCTAGAAAAATAAGGAGTGAAAGAGAGAAACATCAATTTGTTTTACTTATGCATTCATTCATTTATTTTTAAATGTGCCCGTACTGGAGATTGAACCCACAAACTTGGTATTTGGGACAGTGCTCTAACTAACCGCGCAACCTGGCCAGGGCTAAATCCCCAGTCTTAATCTGTACTTTAGGTTTCATAGTCACACAAAACTGTCTATAAAACTACTGCTTATTATTTCCAATCAAAACTAAACTCACCTTAATCTTCTCAACCTGAAATCCAGATTATTTTTCTAAATTCTCTACAAATTGATGGCAACCATCTATCTGGTCACTCAACCAAGTTAAAAATGTGTCATTCTTGACATCTTTTTCTCCCTTCTTTTTTAATACCTACTCTACCACCAAACCTGAAATATTTTATTCTCCACATATTTCAGAATCGTGTCTATTTCCATTTTAATTATTCCAGTCTAGGTCAGACATTTAACATTGTTCCCTGCACTCAGGAAACAGTCAGTCTCCAAGGCTACCTCTCAGTCTCCAGTTTTGAATTCCACCTTCCTCCAGCTGCCGTGGAAAATGAGCAATCATCACTTAGAAGGATATATTCTGAGAATTTAGAAGCAAATGCTCTCAGAGAAAGCTTAGTTTCTATTCAAGTGAGGCTGTGGAAACATGGTATACCATAAGAATTAAGAGCTCAGAATGTATTATCAAACTTACTAATTAGTTCAGGCTCATGCTGCACTATCTACTGGATGTGTGGTATTGGGAAAGTTACTTAGTCTTTCACTTCTTCAGGTTCCTCACCTTATAAAGGAAGACAGTCACATTATATAGCTGATGTGAGAACTTAGTGTGATAATGCCTATAAAATGTTTACACCACATCTGGTACATAGTAAGGAGTGAGTTAGTGCCATGATAGCAGCAGTGGTGAGAGTGGTTGCTATTTTCAGAGTTTCCTCTGAAAAAGTTAAAATAGAGCAAGGAAGTTAGCTGGAAGGATCAGAGAGCTATTACACACTTTCTTGACTCACATTATTCCCTCTGCCTGAAGTTCTGTCCTTTCCTTCTCAGAGAATTTCAAAGCTACCATTCTTCGCACTTCATATCAGTGGGGAAAAGAGAGATTCTTTATTCCAAAATTTGGGTTGGGTTCAGTGGCTAACTATTGTATTAAGTTGAAGTCTTACACCAAAATGAATTCTAGGTAGAGAAATGGTTTCACTGAAAAAAAAATTTGAAGCATAAAAGCATTTGAAAAACACATAGAAAGATTTAAATTTTATCCCTGTTTGAGAAAACTTTACAAAAATTACCAAAATCATTACAAATTTGATAAAAACCAATTAATTTATTAAAAATTCTGCATGGTAAAATTACCTAAATACAACAGAAAGACAGATGATACACTGGGTAAACATTTGTAGAACATATGGCAAACAGACTAATTTTCTTGAACTAAAATTAGATTAATTAAATATTCTTAAAGTTTTAAAATATATTAAGTGGAAAAGAAGCAAGCGCAAAATAGTATATATATGATGCTTCTACTTATGTAAAAAGTAAAAGAGAATATATAGTAATGTTTGCTGGTAAGCTGAATATCTGAAGGGATGCAGAGGAAACTGGAAAAAGGGGTGTTTCTAGGAAAAGAAACTCGAGTTATTTTCCATTGTATAGCTTTTTTACTGAATGTGTGTATGTGCATATGTGTGTATATATATACATGTATGTGCATATGTATGCATATATAAATATGTGTATGCACATATGTATAAATATATGGCATCTCATCATCACAAAACTGAAATTCTTTCTAGTAAAGCTTCCCTAAAACCCTGAACAAGAAAAAAAGAGGGAGGGAGAAAGGAAGGAAGGAAGGAAGGAAGGAAAGAAGGAAGGAAGGAAGGAAGGAAAATCCTCTTCAATATCTCAGCTCTCATAGTAATTAACTTATGTCTTTTTAATGATTTACAAGGTGGGGAAAATTAGATTTACAACTCTGAGTATTCAAACCACAGAGTTTATTCTTGTATTATTAATCGATTATTATAATATTTTCCATATAAACACTGTAAACCTATTGTTGACCCACCCTGTATTATCAAAAAAAAAATCATCTCCTCTACTAGAGCACAAGTTGTTTAGGGCAAAAATATTTGCTGATCATCCCAGTGTTTTGTACTATGCCAAGCACTAAATAGATGCTCTATAAATGTTTTTAAAATGAATAAATAAGTGAATATCTCAGTTTATTTCATGTGTAATCTTTTGCTTGCCTCTTGTTACTTCCTGTGCTTTTAGTATGTTGCACAGATTTTCTAACATTTTGGAAAGTGCAAAATGAATATTACATGGTAGCTCACATTTTTTCCTTAAAGGAGAGTTCTATACCACTGAGTCAGAAAAGTTCTAAACACTTCTCATTTTTTTTAATTCCTCCTCTTTCAGAAAGGCAACACCATTAAGGGAATATGGCATAAATATATTTTTATATTCTTTAAGAGGGTTCCAAATGAGAAAGTGAGTAAACTTCCACCAAAATCACTAGTATCTTACATTTGTAGTAAGCTTATTGAAATGATTGGTATGCATTGTGTGTAACCTGGAGCTTTATGCTGCACACAATTTAGGTGTAATTGGTTGACTGAATAATTCTTGAC
Source organism: Pteronotus mesoamericanus (assembly GCF_021234165.1). Lineage (NCBI taxonomy): Eukaryota > Metazoa > Chordata > Mammalia > Chiroptera > Mormoopidae > Pteronotus > Pteronotus mesoamericanus. The sequence continues at coordinate 12,607,412 of NW_026555309.1, forward strand.
TACCTTGTCATCAAATTTTTACAGCACAGTGCTATGTTAAATCACATCCTTAAAATGTAGTTCTAGTAATGAAAGTCTATTAACATTCTTGAATGGTATTTCATATAACAAAATTGCGAGCATGTGAGAATAAAAACAAGATGCTCAATGTCACTAATTATCAGAGAAATGCAAATTACAACCACAATGAGATATTACCCCACACCTATCAGAATGGCTACCTTCATGCATCAACAAACAACAAGCGTTGGCTAAGATGTGGAAAAAAAGGGAACCCTCATGCCCTGATGGTGGGGAAGCAGATTGGAGCAGCCACTGTGGAAAACAGTACGGAGTTCCCTCAAAAAACTAAAAGTGGAACTGCCTTATGACCCAGCGGTTTCACTTTTGGGAATAATCAGAAGAATATATGCACCTCTATGTTCATTGCAGCCCTATTTACAATAGCCAAGATCTGGAAAGAGCCCCTCAGTCCATCAGTAGATGAGTAGATAAAAAAGCTGTGGTATTTATACAATGGGATACTACTGAGCCATAAAAAGGTAGAAAATCTTACCCTTTGTGACAGCACGGATGGACTTAGAGAGCATTATGCTAAGTGAAATAAGCCAGCCAGAGAGACAAGTACCATATGATTTCACTCATATGTGGAATCTAATGAACAAACTGGACTACCAAGCAAAATAAAGAAGGATTTATAGATAGAGAGAAGACTGACAGCTGTGGAGGGTGGGGCTGGGTGAGGGGGTAGAGGGATTAAGCAAAAAGAGAGAGAGAGAACTCATGGACATAAACAACCATGTAGTGATTGTATAAGGAAGGGGAATTGGAGGGAGGTGGAGGAGGACCTGGGAGGGATAAATGGTGATGGACGGAGGCTGGCCTTGGGGTGGTAAACACAATAGACTGTACCGGCGATGTATTACAGAATTGTCTACTAGAAACCTGTATAATTTTTCCAACCAGTGTCACTCCAGTAAAAAGAAAAAGAAAAGAAAAAGAAAATGAAAATAAAAAATGGTCTGAAACTAAAATTGGGTCCAGTTTGTTATCAGCAAGGCCAGCATCCACCTAACCCCTTCACAGGATGGGGTCCCATCACTGTGCCCCTGAGAAATCTTACTCATTAGTTCTTTGAATCCACATCTGAGAATAGCCTTCTTTGTGTACTCACAAGTTTCTGCAATTTCTCCAGATGTTTTGATCAAAGATCTATTTCCAAGCTCATTCTATCCTCTTTGCCAAGGTATTGTACAAAGATTTCATTCCAGAAGGCAAAGGCTTTGCTACTAAGTCATCCAAGTGCCCATAAGTAACATGTTTAGTTAGAAAATTTGGTCAGAGATCAGAGTTAGGACATTAAACTATGAAGCTTTTAGAGTCATGCACTTTAAATATCACATTTGTACCTATAACATGAAGAGGCATTTTAGGTAAAGTATCACACGTGCCTGAATACACTTTTCCCATCTTTGGTTCTCCAACGTGTTCATAAAGTATACTTCTACTAAGTAGGAAATGTGGCCCAGATCAGATGATTTTTACACCTATATTTTGAATCTGTAACAGTCTGCTTTCCTAAAATTCCAAATGAATTCCTTCTTCCATTATGCTATCAAAATTCACAGCCACACATGCACACTGCGATATTTATCTGCCCCAATCCATCTATGTATCTGTGAAGGTATTTTAACTGAAACACAATTTTGGGACTCCTCTCTCAAAGACCACTCCCTTTCCTGCTCAATCCTGCGGTTCATAAAGGGATAGGGAGGGGAGGCTTGCTTTTTCTATCCAATTATCTTGCTCGCTTTTGGCAGCTCAGGCCCTGTCCATTCATCTCTCCAGCTTTTGGTGCACTCAGTGTAATAACGAACCCTGGACCATGTTGGCCAGTAAGGGAGACTCCCCTTCACTCCATCATTATTCCAAAAGCCAGTATAAGTGGGAAGAAATAGGTCCAACAATCTGGGGTCATGTTGAAAGGAAGGTCTACGCAGACACATGTGGAAGTCCATGACCACCTGTCCTGGTTTGGCTGGAAACGAGAGGTCTCTAGGGATGTGGGATTTTCAGTGCTAATGACCCTGGGAAAACTGAAATGGACGGCCACCCCAAATGGGTTACTTGTTTTTAACATAATGTTGTTTTTACCCTTTAGCCATGCCTGGATTATTTAGCTCTATTTGGAGATTCTGACACAGTTGCTCTAGTTACCATTGTTGGAAATCTTCTCAAGAGCTGGAGCTATTGTGATCTCATATGTCTCACAGAGAAAACTTTCTGGCAAAGCCTAACATGGAAAAAACTGGCAAGAGATAGGCAGTATACTCTAGGATTTTTTGCAGCACCATTTCTTCTACTTTGTCTTTTTCCTAGAATATGCCTGTCTTCCAATTCTTTCCCCATTCCATTCCAGAGCTCACAGTGCACCCAGAGAGAACTGCTGGTACTGGATCCACAGCAGTGCAGATTTCAGTCACATGCTTGCATTAGCTCTGAGCCTTTATGATAATTGTATTCTAGATTTGTGGGTTTGTTTGTATATTTTAATATGTAGTGTGCTAAATATATCTTTGGGAACATTTATTGGTTTGAATTCATAACTGTTTCGAATAATCCTCAGATTTTTGGAAATCTTGAAAGTTTAAGGAATTAAAAGTATCCTATAGTTAAGTACACATTATTATCATATTATTATACTAGCAGACATGCATTACCCAGAAAAGTTTTGAAAATGAAAGGAGAGAATTCTATGTGTTTGACCTGGGAGAATGTGATTAGTTCATTTTTATAATTTTACAACGCAAAATGCATTTTGAAGTCAAAAAACAGGAAAGTAATGTTCATTACCTTGAAAACCTGAGAATGGAGAGAACCAGCATTTATTGAGCATTTGCTAACAGCTTTGCTGTGATTATCTCATATAATCTTCACAGCAACCTTTTGAAATCTGCATTATTATCCTCATTTTACCAATAAGGTTTCTAAACTCAGAATAGTTAGCCATTTGCTTAAAGTCACAGAATTGGTACTGGTAGAGCGAGAACTTCTACAGAGCTCCTCTGTCTCCCAGATTTATACCCTTGGTCCCTCTGCTCCGTCAACTCTCCCCACGATTTCAACAAGCATTGATGCATCATGTGGGTTAGGCCTGTGCAAGGCAGAGAAACACAGCAGGAAACAAGACAGCCTTGGTTCCTACTGCTTTTGAAATTAATGCTTAATGTAAATAGTCTCTAAATTTGTACACGATACATCCTCAAAATGTTTTAAAAAGCCAAACTTAAATTGTTTTTTGTTATTCTTGTACATAGTACTTGTGGTTTTTCTTGTTTTTCTGATTAAGAAAATAGTGGATACTTTTAAATTCAAAAATTAGATATTATTTCTTTAATTTTTAGCTTTATTTTTATTGTTGACCCTATTACAAATGTCCCCATTTCTCCCTCTCTTTACCCACCTCCATCCAGCCCCTGCGCCTCCCCACACCCGCATCTTCTCTCTGGCCATCACCATACTATTGTCTGTGTCTATGGGTTATACATATATGTTCTTTGGCTAATCTCTTCATGTTCTTTCATGTGGTTCCACCTCCCCCATCACCTTTGACAGTTGTTAGTCTGTTCCATATATCCATGCACCTGTTTTTTGTTCATTAGTTTATTTTCTTCATTAGATTCCACATATAAGTCAGATCATAGGGTATTTGCCTTTCTCTGACTGGCTTATTTCACTTAGTATAATAATCTCCAGGTCCACCCATGCTGTTACAAAAAGCAAGATTTCCTTCTTTTTAATGACCATGTAGTATTCCATTATGTAAATGTACCATGGTTTTTTATTCATTCATCTACTGATGGGCACTTGAGCTGTTTCCAGATCTTGGCTATTGTAAATAACACTGCTATACACAGAGTTCCATATATTCTTTCTCATTGGTGTTTCAGGATTCTTAGGATATATTCTCAGAAGTGTAATCACTGGGTCAAAAGACAGTGCCATTTTTAAGTTTTTGAGGACACCCCATGTTGCTTTCCACAGTGGCTGCACTGGTCTGCATTCCCTCCAGAGCCACATCCTTGCCAGGACTTGTTTATGTATTTACTGAGGGTTGCCATTTTAATAGGTGTGAGCTGATATCTTATTGTGGTTTTAGTTTGCATCTCTTTGATAGTTAGTGAAGTTGAGCATTTTCTCATATGTCTATTAGTTATCTGTATGTCCTCTTTGTAGAAGTATCTATTCAGGCCCTTTGCCCATTGATGTTGTTCTTATATAATTTGTGTGATATTTACCCAAGGTCATAATTAAATGCTGACTTGTATACTAATGTCCTTTCTTCAGCCTTCCAAAACTGTATAAAGATTAGCAACAATAAAATACGTAAGTAAATACTTCATGGAAAACAACTAAATCAGATTAATCTTAAAAGGCTAATTCAATAAACTAATCTGATCAATTGGTATGAAAAATCATTAACACTTGTTTTTAAACAAAAATACATAGTAAAGAGTTTGTAAATGAAATATGTTTTTCATAGAGACTCAACCACAGATTGATTTATGAAAATAGCCCCTGAGAGAAGGACTAACTTCATTCTTAAAGAATATTCACTAAAAAACAATGACTTTTTTTCCTTTCGTTTGAGTTGAACAACTGGCTTGGTACATGTAAGCCTTCTGAAACAGAGTTTATAGCAATTTATGCTCTTTGTCCTTCATGTGTCTATGGAAACAAGAATAATCCCAATTATTCAGAAGCCTGATCCTGATCTTTAAAATAAATCCTGCTCCCAAACTCAGACTGAAGTTTCCATAGAGCAGTGATAACTCTGTCATTACCAAGTTATTATTATTTTTTAACAATGCAGGAAAGAACATCTGCAATTTATATTTATCTCAGATTTCTAATTATGAAGGTACCACTGCATTAATTGCTTTGTCACATGTATTCTACATTACTAAATAGCTCAGCAGCTATCCAAAGCCATCCAAGGGAACATTTGTTTTACATCAGGGAGAGATGCTGGAAGATGCTGACTTTCCAATGTCCCCAGGACTCCAAGAGATCTAACACATCAAGAGAATGCTAAGAAACATTTGTATTTGTTTTTGTTCTATTGAACTTAAGAAACCACTTATTTAGAATTATAGGCTGGATGGATCCTCAGAGATCATCAGCTCTGTGGTCTTCAAAATGTTTTAGTAGTGTAATGGATGGTTTATTTTAAATGTAACCTGATGGGGACTCCCATTATTTGAAGTGAACACTAGATAAGCCAATTATAGAACTTCAAAGAACATTTACATGTTATTAGGTCTTATCAAGGTGGTAAAGCATGGGTGTATGACTCACATACAGATGCACACTTTGTATTACAGTTTTTAAAATATTTTTGAAAGAGAAACCCAGTCAAACCTTTGAGGCATTTTTTTTTGAACTATGACAGTTCCTTAAAATAGTTTAAAAAAATAATGTAGCTTCACCATCTCATTTTGAGGAAGAGGAAAATAAGGCCTATAGGTTAAAGTGTTATTGTTCAAGAATACATAATGGCAAAACCAAAATTCAAACTCAGGTCCCTGAATCATATTATTGGAAGAATGGTTTTCCCTGCATGCATTGAGCACTCACCCAGTATTAGGCACTTAAATCATTTAATATTTGTAACAACTTTATGAAGAGAAACTAGGGCCATAATCCCCATTTTTAAGAAGCTGAAATTTAGAGAGGTTAAATAATTGACCACATTTACAGAGCAAATAAAGGTCAGAGTTTTTGTTGAACTCTATTTGGCTTGACATTCATGCCCAGGTTCATGTCACTAAACTGTGCTGAATCTCTAATTCTTGAATATATGACCTAAAGAGCAAGGTTTAGGGTTGAGCAAATCTAAGACTAGATACACCCAGTTTCTATCCCTGAATCATTTTTTATGTGCTTTCAGCTAAATAGATTTAGGAAGAGCTACTCAGACTGGTTCTGCCTTTCAAATTCTCCTTGGCCCAGCACTGAAACTCTCAAAACACTGAATAAGGAGCCAGCCTGGCCTCTGGCTGTGCCTAGAATTGCTGCCAAATTAAAGACACATTTTTAAAATTAAAAAAAACAAAACACCTGAAGACATGGACAGAATTGGGTCAGTTTCTGCAGTGGCATCATTGGCAGTAATAAGGGGATGTTTCTAATCTGAAATAAATACGACTATGAAAAAGAGAGGTTTTTATGATTTTCACTTTGTGCCAAAACCTCCTAAGTATTTTAAATCCTTTAAATCTACTGAGTTTAATTCTTTCTCTTTCTTAATATCCATCATAAATCAAAATGCTCTAAATTTTATCAGAGCATTGACTACATGTAGTAATTAACATTTAAAATCATTATCTGGAAGTCCTCAGGGAAATTTCACAGGTGAGATGATCCGACTCTAGTTTCAAGCTGACTGTAGGTCAGAAGCACCAAATCACCCTCTATAATTGTACTCAATAGGTAATCTCATCTCAGCTCAAGAGAGACTCAAGCTAAATTAGGTCAAATTACCTATTACTTCTCAGGGATACATTCCAGCTCTGCACAGGTTAAATTGCATAGCCTGACCTGTGATTACCCAGAGGCTAGCTTTGTTAGAAATACAGCATAGATCTGCGATGTGGCACTAAGAAAGGCTGCTAGTCCTGAGGAAACGGCAACTTGACTGTGAATTGTCTTAAAACAGCTTTTAAATATGGCCCTATGATTTGTGTTTAAGACATGAAATCCTGGACAAGGAAAGAAAACTGACGGTCTCAATGTTATATGAGAGCAAATAATGATATAGGAAAGTCTCCACATAATGATGCTATATACATTTTATAAATTTTATAGTTCATAAAAAATTTATACAAATGATAATAATTTGAAAAAGACAAAGAAGAAGCCACCTTTCTAATTCTCAGACAACCCTGTAATTGGTAATATTTTTACTTTCGTTTTTCATATAAAGATAGTGAAACAGAAAAGCCCAGTAACTGCTCCAGGCCACACAGCTGGTTTTAATACATAGCATTTGGGCCTAGAACTCTGCATGTTTAACAAAAACACTCCCATGATTCTGATGCATGCACTTAGAAGGAAACTGTTTTAATCCTTCTTACACATAGTAGAGTGCTGGGCTGAGCAGGTAGGGTGCTTATGCCGTCTCAGATCTTACACCCTTGGGCTCAGGTGTCTTTTCTGTGCTCCTAAAGCTTTGTAGGGCAAAGTTCACATGTTCCTTTTCCCCAGTCAAGTGTATTCCCAGTATAAGTAGACAGCATTTAGGCAAGGGATTTGTCATTTTTACTTTATCTTCAGATATAAAGGAGAAGTGCTTTGTCATGATGTTGGGAGTTCTCTACTGTACATAATTTAACATGTATTGGCTAGCCATCTCTTTACATTTTCCAATCCTCTACTAAGAAATTTTTCTGTCTGGAGAAGTTTAATTTTGCTCCAGGATGTTCTTCCATTGTAAAACAATTAGCTTGGCTAGATAAAGTTTTTATACTGTCCTTGCATGTATTATCTCATTTGATATTCACAGCATTCCTTTGAGATGTACATAGTAAATATTCTTCTTAATGTCTCCATTTTATAGATGAAAAAGTTGATGGTATTGGTGTAGATGGTTTATGTACTTTGAAGTATCCTGGTATATAACTCCATTTCCTCTGTTTTATTTCCTATTCTTCTCTGCATGTAGTAAAATGTAAAGACTATAAAAGTTCTAAAACATATCTAGAAAGTTCTAAAAAGAAAAAGAGCATTATGCTATACAATATGGGGTTAGGACAATAGACTACCTATCTTAAAGACTTCCCATCTCCAGTCTTAGGACCTATTGCATTGCTCAGTCCAGCATCCTTTGCACAAAATATTTGTGGGATCATTTATACAAAAATAAAGAAATATTTTGATCTTAGGCATTTTAAAGAGTCAGGTAGTTTATTAATATAAAATTATGAGATTGGGTTTGGATCAGTCAATTCAGTAGGTTAAAATATATGGCTGTTGAATAAGGTCCGGACTTCTACCACTTTTGAATTTGTGTAATTTACTCAGAAAAAAAAAATTCAATTCCAAGGACTCAGGTTTATTTCTCATATCAAACAAATCAGCAGGCAAAGTTCCCACTAGGCATAGAGAGATGAATGAGCTAGTACAGCCTATCACCAATTTCAGGTGTAAAAATATACCCAAAGATCTAACCCCTCAAACTGTGAGCCAACATCATCTTCGAAGATACGTCTTACTGTACAGTGAAGCAGTTACTTTATTTAATGGTAACACAGAAGCCAGAATGATTCTAGTCATAGTTAAACTTGAGATACCTTGTTCAAAAGATTAAGTGCAAGAAATAGTCATTAGTTCCAATTTTCTGATTGTTGCTTAAGGCAATAATGCTAGAAATTATAGGTTTAAAGATTACTGAAAAAGAGCTTATAACCAAAAGTTCAGATGCACACGCACGCACACACACACATAAACATACATGTACCATAGCATAGTTAAGATTTTAACAGTATAGATCAAGTAAAAGAGTCTCATTACATAATCCATGTAAAAACAGTCTTGCAACCATTTCTTTCAATGTAAAGCTAATTCATATAACAATTATCACAATACTTTACATGTGTCTTTGTATAATCCAGTATCCACATTTTCATCACAATTAACTTTCCTGGGATATAAACTGGATAATAATTCTATTTCACTTAGTTTTATATTAATTCCCAATCTCCTATAGGAATAATCCAAGCTCTTTAAACATATATAAATCACTTCACAGTTAGTCCATGCTGCCTCTCCACCCTAATTATTTAGAGATACCAAACACACCAGGCTGGTTTATGCCCAAAGGCTTTGTGAATGTTGTTTCATTTGTCTGAAATATTATTTTCTCCCTTTTCTACCTAGTCAACCCGATTCTGTTTTGCCTTAACATACCCTATCAGGGTAAAACCCTCCTCCTATCTGCTACTTCTTCACCTTCTTACACCTAGACTTTATTTGGGACTCATTGATCTAACGTTTGTCTTTTCCACTAAGTAGCATGGGAGCTTCTTGGGAACAGGAATTATGTCATAATTGTCTTTGTACCCTCATCACCTAACCCATCATTTGGTACATAGAAGGCCTTCGATGAATGCCTGTTGACTATGTGAATGAACACATGAACGGAGCCCCTGGTTATCAAGTAAGAATCTAAATTCCTGTTTGGCTCTGTGCCACATGCTATGTCTGACCCGCCATGGCACCAACTTTTTGAATAAGACAATTCAGGACCTAGCTGCACAAACACCAAGCTGCTATGACAGGTGTTGACATTGTGCTGCTTCACTGTCAGAGAGGTACTCCTGGCCTAGGATGCACTAGCTGCCTTTTCCCAATTACCTGCTCTTAAAGTGAAGACCTTGGTCTCTCCATTAATCCTGAAACGATAACTAGTCCACAGTAGGAGTGCAGTGCAATGCATGCAAAGCACTTTGCACTGGGCCAGACCTATTTTCAGTGCTTAATTATATTAGCTGCTATTATTTAACTGTTTAAAGGCTTCTTGAAGAGAAAGATATTATTGTTTTATCATTGACTATTTGATACTGTTTTCTACTTACAGTATACATTTTTTTATATCTGTTTGTTTAGGATCTCCTTCAATATACAGCTTTTATTTCCTGGAAGGAGCCTGATTTTGGGAGGTAAATAGCAAATAAAAACAAAGAAAAATATGAAATGTTAATTAAAAAAACGAAACATTATGAATTTATCTCACTTTTGCTTATAGCTTAAATTATTTCTCCTAAATTGCATTTGTTTTGCTTTTAATGTCTCCCCAAATGTACTGGTATATTTATATGTAGCATTTCTATTACATTATCTTTGAGGTCTGACTAACCTCCCACTGAGACAAGGAGTCTAACTTCTGAAAAGGTTAATTTGAGTTTTAGGAATGGACATCTGCTCATCTCAGTCTCTTGTGGACTTTTTTTTTCTTTCAGAAAACCGGATGAACCTTGAATTACTTTCTTCTTCTGGCCACAGGGGAAATAATTTTGGCCACAGATATAGAGCAGAAAAATAATCTAAGCTTTTCTTTGTATTTTATTTACACTCTTTATGGCTTCTCTTCCCTTGGGTATTTTCATTTGTGTGTGGTTGATTTTTGATCTAGCCCTAGGTCAAATCTTTATTCCTAAAAACCCAATTTTGGATCTAAGTAAGTTAGCTCTTATAAAAATATGTGAAACAAGTTGCACTTGTTAGATACATTTCTGGTTGATTTTTGTTTAACTGTGCAAATAGAAAATTGCAGAGAATGGTTCCTTTATATTTACAAATATATTCATGTCAGAGTCAACTAATCCAATAAATAATTTTTAATTAAAATTAAAAATGACTAATATAAATACTAGACACTAACTGCTCACATTTGAAGCTGAAAGTTCACATTTGAGGAGAAAAGTTCTATAGATGATGAAATAGAGGTGGTCTGTGGTTCAAGTGGAAAAAATTTATTTTTTTCATTATTTTATTTTCTCTTCTGTTTGTTTTTAATTTAATCTTGATTATATATTTTGTCATTACCTTCTAGTCCCCTTATACCCCACGTCCCCTGAAATCACCACACTGTTGTCCATGTCCATGAGCCCTTTTTCCTTTTTTTGCTCAATCCTTTCACTCTGAGTTAGATAATGTTGTGATGGGCTGTGTTACTTTCAGCAAATAGTGTAGCTTTTCTGATTTTTCATCCCTGGATTGGGAAAAAAGAAGCAATAGAAAATGACTCATAGTTTTGTTTGGGCATTAAATTACATAGAAAGTATTAAGCACACAACAGGTACCTGATTAGTAGTGGTTTATTTCTCCTTCTTGTACCCTCTTCTCTTAAGCTTTATCTTCTTCCCAAAACAATCACACATGTGCCTATATTTTTTCATATGAGTTGTCAGCTATGGAGTGGCCCAGCAAAATGTGTCAGAAGTGAAATGACTTGGTAAAATTATCAGAGGACGTTTATGTGGTATTTATTGGTTCTAGACCATATACTCATGACTTCTTATATGAATAATGAGCTGATGTTACAGTGAGAAATTTTCAGAATGGGGAGAATGTGCTGGAATGCACTGTCTCAGTGTGACTTACTTTGTCTAATTTACAAGCTCATGTGACAGTAATACTGCACAATGCACACAGTGACTGCATTGGACTGTCATTACTTTCAGTGGAAATAACTGGAGACAATGTGGACCATTGATAAACCTTGTGAAAATTGCAGGGAACCTCCTGTAATTAATATGAGCCATCGATGCACAAAGTAAATAAGCAACACAACTATGAGCAAGTTTTAGGAATTTTCCTTTGATCCACTTTGTTTTGGGAAGTAGTTCCTCAGCACACTCTAGCTATGTATTCCCTTTTGATTTTCACATTTTAATAATTTCTCTATGTCATAAAGTTATCATTTGATGGTTTGTGAGTTGGTGAGTGGTTAAAAAAATCCCTGCAAATGGGAGCAATGCTTGAACAACTACAGGAAGGAAAAAGTTGCTTTTGGTGACTAGCTATGTATGGCTAAACAGTTGACAAGCATAATAATGCTGCTAATGGTAATTAGCAGTATATACCAATTCCTAAACCTACAGTTGTTTCTCTATTAGAAATTGAAGAGGAAAAGAATTGATGATCAGGCTAAAAAAAATCCCAACTGTTTCTAAAAGGGGGCAATGGCCAATAAGGAACTCTGGAATGATATAGTACAACAGAAAAACACACTCAAATCCCACTGTGTGGCCTGTGACAAGTCGGGAACCTCTCTGGTTATACATTTCCTTGCCTAGAAAATGAGGTTTAATAACCATTCCATTGAGTGTAGAGAAGAGAAAAGGAGGTAATGTATGTGAAACACTTAGGCTAGTGCCCAGTATATATTAAATATTCAATAAATGTAAGTATGATCACTTTCTATTGATAGGCACTTTCACATACAGCATTTATCTTCTTTTGGTTTGTTAATCTCCCGGGGGTAGATGAACGCAAGTGGTAAGGTAGTAAACAAAGAATAAAGAGGGGATAGGAAAACAAATCTCTATAGGAATGGTTTGGGAAAAGACATTCTTCTGTCTATTAAATCAGTTACAACTAAAGTTGGCCCAGTTTATCCAATCACGTAACTTATTCTGCCCAATTCAATTTAACAACCATTTTTAATGAGGTGCTACACAACTAGGCACAGGAGCTCTAGAAAGTTGAATTAGATTTAACAAAACTTTTTAGTACAATGACGATGTAAGCATAAACATTTAGTTTTGCTTTTAGCCATCAAAATCTTCTCCTTAACTCCCACACACACACACACACACGACACACAGACACCGCTCCAGAATCATACAGAAATTATCATTGAAATACAAAAGTATTGGGAAACCTACATTGGTTCAGTAGTGGAATCTGTAATATGCTACATCTGATATCAACATGAAATATCAAGGGATTTCCACCAGGTAGAATGCAGATAAGACCTGAGTAAAAGAAGACCTGAAGAGCAATATCATAAATTTCCTCTAAAAGAACACCATCCTAGGAATTAGAAGAAGCTTTGAAGAGCTCCCTTTCAATAACTTCTTATTCAAAAAGGGCAAAAGCAGACAAACTGTGGCTTGTGCGTAGAATTGCGAGATAAAATACAGGATGTCTAGTTCAATTTGACTTTCAGGTAAATAGATTTGTTCTTTGTATAACTATGTCTCATGCAATATTTGTGGCATTATTTATCTGAAAGTTAAATTTCCCTGAGCACATTACATTTTCATTTGCTAAATCAGGCCGCTCTGCTCTTGGGGCCACCACAAGCCAAACTTAAAGCATCGCTGCAGGCTGGGCTCTGGCTCAGCCACCTAAGATTGACAGCATGAACACTCTGTCAATTTATTCTTGAGTAGGTTGCAATGTATCTACACAGAGCAGGGAGTCCTGCTGAATCTGCTTATTGCCTCACCTGCTTCCCCTGCCTCCCCTTTCTCCCAAGACAAAATACACTTTAAAACAAAGGCTATAGTAAGAGAAAAAAAACGGACAGTGCAAAATAATAAAGGGATCAATCCAAAAAGAGGATATAATCCCTGTAAACATCTATATACCAGACATAGGAACACCTGAATATATAAAGTAAATCTTGATGGACATAAAGGGAAAGATTGGACAGTAATGCAGACATATTAGGAAATTTTAACACCCTATTGGCATCAATGGATAGATCTTTCAGACAGAAAAACCACAAGAAAACAGTGGCCTTAAAAATACACTAGGCCAGATAAATTTAGATATTTTCAGAGTTTATCACCACAAAGCAGCAGATTATACATTATTTTTAAGAGCACATAGAAAATTTTCTAGGATATACAATTTGTTAAGATACAAAAACAACTCAATAAATTTATGAAGATCAAAAGAATATTAAGTATTTAGTCATTCCACAATGGTATGAAAGTAGAACCCAATTACAGGGGAAAAAACTGAAAAACACACAAACACATGAAGGCTGAAAACATGTTACTAAACAATAAATGAATTAACAATGAGATCAAGGAAGAAATCAAAAGATACCTTGAGATAAATGAAAATAAAAACACAATGTCCTCAAATCTATTGAATACAGCAAAAGCAGTACTAAGGTAGAAATGTATAGTATTACAGGCCTATCTTAAGAAACAAGAAAAATCTTAAATAAGTAATCTAACCTTATATCTAAGGCAACTGGAAAAGAAAAGCACAAAGTGAAGGGAAGAAAGGAAAAAAATAAAGATCAGAGCAGAAATTTTTAAAAAGAGTCTATAAAACAATACAAATGATCAATGAAACCAAGAGCTGGTTCCTTGAAAATATGAAGAAGATTGATAAACCTTTACCAGACTCATCCATAAAAAAAAAATAGAAAGAACATGACCCCACAAAATAAAATCAGAATTGAAAAAGAGAGGTAACAACTTATACCACAGAAATACAAAGGATTATAAGAAAATAATATAAACAAATATATACCAACACATTGGACAATCTAGAAGAAATGGTAAAGTCCTAGAAACATAGTCTTCCCAGACTGAACCAAGAACAATCAGGCACACTGAACAGATTGCTTATAACTAACAAAATCAAAGCAGTAAAGAAACCCCACAAAACTCCCAACAAAGTACTGGACTGGATAGCATCACAGCTGAATTTTACCAACATTCAAAGAACAAACACCTAACCTTCTCTAACTATTCCAAAAAATTCAAAGGAAGGAAAAACTCCCAAGCACATTTTATGAGGCAAACATTACCCTAATTCTAAAAAAAGATAAAGACACTACAAAGAAAGAAAATTAGAGGCTCATATCTCTAGTGAATAAAGAAAGATGCAAAAATCCTCAACAAATTATTAGCAAAGCAATTCCAGCTATATATTAAAAGTTTATACACCATGATCAAGTAAGATTTATTCCTGGAATTGCAAGTTTGGATCAATGTCTTCAAATCAATTAACTTGATACACCACATAAACAAAACAAAGGATAAAAGTTATGATTATATCATTGGACACATAAAAACATTTGGCAAAATCCAACATTCATTTATGATCTAAAAAATAAAAACTCTCTGAAATGTGGGAGTAGAGGGAACATACATTATAAAGGCAAACCACAGCTAACATCATACCCAGGAGGGAAAATCTAAAAGTGTATTTCTTAAGATCAGGAAGAATACAGGGTGGTCTACTTTCACCACTCTTTTTCAACATAGTACTGGCATTCCTAGCCACAGCAATGAGAGCAGAAGAAATAAAATGAATCCAAAGAAAAAGGAAGAAGTAAAACTGTCACTATTTTAGGTGAAATGATACTATAGAGAACCCTAAATATTCCACCAAAAAATCCTACTATAACTGATAAATATATTCAATGAAATAACAAGATACAAAATAAATATTCAGAAACAGTAGCATTTTTATACCGCAAAAGTTATGTACCAGAAAGGAAACTAAGAAAAAAATTCCATTTACAATTGCATAAATCAAAATCAAACACACACTAATGTATAAAAACAATCAAACACATAATAATATATTTAACCAAGGGACTAAACGAAATGTTCTCAGAAAATTGTAAGACACTGAAGAAAATACAAATAAATGGCAGCACATACCATGTTCATGGGTAGGAAGAAATAACATCATAAAATGTCCATACTACAACAAGCAATCTATAAAGTCAATGTAATTCCTATGAAAACTGCAATGGTATATTTCACAGAGTAAGAACAAATAATTCTAAAATTTATGTGGAACTACAAAAGACCTTGAATAGCCACAACAATCTTGAAAAAGAAGAACAAAATTGGAGGTATGACAGTACCTGATATGAAAATGTATTACAAATCTATCACAATCGGAATGCCATGGTACTGGCATAAAAACAGTTACATAAATCAATGGAACAGAATAGAGATCACAGAATTAACCCCCACCCTTATGGTCAGTTAATATTTGACATAGGAGGAAAGAACATACACTGCATAAAAATAGTTAATACAATAAATGGTGTTGGAAAAATTGGACAAATGCATGCAAGACAATGAAACTAGACAACCATATTATACCATATACAAGAATAAACTCACAATGAATTAAAGACTTAAATATAAGACTTGAAACCATAAAACTCCTAAAAGAAAACATTGGCAGTAAAATCTCTGATATTCCTTATAGCAATACTTATGTATCCCTATATTTATTTCAGGTTATTTACAATACCCAAGATACGGAAGCAACCCAAGTGCCAATAAGTAGAAAAGTAAATAAATACTGGTTGTTGGTGATAAATGGAGACTTGACTTGGGGTGGCGAACATAATACAGTGCACAGATGATGTGTGGTAGAACTTAAACTTGTATAATTTCATTAACCAGTGTCACCTCATTAAATTCAATAAAAAGAAAAAACATTTAAAAATAAAATTAAAATAAAATAAAAAGCGGTCATACTTGTACACAATGAAATACTACTCTGCCATAAAAAAGAATAAGATGGTACTATTTGCAACAGCATGGATGTACCCAGTGAAATACATCAGTTAGAAAGAGACAAATACCATATGATTTTACTTTTATGTGGTATCTAAAGAACAGAATAAATGAACAAACATAATTGTAATAGACTTGTAGATACAGAGATCAGGTTGATGGTTGTCAGATGGAAGTGTTTTTGGGAGAGTGGATGAAAAAGGTGAAGGGATTTAGAAATACAAATATCTAGTTACAAGATAGTCATGGGGATGTAAAGACATCATAGAAAATAAAGACAATAGACCACTTCATGTAATTGCCATCTGTGTTGCAACCTTTCAAGGCCTGACAGTTTCACGAGATTTGGGCAGACGGAAGAATATTGACAGAGATGATGGGATGTCTGACATGCCTTTATTCATGGGTGGACAATCCACGCATGCTGCAAGCTGAGTGTCACATGGCATGTCACCTGTCCCCCTCCATGGCACACTGTATGACACCTGTCCCTCTGTGTCGCATACTGCATGTCACTCTCCCCTTGCACAGCACCCAGTGTAGCCCTTGCATTCCCAGCAGGAAGTCCCTACTCCTTAACATACCGGAAACAAGCAAAGCCAGCAGGGCGACAACAGATCTCACACAACAGAGCTTCATGCTATGCATGCGAGCCCATTCAAAGCTATGGGAACAGCTTATCGGGCCCAGCGTCAAGGCAATGAGAACACTGCTTTATCAGGCCCATTCAAGGTTGTGAGAAGCTGCTTCTCTTAGTTACCCAGATGTCTGGGTGAGGAAGCCGGACTGCCTCCATTTACCCTACACCATCTAACTCAATATATTCTTAAAACCAAAAACTCGATAGATAGCTCATTCTAGCCTTGCTTATTTAACAATATACAGGGCCATATTAAAATTTGAGGATTGCTGCTTTGAAGATAACTGCGCCATCAAACTTAAATCTTACTCAATTTATAGAAAGACTAGAGTTCCTTAGCGTCATATCTGTGTTTGTGGCACCTAAGTGGAGCTTCTGAGTTCTGTACTGCCTCAGATTTTCATAAATAAAATTTTTCTCATGGTAGTAAATTTAAAAAAAATAGTCATGTGGATGTAAAGTATAGCATAGAAAATATAGACAATAATATTTTAATAACTATGTACAGTACCAGAGAGATGCTTTAAGTATCAGAGGGAATATTTCATAAAGTATATATTATCTAACTATCATGCTGTACACCTAAAACATATGTAAAATAATATTAAAGCTAAACTGTATATGAAACATTAAAATAAAGCTTTGCTATAGTTTCCTAAAATTAAAAAAATAAAGACATCTCAGCAAAATTTAAAAAACCTATTATTAATACACTATGGGCTTTGAAGAATAAATTATACAGCATGCAAAAACAGATGTGCAATGTAAGCAGAGAGAAAAATGTACCAAAAACAAATGCCTGGAATAAAAATGTAACATAAATGAAGAATTTCTTTGAATAGTTCATTAATAGACTGAAAACATCTGAGGAAAGAATCTCTGACCTACAGTATATATCGATAGAATATCCCTGGAAATAGAAAGGCAAAGAAAATAAAGATTAAAAAAAAAAAGATCTGAATATCCAAGAAATGTGGGACCCCACAAGAAGGTGTAACATAAACATGACAGGAATACTAGAAGGAGAATAAATACAGAAAATTACAAAAGAAATATTTTAAATATTAATGACTTAGAATTTCCTCAAAATTAATTTGAGATACCAAATCACAGTGTCAGGAAGCTCAGAAACCACTGAGCAGGATAAATGCCAAAACACACCCATAAACCAAAACACTACACCAGCATATAATTTATAAAATTCAGAAAATAAAAAATGAAGAAAAATTCTTAAAAAATCCACACGGACAAACCACTTTACCTATAGGGGAACAAGACAACAATTACAATTAATTTCTTCTCAAAGCCATGCAAGCAAAAAGGATATAGAGTGAACTATTTACCATGTTGGGAGAAAAAACCACCAACCTAGAAAAATAAAGACTTACACAAACAAAAATTGAAGAAATTTGTTATCAATAGATGTGCCTTACAATAAATGTTGAAAGAAGTTCTTTAAGAATATAGGGTGAGGCAAAAGAAGGTTTATTGTCATGAGTACAAATTGGTAGTCACAAAATAGTCATGGGGATGTAAAGTACAGTGTAGAAAATATAGTAAAAAATATTGTACCAACTGTGTGTGGCGCCAGGTGGGTACGGGAAATATTGAGGGAATGCTTTATAAAGTACATGATTGTCTAACCACTGTGCTGTATATTGGGGGAATGCTTTGTAAAGTATATGATTGACCACCATGCTGTACACCTGAAACTAATACAGATAATATTGAATGTATTGAAAAAACTAAAAAAGAAAGAAGTTCTTTAGAGAGAAGGTAAATAACAGAGATCAGAAACTAGGAAATATATTAACAATGTACTTGATTATGTATGTTTATGCATATATTTTATGTTATCCAAAGGAGTTAAAAACAAATCCACACAAAACCATGCACAAGGATGTGTATAGCAGTCTTATTCATACTTGACAAAACTTGGAAGCAGCCAAGAGGCTTTCCAATAGGTAAAATGGATAAATAAATTGTGGTACATTCAGGCAATAGAATATTATTTAGTGTAAGTGAGCTAAAAAGCAAGGAAGACATGGAGGAAATTTAAATGCATATCACTACATGAAAAAAGCCAACTTTAGAAGGCTACATACTGCATGACTTCAACTATATATCATTCTGGAAAAGGTAAAACTATGAATAGAAAAGACAGCAATTGCCAAGGGTTTGATGGATGAAGGGATGAATAGTCAGGGCACAAAGGATCTTTAGTGCAGTAGAAATACTCTGTATAATATTATAATGATATGTCATTATACATTTGTCAAAACCCCATATGAAGTACAACACTAAGAGTGAATCCTAAGGTAAAGTATGGACTTTGGATAATAATGTGTCAATGTAGATTTGTTAGCATAAGCGGCTAGTTAGGTATTTTTTTTAAAGGCAAGGGAGAAAACTGGGTGAGCATAGGTAAGGTGGGAAACCACAGTTTCACAGACACTTGAAGGAAGAGCTGGAATTGCTCCTCCAAATGGACTAAGATTAGTCTGAGTCCTCAGGAAAGACCAGCTTTCCAGTCATCCCAGGGAACAACTGGCCTGTTCTCCAGATTCACAGAGAAACGGTTAAGGGGAAATACGTTTACTGAGTGCAGTGAGAGTAGAAACCAAAATGGAGACCATAAAGGGGAGGAGACAAACCTGGGAAGATCTGGGATAAAGATCAGATAGGGTAAGGATGCAAGCCTGGGAAAAGCCAGGAAAGAGATTGGATAGTTTAAAAGAAAGCTTGCTCTCTGCCAAACCCAAGGAAACATAGGGAAGCTTAACAAAGACCCCAATATCTCTCTAGCAGTGCAGGTGGTATTGCAGCCTTGATTGCAGCCCCAGGCTGCTAGAGAGAGACTGGGGCCTTTGGGAATGAGGCACAGGGAAGTTAGGTAACTTGCATAAGGTCAGACTTGGGTGCTGGAGTGACACAGCTCTGGGTCCTGTGGACTCTCCTGGGCCGAGTGGGCCCAAGTGCAGGCCTGTGGCCCTAGAGGCTGGACTTCTGCAGCGAGTCTGAGCGGAACTCTGAGACACTGGTCGTGGTGCACCTGGGGGCAGTGAACACAATCCACCAACTGAGTGCCAGGGAAGTGTCTCATCAAGTGCAACAGCCTTTTCAAGGGCATTTGTGCCCTGCATGCCCTTCTAATGAATCTTGCCACTATCTCTCAAATCCTCCTATGCATGAGTTCTAGAAATTCCTTTCCTGCAACACTGTGGAAGAACCAGTAACAGGTTCATCCTTGGTAAAAAATGTACCAGCCTTGTGAGTAATCTTGGTGATGGGGGTGGCTATGCATGGAGTAAAGGGATATGGAAAAATCTGTATATCCACATCTCATTTTTGTTGTAAATTAAAAAATGTTCTAAAATAGTTTTTAAAAATATTAGTATTTATCGGTAAGTACTACTATTGTAATCTTAACAAAACAATCATCATATGAGGAAAAAATTACTATCATATAAGACAGAAACAGAGAAGTGAAGCCACAAATAACCTCTGTGTTTTAGGTTAAGCTATTAATACTTACCTCCTACCTTCTATTTCCTTTGGGCTGGACTAATAATCAAATTAACAGATAGATTAAGAGCAAAATATCAAAGTTTAATACATGTGCACGAGGAGTTAACATAGACATGCTAAACCCATGAAAATGCCAAAGACAGTGAGGTAACATTGAGTATATAAGACATTTTTGAAAAAAAAGGAGAAAGGGGACATGAGACATTAGATTTCACAAGTGAGAATGGGCAATTTATAGGTAGCTGAGGAAGAGTGGAATCCACACGGCAGGAAAATCCTCGCCAGGTGACTCAGAAACAATAGGACACAGGGAGTATCCAGCTAACAGACTCCTGCCTGAAAGCCTCTTGTTTACCATACTTAATTCAAATCAGACTAAGGGGAACAATCTAAAGTCTTCCTGAAGCAGGTTTCTCCGTCTGAACATCTTGGGCAGGAAATGGGAGAAGGTCAAAGATTTTTTCTAAGTCTTATTTTTTAATAAACAGCTTAATATCGGTATCTCCCAAAACAGAAGCAGTATTGCTCTTTCACTGTAAATGCGCAGACTATTGCTAAAGAGACTGTAGATACAAGAACCGGGTAGTCACAGGCAAGAATAACCCTTCTTTAAGACTTCACACTAGTGCATGTATAAATGATTGCAAACCGAACTAATACTGTCTGTTTAGAAGACATCAGTTTCCTGGTACTGCTGTTTCCACTTTCCAGCTTGAAACAACCATGATGCCGTCTTCTACAGTAGTAGAAACTTTGAAAAATATCCTGCCATTCCAGCTTCGAATCCTTCAGTTTCAAAGGTAAGACGCAGCGATGAGCATGTCAGTGTGTGCGGTGCTGGGATCCCAGGGAAGATGGCCACTCAGTAATATCTACATCATGGAAAGCATTCTTCTCTTTCATTTTGACAGCAGATTGGTAGCCTTCAGGCCTAGTCATAGCTGATCACAAATAAATCATTTTATTATTATTTTTATTGAATTTATTGGGGTGACATTGGTTAATAAAACCACAGATGAATCTATTTATATTAAACAGGTGCTAAATTCCATAACAGTTTTTAACAGCGAGGCTCTCTCACAAAGGCAAAAGACAGAAAAAAACTTAAACTTCAGGGAACAGAAGCTGTTACTTGCAGCAATCAATAGCCTTTCACTATAGAGAACAGCAAAACTCTTTGGCTTTCTTCCCGCTAGCCAAGTCTCTGATTCCCATTTTAACCAACATTCATTTTCAGGGCACTTTGATTCCACGTCTCTCATGTGGAGGCAACAAGGTGATGGCCTCTGTGTGAACTCAAGTCCTGTGGAGAAAAAGATTCCCCAACAGAGAAAATAAATACTTCCCAACTTCTTTGTTTGTCTTCCAGGCTCCCAGTGAGCACAGAACTCTTGCTCCCTCTGGGTAGCACTCTTCAACTCTCCCTGCTAATTAACCTCTCCTACCCGGTTGCCAAATGAGCTGCTGACAACCAGCCCTAAGCAACTAGAAAACACCGGGAGAGCAGACTGGATTGTTAAATTCATCCATTAAGCCTATGAGCAAAGAGGACCTTCAGAGTTTTGCTTAAATGCAGTAGCAGGAGGTTGACATCACAGTCAGATAAGGGGAAGAATTTGTGTCACACTCTTTAAGTACTATTAGGATATAGTTTTCAGATATTTTTCATGTGGTACAGGAGGTGAAAATAGTAGTAATTGCATTAGAGATCCTCCAATCAAAATCTAGTAGATCTTTTTATAATAGGAATGATTGTAAAATATTCTGAGAAATGTAAGGGATACTCTTTTAAAAAAGAAAAGATTTTATTTACTTATAAACAGAGAGGAAAGGAGGGAGAAAGAAGGAGAGAAACATCAATGTGTGGTTGCCTTTTGCGCACCCCCTCCTAGGGACCAGGCCTGTGACCCAGGCATGTGCCCTGACTGGGAATTGAACCAGGGATACTTTATTTTGTAGGCTGGTGCTCAATCCACTCAGCCACACTAGCCAGGGCTCAGATACTTTTGATGAAATTTTAACCTCCTACCTCCCCTTCATCATTGTAAATGGACCCCATACCCCAAGCCAAACAGCCATTTTTGCTTTAGCTAAGGGGTGAGGATAACTAATGCATGCCTGACAGGTAGTGGGTGCTCCATGAATATTTAAGAACAAATGCATGGTAAAACACACAGCATACCATAATGTATGGAAATACCACAATTTTCAGAATACCTCTCTACCAATAAAAGGAATCAGCTATAAATAATTTACTTAAAGTAAAGCTTTAGTAAAACCAATTAAGAAAGAGATTTCTTTTGTTTTATTTTTTAATATGAAAATCAATTTCCAGTCTATGTATGACCAGGTGGATGAGTACATGTTTTTTGACCTTCAAATTTTTTTTTCCTTTTTTTAAAAAATTTATTTATTTTTTCAAATACATTTGTCTCTGCCTTCCCCCCACCACTTTCCCTTGCCCCCACTCCCTCCCTCCCTCCCTCAACTCTTCCCCTTTGGTTTTGTCCATGAGTCCTTGCTATATGTTCCTTGGCTTTCCCCTTCCCTTCCTTTTCCCCTACCCTCCTCCCTCCTTCCCTCTTGTCTCTGTTGGTTTCTTTTCCTTTCAGTGTTGCTGTTGAGCTTCAAACTTAATGTTGCTTTAAAACAGAATCACCTAAGCATTTTCAGTAGGCTGAGTATCAGAAGGGCCAGTACATGATCATAAACATTTTATGAAACTCGGAAGGATATTGGTGTTTGCTTTTGTTTAAAGCAAAAGATTCTACTTTTTTATTTTTTCTCTGCTTGCCTCACTTCTTTCATGTACATACACTTTCCTCCTAATTTTGCTAATTTTTTTCTCCTTCTACCTCAGTATTCCTTGACTCTTTTACTCCAGTTGGTCATAGTTCATGTTTAAACATGACTGTTGACCACACTGATGTTTTCCAATTTCTCCCCTTACCCTCACCTTAAAGCTCACCTCACAAGGTACTATTCACCCACATTGTCTAATCCAAAGGATGGCTGCCAGTCAAATGTATCCATAATTTTTGACACTAACACATCCCTCCTTTCTATGGATGTATCTCTGCCATGTTTTCTCTTTATTTTGTATGTAATTTTTAATGGTTTAATAAGATCATAGATGCTTATCACCCCTACCAGCCCCCATTAACTGGTATTGATAGCTTGGAATGCTACATTGTGAAGAATTCCAAAGGGGAGTTTAGCAAAAATATTGGTCACTATTGATTAATGATGTCTGCCATGAACATATGATGGAAAAGTGCTGGTAAATATGCTGTGCCTTTGACAAATCATCTGTTGGTGCCTTTGAATAAAGGTATTGGTCAGTCTCCTTTACTTGCTGAGTGTCAGAAGATCCTTTACTACATAAGGTGATGTTTATAAAGGAGAAAAATCCCAAAGTGGAAGGAATTCTGAATATAGAGCTTTAATGTGCCACAATTGTGTTTTTTGAGCTCTGATCTAGCCCTGAATGCTTACCTCACAACACTTATTCAAATGAAATATGCTCTTTCCAAAAGCAAAATTAAAAAGTGCTAAAATAAAATAGTAGTACCTATTTCCAAGAAGATATCAATCACAAGGAAAAAAATATATAGGGTGCCAGTCTATGAGTACTCTATAATTTGAGATGGCCATGTAGTTAAAATTCTGAAATCCAAAAAGAGCATTTTGTATTTAGACAAATGCACATAACATTTTTCTGAGCAGTAGCAGAAATGCACAGAACTTTCTCACTGACCCCCTGGTTTTTTTTGCAGGTTCTTTTTCCTTCCCAATTTCCATAATATTGGTTACATTTAAAGTTTTCTTCTTAAGCCATTTCTCTTTTCATTTTTTGTTCTCCCCATAGACAATCTTACCCCATGTGGAAGTCCTTTCCCTTTTAAAATCACCTCCACTGCCAAACTTCAAACTTGATCCCTTCAGAGCTACACCTGAATATCTAGTTGAATGGTAAAATCTGGATTCTGGAATGTTATACCTAAACTTTTATAATATCCCACTATAAATTAATCATTTATACACAAAAATTATATGTTTTTCCTACCTAATTTTTTACGTTAATGAAACAACAGTCTAATCACTAAGCTCATTCATTTTACTTCCAAATTTTTCCACCCTTAATGCACAAATGTTCTTTTAGGTGCTCAGTTTCTATCTTTGTCCTATCCCAATTACCTCGGAACTTGATCTCTCTCTTGGGACGTTTCTTTTTCTTTCAATCCATATTAAATACCATCAATAATTATTTTTTTAAAGCATAGCTACAGTTTATTATTCCCTTACTTAGAAACCTGCAGAAACTTCCCATTAACTATAGAATAAGTAAGAACTCTCAAGCTGGCATTCAGGATCCTCAGCAATCCATTGGAAGCCTAAGTATCCATCCATCCATCTGTCCATCCATCCCACCCATCCCTTTCTTCTTTGCTTCTCTCACCCTTCCACAAGTATTCGCTGAGTGATTTTTGTCTGTTTATCATGTGCTAGGCCTTGGAAATGCAAAGCCAGATAACATAGTTACACTCTCAATCAGTCTAGTAAAGTTAGATATGTCTATATAAAATTACAATACAATGTAGTGAATGGTACTGAGCTAAGGGCAAAGTATGATGGAAATACAAAGAAGAGCAACTAACTGTCCTGGGGGACAGAAAAGGACTGTTTAGATAAGAGTTCACTTGAAATATGACACTGGCTTTGCATATTGAAGGATTAAAAAGAGTACATTTAGTCATTATGCACTCTTTTCCCACAATTTATGCACTTTCCAGCTAGACCAGATATTCCTTGTGAACATATCTCTAAAGTACATTTGACCATACAGTCAAATCTCAGTTCTTGAAAGTCTCCCATTTAGAACAATTCAGTTCTTGATCAAGTTCTTCATGGAAAAAATGTCTCAGTTGTTCAACAGAACTTTGGTTCTTGACCCAACAACCCTTTCATGTTAACTGTATGGTCAGTCATGCAACTCTCAGGAGACAAAGGAAAGAATGCATGACTATGAGTATGATTTAGTTTTTTAATAAATTGCTTCTTGAACAGCCTTTTGTAACACATTAAGTTCAAGAACCAAGGTTCCACTATATTTTTTTCCCTTCATCTACAAAACCTCCATCCCCATCTGTATTGGGTTGGAGAATGTCCCAATAAAACTCATGCTCATCCCAAATTTTAGGATGTGACCTGATTTGGAAATGGGGTCTTTGCAGATGTAATTCATTGGGGATCTTGAGTAAATACTATCTTGGATTTAGTATGGGCCTTACATCCAAAGTATTGTGACCATATAAGAAGAGAAGAGGGCACACAGAGATAAAATAAGGAAATGCTGTGTGCAAGTGAAGGCAGAGATTGGAATTATGTGGCTAAAAGACCAGGAGACCAATGATTGCCAGTAATCACCAGAAGCTGGGAGGTGTGAACAGATTCTCCCTCAAAGCCTACAAAAGGAAAGAAACCTGCTGGCACTTTGATTTCATACTTCTTCTCTTCTGAACTGTGGAAGAACAAATATATGTTGTTTTAAGCTTCCCGGTTTGTGGTAATTAGCTTCAGCAGCAGGGAGAAACTAATACATCATCTTAATCCTTTGCATTTCTATCTAGTCATTAAGATCTTCCCAAAAGCCACTTTGCTCCATTAAGATTTTTCTATTGTTTCTTCTCCGCCAGCAAATTAGATGTTTTATTTGATCTCTCCCTTCTTTGAGCTTTGTTTATGACTCTTCTGGAATTTCACATTTTACCCTGTATTTGTGTGACCTTGCTGTTTACCAGATTGCAAGGTTTTTAAATGGTGTTAACATAATT
Source organism: Pteronotus mesoamericanus (assembly GCF_021234165.1). NCBI lineage: Eukaryota > Metazoa > Chordata > Mammalia > Chiroptera > Mormoopidae > Pteronotus > Pteronotus mesoamericanus. The sequence goes on from NW_026555309.1 coordinate 12,633,490, forward strand.
ATTTCTAGCACCTCCTTGGCCTAGGTTCCTTCAAATGCAAAACATGAGAAAAAATGTATGTATTTGACTGGTTTTAAGAGTTTTGTGCATAATAGGTGCCCCAATAAAACGATATAGAAAATACTCAATAATTGCTGAAGGACTATATAAATGGATAAAGCAGAGACTTACATGTTATAAATTCCTGGGGGACAGACATCCTGTCTACCCAGTATAAGCCTATTATAATGTTCGATGTATATAGCATGTCTTCAATAAATATTTGTTGATTCAGTATGAGTCATGAATGAGGTCAGTTCAAGAGACTTCACCTGGTGTGAGTTCCTTGTTTTATGATTGTCCTCTACTCTACTGAACCATATGGTCTCCCCTGGTCAGAGAGAGCAAATAATAATATTAAAACTCCCAGTGGACTGCAGCCCTTTTCTAAATTGCTATTAAGTTTATGTGATCATGATATGTATATTAATACATATCAAATTATTTCTAATTAATTATATGGATAAAATTAAAAGTTTATTGTCCATCTATTAACTTATTCAAAATTTTGACTTATCAATATAAGGAAATAAAATTGAGCCTCTAAGTGATTTGCCTAAGGTCACATAGATAGTAAATAGCAAAGCCAGAATTTAAAACTGGATTTACCCAATTCCAAAGCCCATACTGTTTTCAATCTTCTAAGCTGGGTTGGCTTTAAATCACTTGACTTTTCCTGATCTCAAAAAATCCCCTACTTACCAGCTCAAGTTGATTCCTTTCTTTTTTACCATTCTGCTAGCTCTGAATTGTTTCTAGGCTTCCCATTATACTGTGATAGGAATGCCACCCACTTATGCTGTGCTGACCTCCGTCTGGTCCTCGTCAATGTGATTTTACCTTCATCATCTCTTCAGGGCATTTGCCCTTTCTTTGCCACCTTTCAACACCATATGGCACATTCTTATGACACATGGCTTCCATACATCCTGTCTCCTTATGCTCACCATTCTCTTAATCCCCCTTAGATCCACTTTGACAATTTTTCTCTGCTCTTAGATTTCTGATCTCTACTTTCATCCCAGGTTTCACTGCTGTGCCCTCTTCTTTCTTTTTTCATAGCAGTCTACACAGTTAACATTGCAACATATGTCTATAATTCCTTCATAGTGTTAGGAACATCCATCACTCTGCTGACACCACATAAATTTTGTGCATACATTACAGATTTTAGAGGAAGGGAGGACACTTCCATCCAAAATGAGCTGACATTGCTTCACAAATTGATTTGGGGGTCCATCAATCCTCTACAAAGTAGCATCAGATGAACATACAAAGAATCCTGAGAGAAAGGATTTTTATTGACTTTCTAGAGATTAAATTACATATGTGTACACAAATAAAATTTAACATGCAAAACATATGTGCCATTATTCTTTTGTGTCCAAATTTGTATAATATACTTTACAATGTTGAAATATTTAAATGAATAATGGATATCCATATACTCAAAATCTAAATTTAATAATTGTTAATTTTTGCCACATTTGCTTAATGTAGCTATAAATGTGTGTATATTTCTTTTTTAAAAATGAACTATGTGAAAGTCAGTGAAAGACATTATTATGATCCAGTGTGTATCTCCTAAGAATGAGAAAATTTTTATTTATAGCTAATGTCATTATCATACCTAAAAAATTAAGAAAAATTTTATAGCAGCACCTAAATAGTTGTCCGTATTCAAATTTTTCCTAGTTGTTCCTAAATGTATTTTCTGGCTTCAAGAAAAATCCAGGATCAATGAAGTTTCATATCATACATTTATATATTTTGGCTTGTTAGTCTTTTTGCATTTATAACAACAGTCTTATTTATTGCCCATTTGTTATGTCCATGCATGACAAAACCAGATTTGTTCCCTGGTAGAATATATCACATTTTGGAATTATCTGAATTATTTTCTTATGTTATCATTTAATTTCTTTCTTATTCTTTTATTTATAATTTATAGAATTGTAAGCCATGTTTAAAGCATTAATTAGAGTCTGGTCAAACCTGTTTGAAAGACTGTTTCATGGATGGTGAAGTCAGTCCTTTCCATTGGAGTCAAACTTGGCAAGGTAGCGTCACTGGTATCTGGAGGACTGGGTTAGTCCATGCCCCTAGCATGTGCTGTAAGAATAGGAGTGCCTGACCCTGGGGAAGATGGCACCTGAGAGCAATGTGGGATAATGACTCAGGAGTGGGCCCTCAGTAGCTGACCTTCCAGGTCTCTCTTGGGGGCAATGCCACCCAGATATTCTCTTTATGACTCCCATATGCTTTGAGCTGCTTTCTCTCTGCCAGAGCCCTGCATGAGTGCCCAGGGCAATTTCTGTGTACTGGCCCTTTAGGAGAGCACCGAGGATTCTACCAGGTGCCCTCCTCTTCCCAGGGGACAGAATCCCCACTGATTTTCACTGCCAGACCCTATGGTGCTCTGGGTTGGGGGTCCTGGCATGGGGTTTAGACCCCATGCTTCTCAGAGGGAACTTTTGCAACTGAAATATCCCTCTCTTTTCTCAGCTACCATATGTAGAGGCCAGGCATCTCTGTGTCTCTACCCCTTTTTCCAGTCTCTATGTAGCTTCTTCTATAAGTCCTTAGATATAATACTCCTGTTGAGCTGTCCTTCAGTTGGTCATTTCAGGTTGATTACTCTACAGTGTAGTTGTAAATCCAGTTTGGTGTCGGAAAGAGGTGAGTATAGCTTCCACCGACTCGGCAGACATCTTGATAAATCCCTCCTAATAAATTTAATAAAAATAAATACATACATACATACATACATACCTACATCTTTAGAAATTTTAAAGAATCCATTAATAAAACTAAAAATAATCCCTTCACTTTTTTTCACCAAGCGCCCCCAACTTTCTCTCCTCTGAGGTAAAGGGATTAAGCCACAAAAAAGGAAACTTCATAGACACAGATGACAGTATGGAAATTATCAAAGGGAAACGGGGTTGAGACAGGTAGGAGAGGATAAAGAGGGGATAAATGGTGATGGAAGGAGACAACTTGGAGTGGTGAAATATATGGTATACACCTGATGTGTTATAGAATTGTACACATAAAACATATATAATTTTATTAGCAATGTTACCCCAATAAATTCAATAGAACTTTTTAAAAGTATAAAACATAAAAGAAGAAAAAGAATCCCATTCAGAGGAGAAAAAAAGAAAAAAAAGTAAATTACAGGCACTCTTTTTCTATGTTAATTGTTCTTAAATTTTGGAGGGTCAAGACCCCCTTGAATATCTGATAAAAACTATAGATTATCTGCCTGGAAAAATTTACAATACTTTGCCTGCAGTTTGGGGCATTTATTGATCCCCCTGATGTCCATCTTTAGTTAGTTATACAGACTACATAAACTTGGGGGAAAAGTCTGCACTCACACAGCCAAGGCTGCAATGAATAAAAAAGGAGTGAAGGACTCTATTCCACTCAACATTTCACCAGAGACATATTTATGTATGACTGTCATATATAACCAATAAAATACTTAACCCAGCTCTTTAAAAATCCACATAAAAAGCCAAGAATATGTTAATAATGAAAATAATGTCAATTGTAGACATTTCCGGACAACTTCCAAAGTAATACAGTCATGATCAAGTTAGAAAAAACAACTGATGACAAGAAATTTCAGTCTGGAAAAAATAGTTGCATAAGCCAGATTTCGTAAAGGCCACCACATTTTACAAACCATTCTAACAAGTAATGGGTTGGAAGTGGCTATTCATGATAGCATAAAATCTTGGTTGCTTCCTTATGAGCTGTTTACTTACCAGCAAGTCATGGAAACATAATTCTGTGCAACTGCTGTTACTATTAATTTTTAAATTAACAAAATTGGACATTTATGAAACTCCATGATTAACACTCATAGTCTGTTCTCTAAAGTTGAAAGAACTGATCATTGGTTTCTGGTTTGGGAGCTCGTTTGTTTTTAACCTCAAGTGATTTTAATGATTTGGTTTTGTTGTGCCTACACTTATGGGAAGTCACTAAATATTCACTTGTCGGCCAGTCCTTTTTCTCAAGTCTTGCTGCTAACAAACAGTCCTTCACTATGGTCTTTACCATGACCTTCAAGGCCTTAGCAATCTGACCTAAATCATTACCATCCTTACTGCTTATGACCACAGTTTTAGACACCTTACTATTTACTGCAGGGTTCTGCATCTATGCCTTTGCCGCAATGTACGGCTTGCCTGGGATGCCATTTCCAGCTCCTGTACTTAATGAAGAGCTACTTTTTCTTCAAAGCTGAGCTCAGCTTGTCACTCCATTAGGAAGTGTTCTTCCACTTCTCTAGGCAGACACAGTCTCTTCTGTTAATTATTGTCAGAGCTCTTTGTTGGAAGAAAGGAAAAATAAAAGAAGGAAGGAAAGGAGGAATGGAGGGAGGGAAAGAAGGAAGGGCAAAGTGAATGCTACATATCTTTAAAATGTTTCTAGCACTTTGAAGACTGGAATGTGTAATAAATAGAGATTTTTGGACTCAATCCAATCAATTTTTTAATATTGTCTATTTCTTAATAGTCATATGACAATGGAAATTCACTTCGCTGAACATCAGTATTCACATCTGTTAAATGAAGATCATAACACTTATTTAATAGGCTAGTGATGAAGGTTTAAATAGATTGATGTATATGACAGCCCTTACACATGGTAGGCGTTTTCAAATGTTAGTTCTCCCTGTCTGCCACTCCTCATTCATTGTCCCAAAGAAGTTTACCTCAAACCAACTCATTCCTATGACTGAGTGCCACATGAGCAAAAATTATTCCTGTAATTTCTTCAGTGCACAGGGTCTGGGATAGAGCTGGTATATAAGAAATAATTATTTTAATTATTTAGTTTAAAGTATTTAAAAATACATTTAGCCTCTTCAAACTTTGTATTTTAACAACAGAATATATATTGTAAATAAATGTGAAAGTCCTTTGGAAAATGTGGAGTATTCTGCTATTATATTAATTTTCAGAAAGCTGCATGATATAGCAATTAGTAGTTAGGCTTTAGAGTCAGACACCTAAAATTTGACTGACTTAAGTTATTAAAGTACTCTGTGCCTTAGGGAGCAATTGTGAAACATACCCTATAAGGTTTATATGATAATTACATGAGATAATACTGTTAATACTTTGTGCGTTACCTGGTACGTAGTAAGGAATTAATACAAATTTAGCTAGAAATGACAGAGGTGGTAGTTGGTATTTAAAAGTAATGCTTATTAAAAATGATTAGCTGTTTTAATTTTTTAGAAGAATCTCTATAGCTATGGTTTTACAGATATAATAGGCTGGTATTTTGTTCAAATGTCTGTAGCACTTAGTGTCTTAGTAAGGGAATGCTTTATGAAAAATGTTTATTGAGAGTATATTATCTTATTTATAAAAATAAGCACATTCTAGAATAAAGTATTTACTTGTCTTTGAGGAGTTCTTTCAATTGAGAGAGAATGATGTATAGAGGTTCCTCTGTTCCAAGGTGTTATGGGTAGTATGGAAAAAGCAGATAAGGAGTACAGTAGGTGCACTGTAAAGAGAAAGGTTGGTTCTTCCTTGGCAGTTAGAGGGAAGAATTAGACAAATCTTCATAGAAGAGATGATATTTCAGTCAAATCTTGAAAAAGTACTTTTGCCACTCAATTTGATTTTACATGTGGTTAAGTAAGAGACCCTAGTGACCACCAGAATGAAAGGAAATCAGTAAGAAGAAAATGAGAGAAGTCAAGAAAGGGAAAGATTGATTGGTACTCCATTGTATACATGTACCACATCTTTTTCCATTCATCTGTTGAAGGATGCTTGATTGTTTCTATGTCTTGGCCAATGTGAATAATGTTGCAATAAACAAATGAATGCCTATACATATTTTGCAAATTAATGTTTTCACATTTTTAAGGTAAATATCCAGAAGAACAGTTGAATACTCAGCCATAAAAAATAAAATAAAATATTGCCATTTGTGAGCAAAATAAGTCCAACAGAAAAAGCCAAGACATTAAAAGAATGACATTTATTCATTCTCTAGCTGGCGTGGCTCAGTGGATTGAGCACTGGCCTGTGAGTCTTCCCAGTGCAAGGCATATGCCTGGGTTGTGGGCCAGGTCCCCAGCAGGGGGTGCGCGAAATGCAACCACGCATTGATGTTTCTCTCCCTCTCTTTCTCCCTCTCTTCCCTTTCTAAAAGTAAGTAGATAAAATCTGTTAAAAAAGAAAAAGGAATGCCATTTTTTCTATTTCTCCCTTTACGTATTGATTTAAAACAACAGGAAGGAAAGAAGAGGAGAGAGGAGAAGGAAGGGAGGGAGGAAAATAAAGGAAGGGAGAGAAAGAAAATTTTATTATCAATGAGACAAAAGCATATTCATATCCTTGCTTTATAAGTTATGAAGAATATTTGTCAAGTACCATAAAACTTAGATGAGAAAAAGAAATTCAAAGTTGTAATATACTCTGCCAGACTTCAGACAGGAGGAAATTCCTTAAAATAAAGTGTGCACATTTTTATAAGTTCACTCATTACACCTTTGATTAAAGTAATAAAATGGAGAGTTTTACAAAGGTCATAGGAAAAGAGGAGAATGTCCTCATAGTGACCAAATTAATAGGACAGGTGGGAGAAATAGAATTAAAGCACAAATGATACCAATATATCTTTTTATGATGAAATTTATAACATTCTTATCAAAAATGTCTGCTGGAAGTATAATTTTTTTAAAAAAGAGGGAAAGCAGTAAAAATCAAATTATAAGCTCTAAAAGCATATTATTTAAGGAACTTCACCATAGGCCCCTATGAACTGCTGAATAACAAAAACCAAAGAAGATATACACCCAGGATAACATAATAACAAATGTGATGAGAGGATGTTAAAGAACACAAATATAGTTTAAATCTTATTACTAATGAAGCTGAATCAATTTAATACTCCTCTGTCTTTCATTGGCAAGTAAATATTTAGAGTCGAGTGCTCGTTTAAAGATAGGTAATAAATAGAAAAGAATCAAGATGGTGGAGGAGTGAGTGGAAGTCACACTGACTTCCTCTCAGGACCAACCGTGAATTACAACTAAATTGTGGAGAAATCACCTGGAACAAACAACTGAACAATAAATAGAGAGAAGTCTTATAACCTTGGACAGACAGAAGAATCAGCTTTAGGACAACCTAACTGGTAAGGACTGCAGTAGAGACTCAAGAAGGTGGGCGGGGCGCCCATGGGTGGCAGCACCAGAAGGATATTGAAATGGCCAGTTGGATCCCACTGAGAAGAGTGGGGCCTAAACCATACGTGGGGATCCCCTGCCTACAGCCTCAGAGCCTAAAATGTACACAGACAACAGCCAGCTGCGAAAAGCAGCAGGGTTGCTCTCTGCAGCAGGAGGCTGGAGATGTAAAGAGCCATTTAAAGGGAAAGTACCTAAATTTTAGTTGCAGCCATTTAGCCTGGTCTCTGACAAAATCAGGAGCAGAATGAGCTAGGGACACTGGAGGGGAGACGGGGGAAGGAGGCTTTGGGGAGAGAACTGAGAGAGTAGCCAGCAGGATCCTGTTGATGACTCTTCCCTCATTAAGCAGCTGCCATCTTGCTCAGGCAGACCACTCCCCTGAGCAGAAGCAGCATGAGAGGACCCAATAACCCCACCCCCAGGAGGGACTCTGACTCACCCTCTGGTGTCTTTAAGCTGGCCTGATGAGTGCAGAGTGACTAGATTAATAGCTGAAGGATACAGCCACAAACGATAGATTCCTGAAAGTCTGGAACAGACTGCTTAAGGTCAGACAGAGACAACATCTGACATCATCAGAGGCAGATCCAGAAAGAAAAATAGCAGTCTCCTACCATAGAAGTTCACACCACAAAGTCAGGAAATCAAGACAGATCAATTTAATAAGCAGAAGCATAAAAGAAGAGTCTCGCATATAATGGGAAGACAAAGAAACACCCCCCAGTTGAAGGGAAAGGAGGAATCCCCACAAAGAGAACTAAGTGAAATAGAGGCAAGTAAACTATCAGATATTGAATTTCAAACAATGATTCTAAGGAAGCTCAATGAGCTCAGTGAGCTCAGAGAGAACTACAAAAAACTACAGGGAAACTATGAGGAACTTACTGCAAACTATATCAGCATGAAAAAGGACATAGAGACTATCAAAAAGAGACAAGAGGAAATGAAGAAAACAATTTCTTAATTAAAGAACACAGTAGAAGGAATCAAAAGCAGGTTAGATGAGGCCGAGGATCGAATCAGTGAGCTGGAGGATAAGGTAGAAAAAAGTTCCCAGAAAGAGGAAATGAAAAAAGACTCAAAAAGAATGAAGATGTGTTTAGGGCAATGCAGGACAACCTGAAAAGTAATAATATCTCTATAATAGGGACACCAGAAGGAGGAGAAGATGAGCAAGGGATAGAGAACCTGTTTGAAAAGTAATGATGGAAAACTTCCCTAATTGGAGGAGAGGAAAAAGTCACACAAGTCCAGGAAGTACAGAAGGTCCTATTAAGAAGAACCCAAAGAGTCCCACTCCAAGACACATCATCATTAAAATGGCAAATAACAAAGACAAACAGAGAATCCTAAAGGAAGCAAGGGAGAAAGAGGTAGTAACATAAAAGGGAGCCCTGATACAGGTAGCAGCTGACTTCTCACCGAAAACACTACAAGCCAGAAGGGAATGGCAAGAAATATTCCAAGTCATGAAAAGCAAAAGCCTGCAACCAAGACTGGTCTACCCAGCAAAGCTCTCAAAATGGAAGGTGAAATAAGGAGTTTCCCAGACAAAAGAAGGCTAAAAAAATCCACCTCCATCAAACCAGCACTGCAAGATATGCTAAAGGGACTGCTTTAAGAAGATGAAGAAAAAGAGTCTATGAATACCCAGTTCCTTTCACAGTCACCAATATTTGATATTACCAATATTTTTAATACATATTAATTTGATTGTGACAATGATGTGTTATTTCAATTGTTACTTTATTATTTGTTGAAACTAAACCTGTTTTTGTATACTTCTTGCCTATTTTTATTATTTTAAAAGAGCTATAAATGACTCTTTGATATTCTTTATCCATTTTTTAATTAAATGTTTGTAGAATTATCTCCCTAAAAAACAAAAACAAAAAACAAAAAAAATCTATTAACTCTTTTTTAGATGTGTTGCAAATACTTTCCTATTCTATTGCCTGTCCTTTAACTTTTTAAAATATGTATATTACTGTATAGTTTTAAATGTTTAATATAGTCGTATTGTTAATATTTTACTTTATAGCTTCTGTGTTTGAATATGTTACTTCAGGGTAAGAAAAATATTATTTGTTTTCTTCTCCTAAAAATCCTTAGATTCTATATATTGATTTTTAACTCACCTGAATATTTCTTGTCTAATGTGTGAAATAGGGCTCTATATTTGTTTGATTTCAAGTAACAGTGGTCCATGCACCTTATTTTTTGAATAAGCCTTATTTTACCCATTGATTTGAAATATTGATTTAATCATATATTACATTGTTAGATAGATATATACATATGTTTCTACAATTCTTATTATATTTCTTTGATCTACTTGATTATTTCTGTGCTGGTGTCATGTTATTTTAATTGCTGAGACTTGACAGTTAAAAAAATAAATAATATCAATCTGCATTTTAAAGTAAAGGAAGAAAGAAGGAACTCCTATGTTTTGTGACAACATGGATAGAACTGGAGAATGATGTGCTAAGTGAAATAAACCAGTCGGTGAAAGACACATACCATATGATCTCACCTATAAGTAGAATCTATTCAACAAAATAAACTAATTAACAAAATAAACCACAGGCAAGGAAACATGGAGTGGACTAAAAGTGACCAGAGGGGATGGGGAAGGAGGACAATGGTGGAAAGAAGGAGAAGAGACTAAACAAAGAACATGTATGAATGGCCCATGGACATGGACAACAGAGTGGGAATTGACTGTGGGAGCGGGGCGTGGGGTGGGATGGATGGAGAAGGCAAACTGGGAAAATTGGAGACAACTGTAATAAAATAAACATAATTTAAAATTTAAAAAAGGTTAAAAATAAAAAAATAATAAAGATTGGTTGTAAGTAGAAGGAAAACAATAAGGAGATAGTAAAATATAAATAAAAATAGCTCTCTGAAATTGCTATTATAGCCTTTCTAACAGAAAAACTCAAAGAGAGAAAGGAGAAAGAAAAGAAAAGAAACAAAGGAAGAGAGGGAAAAAAGATTATCAGAAATAGAAAACAAAAAGAATTGATAGATATTAGGAAAGAAATGGAAGTACTAAGAATTATTAAAGAAAAACAGAAATATGAAGAAGCACAAGAAAATGAAGGTATGAAATAGAAAATAAAAAGCTACAAAAAGAATTAAGGTGAATATAATAGTTATAGCCAACAAAAGAGATCACATGTCTGGAAAAACAGAGAAAAAAAGGAATGTTATAAATTTAATAGGTACATTAACTCATGGGCCAAGAGAAAAGGAGCCCTTACTTATAGTGAAAATGGTCATGGGAATCTGCTTTATGTAGTTCTTCTGTGCAGAAATTACCAATAATAAACATTTTGTGAATTCCTAAAAAATAAAATAGTCAACATAAGTAAATAAATAAATAAATAATAAAATTTACAGACACAATAGAAGAAAAGTTTTCTGAAATAAAGACCCAAATCTACAACTTGAAAGACATACTGGTTATGCATTAAACATAAATTTCTAAATTTCCCGTACTAATGAATAACTTTGCTAATAGCCATTTAAAAAATCAAATCACTTTCAAGCAGAAATATAAATAACAAATTCTCACAAATTCATTGCCAGTAGAGCAGAACAACATATATAAGATCTGAGTAAAATTGTGACCAAAGAATTTTAGAACCAACAAACTTGTTCTTCAGACATAAAGTCAAGAGCTGAATATCTCAAGTACACAGAAGTTCAAGAAGTACTGTACCTATGAATTTTAATAAAAAAAGCTACTGTAGGATGAAATCTAGCTGATCAACTGATGTATATATTTAAAAAAAAAGATGAGGTAGGGAGACTCTGTGGTTAAAATACTGTTGGTGAGCGCTAAGTCATATTATATATAGAAATAAAACTAAGCAACTATGAACATATGACTAGAAAACAGAATGTAAATGTTATAAATTTTGACCATGTAAATTATTAACATATGGCAGTTGTCTTTCACTGACTGGCTTATTTCACTTAGCATAATACTCTCCATTTCCATCCATGCTGTCATAAAAGGTAGGAGTTCTTTCTTTCTGCTGAGTAGTATTCCATTGCATAAATGTAAGTTTGTTTTTTTTTTTTTAATCTCATCTATAAGACGAATCTAATGAACAAAATAGAAACACAGGCATGGAAAATTGCAATAGACTGAAAGTGACCATAGTGGAGGGGGGAGAGAGATATTGATGGAAAGAAGGGGAGGGGACTAGACAACATGTATGAGTGATCCACAAACATGGACAACAGTGTGGGAATTGACAGTGGAAGCAGGGGGTGGGGTGGGCGAAGGAGGGCAAAGGGGGAAAACTGGAACAATCATAGTAGAAAAACAATTTTAAAAAAGTCTAACAAAATTTGGAGGTTGGAGAAAAAGCTAATAGGAAATATAAGTCTCTAATTATTTCATTATCTGTAGTAGTAAGAATACGTAAATGTTGACAATTAAAATATATTAAAGTATCTTAACTTCTCATTTTTAATTTCAGACATATCTGTTAATTATTTAAATGTGCATGTAAAATACATACACAAAAGATCTAGAAGAAGTATGTTCTAGATTATTTGCATTCCCGTATAAATTTTAGAATTAACTTGACAATTTCTACCCAAAAGCCTGCTTGGGTTTTGATTAAGATTCTTTAAATCCATAGGCAAATTGAGGAGAATTGACATCTTAACTATGTTGCTTTCAAAGCCACCAGCATGGCATATCTCTCCAGTTATGTAGGACTTTTTAATATCTTAAGTCATTTTTCACATTTGCACTCTACCTTCCACCAGCACAGTTACTTGTACATAATGGTGCTCAGGAAATATTTATTTATGTAATGAATGTCTCCAAATCAAAACATTTATTCAGGAAATGGTATCCAAAGGTAGAGATAAGGGGAAGAAGAATATATGCCAAAGCTAAAGGTAGGTAAATCATTCCAGCATCATTTTAAAATTTAAAGACTCATTGTTTTTGCACAATTTAACATTTGAAAGAACATTTTATTTTACTTAGCAAATATCCCCACTGAAATGCCACACTTTGTCTCCACTACACATACAATTATCACTGAGTTAATATTTATTGAATAAACACAATTTATCCTTGAATATTTGTCCCGTGACATGGTGTCATGAAAATCTGATTTTTTTTCAAGGAGTAAGCAAAACTGCTACGAATACTTGTTTAAACCTCACATGAAACACTATATTGCAAATGTCACAGAAGAAATGTAATTAATGTGTTAATTAAATAATACAACATTTTAACATAGAAGTTCAATGAAGAGCTAAAAAGTTCATCAAACTATGGTTTAGCCTTTAGATAATTTGACAGTTATCTAACTAAACTAGGTCTTTGAACAGAAAGGATTGGGAGAGAAGAGAAAAATCCTGGGCACATGGGAGGTAATGAAAGGAAGTGAATGAATGATGATTAACATTAGTAGTTATAAGAGAAATGTATCTGGGGAAATACTGATTGAGTTTATAGAAACATTGGGAAAATCTATGTATGTCATGGTAAAGTAATCAAGGCATTGTTGATAAGACATTGTCTTGATTTACAGTCAGTTGGTATGCTTTTCTGAAATAACTAGTGTTAAGAACATGGTCTTTAATGTTCAGACAGAACATATCTCATAGCCATAAGTTTATAGAACTTTAGCCTCACATGTTTGAAATTTTAATACACTGAGTTAATTGTATTGGATTAAATTATTAATGATGTTACAACAACACAATTATTGTTGAAATCATTGTTTATTAGAAAAAAATGAACAAGCCACATTGGCATTTCAAAAATAATGAGTATTTCACTCACAACAGGCAAGAGGGTTCAACAGATCCGCTGGACTGATCTGGTGTGAAATAATTGCATTGATGACTTTCTTCAGGTTGTCATCACCAAATATGGCCTGACAATTATTTTGCACAGCTGTCTGCTGTTACTGTGCATCTATTTATAAAGCCGTTCTCTTCAAAGAAGCTGGGGTCTTATATGCATCTGTCTGCAGCCAGGTTCTGTCTTTCATGAAAAGATGATATTTTGTAGATTTTAGTTCTCAACAGCTTTCCCCCTTACCACCACCAATATTCAACATCATTTTCTAAACCTTCTTTATTTATACATTGTTTCTATTAAAAGATCAGTCCCACAGAACCAAAATGAAAACAACCCTGAATTAATTAAGTCATAACTGGCTTCTGTCATAATGTAAATCAAATAATATATGTCTTATGACTGGCTTACAAAGTCTATTTTCAAGTGAGTATGGGATGACAACAATGGTTCTTCAACTTCTGGCTTCCTCCTGTATAACCCCATGATTTTGTCATGCTTTATAGATGCAACTAAATGACAACAAATAGCTGGAGTCATCAAAATTGCTTCAAATTAAAAAAAAAAAAACATGTCTGGAAGAATTGCCATAGAATATTTCAACTTGAGCAATGGGGGAAAAGGTGGGATAACTGTAACTGAACAAAAATAAATAAATAAATAAATATGTTATTTAGGTTTGTGTCCTAGAAGTAATTAAACAAATACTGGGAGGAGATGATAGTTTAGTGGGTGTTTGTTTTATTACTCGAGACTTCTGGTCAAGATGACAGAGTAGGTAAGTGCTGTGCTTCCCTTTTCCCATGACCACATCAAAATTACAACTAAATTATAGAACAACCACACTTGAAAACAACCTGAAGACTAGCTAAACAGAACTCTTAAAACTAAGGATATAAAGAAGCCCCATAAAGCTTAATAGGAAGGGTGGAGACAAGAAACAAGCTAGTCCTATACACTCATGTGGCAATTAAGATTTGGGAGCAATATTTGGTTGTGGAGGACCCCCCGAGGAGTGAGGGGTCCCTGCCCTACACCAGGCTCCCCAGCCCAGAGCACCAGTGTCAGGAAGAGGAGGCCTCACAATAGTTGGCTGTGAAAATCAGCAGGGACTCAGGCAGAATAAGATGGGGGACTTCTATAGACCCAGATGCCTCTTAAAAGGCACATGCACGGACTCGCTTGCCCAGACATGCTGACCTAAGCTCCAAAGACGAGAAAGCAGCTCAAAAAGTGCAAGAGACATATGGGGAGAAACTGAATTATATGGCTTCAGGTTGAGACCTGAAGAGGTAGCACTCTCTGGGACTAAAGTGCCAGCAGATATTGTTGCTCCTTTGTTGAGCCCTCCCACCACACAGCCAGGGATACAATCAGAAGCTGGCAAGTGTCATTGTTTCTTTGCTGAGCACTCTCCCCAAAAGTCTGCAGGTGCTGGCAGGTGCCAAACCTTAGCCTGCATCAATTTGGCTAACACTACTGTTGCCCCATCTTATTCTTTGAGATCTGACCCACTTAGTTCACACACCTGTGTGAACTGCCCAAAACATTTTCAGAGGCTAATCTGTACTGAGGCCATGCCTGGGTCCCTAATGCGGATTTCCTAAAATGTATCAAAAGTCCACAAATCCCAAACAAGCATCAGGTGGCCTTATTTTGTTCTGTACCACTTAGTAAGGAGCCCCAACCTCAGTCCTAGTGGCAGCTTGTCTCAGTTCACAACAAAACCACTTCCAGGTACCACTAAGCCCAGCACAGACAGCTACCAACTGCAAATCACCTTGTAGCTCCTACCACATGGCGTTGGGCTGGACACAGCTATATGCTGAACTTGGCCTGCCCTGCAGTCTCTCCTAAAATTCCCCAGAACCAACACGCTTGATATATAGATTCAGAACACACCAAAGCACCATTAGCACCACAAATAATACAACTATAGGTGGACTCAGTGGGCACCAGAGTCTCACCAAAGTCTCACAAAAGCAAATCCTACTCTGTGGGGTCATTTCCTACACAACAGCTTGCTCGCTGTAGTCATGCCCAGTCCCCACACCCAGTCAGCATAAGAGTTAATCCAACTCCTGACATGCCAACAGCAATCAAGGCTCAACTATGACATATGCAAGCCACAAAAAAGACACTGCTGGAGCACCTACCTCAGCTAACCAGGGATACTGTTCCACTGGGCCCCACAAGATACCTTCTGCATAAGTCCACTCTGACAAGCTGGTAGAGGTAGTCAATCTGCCTAAGACAGAGAAGAGAGGAGGCCAAAATGAGAAGGAAAAAAAGCATGTTCCAAGAGAGAATGGCAAAAAAAAAAAAGTCTGGAAAAACAACTAAACAAAATGGAAGCAAGCAATCTAGCAGATGCAGTTTAAAATACTCGTTATAAGAATGCTTAATAAACTTAAGAGAAGTACAGATGTTATCATTGAGAATCTCAACAATGAGATAATAAACATAAAAAAGGAGGTAGAAAACATAAAAAATGACCAGTCAGAAATGAAGAATACAATAATTGAAATGAAGTATGCACTAGATGGAATCGAGAACACATTAGAGGAAACAGAGATTGAATCAGTGATTTGATTCAAGAGAAGGTAGTAGAAAACACCTAGTTGTAACAACAAAAAGAAAATAAGAATTAAAAATACACAATACTTTAAGAGAATTCTGGGACAACGTCAAGCAAAATACCAAACTTTGCCTTCCAGGGGTACAAACGGAGAGAAGAGAAAGAAAGGGATTGAAAACATATTTGAAGAAGTAATGTCTGAAAAAATTCCTAACCTGGCAAAGAAAATAGATGGGCAAATCCAGAAGTGCAGAGCACCCCAAACAAGATGAACCCAAAGAGGCCCATACAAATACACATTATAATTAAAATACCAAAGGACAAAGACAAAGAGTGAATCTTAAAAGCATGAAGAAAAAAGAAATTACCTACAAGTTAACTCTCATAAGACTGTCAGCTGATTTCTCAACAGAAACTTTGCAGGCCAGAGGTAATAGTATTTAATAGATATATTACATATGTAATAAACATATATGTAATCTATTTAACATACATGACATACTAATATGAATGTATACTATTGTTCTACTACAGTTGTCCCAATTTTCCCCCCATTGCTCTCATCTACCCTGTCTCCCAAGCTCCCACAGCCAATCCCCACCCTATTGTCCATGCACATGGGTACTTTATACATGTTCCTTGACTAAACCCTTCTCCTTATTTCCCCCATTATCCCCTTTCCCCCTTCCCTCTGTTCACTGTCAGTCTGTTCCTTCTTTCCGTGCTTCTGGTTCTATTTTGCTCATTTGTTTGTTTTCTTCATTAGGTTGCACTTGTAGGTGAGATCATATTTGTCTTTTGCTACCTGGCTTATTTCACATACTGTAATACTCTTCAGTTCCATCCATGCTGTCACAAAATGTAGGAGTTCCTTCTTTCTTTCTGCTGCATAGTATTCCATTTTAATAACCAAGTGCTGGAAATAGCTTAAGTGCTCATCAGTAAATGAGTGGATCAAAAGTATGTTATATTTAAAGTGATAAAGAGCAAGAACCTATAATCAAAATTACTCTACCCAACCATGCTGTCATTTAGAATTGAAAGAGAGGTAAAGCACATCCCAGACAAGAAAAGCTAAAGGAGTTCATCACCACTGAATCAAGAAATGTTAAAGCGACTTCTTTAAGAAGAAGAAAAAGTTTAAAAATATGAATGATAAAATACCACAAAGAAAAAAATTCTCACTGAGAAAAGAAAATACATAATAAAAGCAGTGGATAAAACAACACTAAATCTAGTACAAAAGTTAAAAGGAAAACGTTGGAAAATGAAGTATAATTACAACACTAAAGCAAGGGGTACACACAAACACATGCACAAAAGAAGAAATAATTACAAAAACATAAACATGGTAGGGGGTGACTAAATATGGTAGTGATTTTAGAGTGTATCCCAAGTTAAGTGGCCATTAACTTTAAATAGACTGCTATAAACATAGCTAGGTATATATGAAACACACAGTAACCATAAACCAAAAATCTATGAAAGATACAAGAAATAGAGAGAAAGGAATCCAAACATTGCTTCACAGAAAGCCAACAGCATACATGAGATGAGAGCAAGAGAATAAGAAGGGAAGAGAGAACTATAAAAACAGTCAGAAAACATAATGAAATGACTATAACTACATACATATCAATAATTACTTTAAATGTAAATGGATCAAATGATTCAGTCAAAAGAAGAATGAATAAAGGGGAAGTGGTATGTGCATAGAATGGAATATTACTCAGACATGAAAAGGAATGAAATTTTACCATTTGTGACAACATGTATGGACCTAAATGGTATTATGTTAAGTGAAATAAGTCAGACAGAGAAAGATAAATACCATATATCTCACTTATATGTGGAATCTAAAAAACAAACAAACAAACAAAAAAGAAGCAAACTCATAAATACAGAAAGCAAATTGATGGTTGCCAGATGGGAGGGGTTTGGCGAACTGGGTGAAAAAGGTAAAGAGATTAAGAAGTATACATTGGCAGTTACAAAATTGTGGGGATGTAAAGTACAGCTTAGGGAATGTAGTTAATATTGTAATAACTACAGATGGTGAAACATGGGTGAAAGACTTTTGGGGAATCAATTCCTAAATGATATAAATGTCTAACCACTATATAGTACACCTGAGACTAATATAATTCTGTATGTCAATTGTAATTTAAAAATTTAAAATTTTTTAAATACTCAGAAAATCAATATATTCCAATATCTGCTCCAGGTTTGGTCTTTTGCTAATACATTTTGAAAGATGAAGATAGGGAAAGAAATATCTCAAAAATGTCCAGAAATATACTGTAAAAGAAATGGGGAATACTCTTAATCAACACTGTTCAATAGAACTCTCTGAAATGATGTAACAGTCTATATCTGCCACTAGCCACATGTAGTTATTGAGTACTTAAAATTTAAACACTGTAACTGAAGAACTGAACTTTTACTATATTTTAATTAATTGAAATAGGAAAAGCTATATGTGTCTAGTGGCTTACAATATTCTCAACTCTATGTAATAGGCTCTAATCCTATGAAAAATTAGAAACTATAATTTTATTTGTGGGATCAATAAATAAGCCAAATACATAAGTATGCATATTTACATTTTATATGAAAATATCATTGGTGATGGTTTATTTTTTACTCACAATTAAGTATGTTCCTGATATGTCTAGTCTTTTCTGCATTATTATTTCATTCATTTTTCTTAACTTTCATGTCTGCTATAATTACAAAACTTGGAAGTTAAATAAAACTAAGAAATGTTTGTCTGACTCCATTTTATAGATAAACAAAATGATTCCAAAGAGTTTTGACATGATTTCCCCCAAGTAACCTGGTCTTGTGAGAAGAAAGGTTAAAACTAATAACTTGTTTTCCTTAGGGAAATTTTTTTATTGTTGTCCAATTACAGTTGCTCCAATTTTTCCCCATTGCTCTCCCCTGCCCCAACCACTCCCTGCTCCCTCAGTCAGCCCCACCTTGTTCATTACCATGGCTCTTTTATACATTTCCTTGACTAGGCCCTTCCTTTTCTTTCCCCTGTTATCCCTCTCCCCGCTTCCATTTTAGGTGCACATTTCAGTGGAATTAAGTGTATTTGCAATGTTGTACAATCATTACCACTCTCCATTTCCTGAATTTTATGAGGAGGCAATAGAAGGGAGCTCCAAAAATAATTTTTACATACTTGAAAATTGTACTTACTTGAATAAACAAACATAAAAACAGACAGTAGAAGTGACCAGGAGCTAAGGGAAAGGAGAAATGGGAAAACTAACATCCTTGAACTTTTCTCAGAAGGAAAGATATTCTTTCCTTCTGAGGACTAAGTAGTTCACTGACTATAATTTAAACAATGAAATTCTCTTTGTTTTAGTACCACAAACATGTCATTTTAATTGTATATACTACCACTACTATAATTCTGGTTAATGAATATTTCATAGAGGCCAGAAACTGTCCAAAGCACTTTGTATATATCTAATTAAGTTTTCACAATGAGCCTTTGAAGTAGACATCAATCACAATTCTTATTTTATAGGTGAGAAAACGGAGGCACAGGGAGGCTAAATAATTTGCCGAATAGCCATAAACTGAGGAAACACCAGAATAATTATTATAACTAACTGGGGATTATATGTTCATAATTTTTATTACTTACAGTAGTCACTCAGGGCCACCACACTCTCTGCTAGTCCGGTCTCGTGCTTCCTTATTCCAGTTCTGTAACCTACTGCTAAATAACACTTAACACAGACTTGGAACAAACAGGTGAGCACTGCATTGTTTCCAGATACATTCTATGCATTCCAGCCTTTGTTTTCTTGTGTTCCCTTCCTTCTCATTCACTCACCAGGGAGCCCCATTGTGTTTCAGCCGATGTTCTTTACTAAATTTGTCCAGATCATGGAGAAAATAAACTCTATGTTAATAAGCCCAGTAAACACTTTCCATCCACTCTTTGTTAGCTCTCTCAGTGTTGATCACTCCCTTCTACCTCAAATAGTTGACCCTCTGTTTTTGTTGTTGTTTTTGGGGGGAGGTAGGTGATAACATTAACTCTATTTCATTAATGCTATCCTTGGCTTCTCCTTGGAGTATAATTTGTTGTTTTTTCTTTTCTATTCAACCCCTTAAATATTGCTATTTCTCAGAGTCCTTTCTCACTCTTTCTAGAGTGATTTCATCCATTCCCATCATTGTAGATATGTTTTATGCTCCTGATTCCCAAATTTAAACCTCAAGCTGAGTTTTCTCTAGTCTTCTATATACAATTCTCCACATAATATTTCTATTTGGTAGTTTCCCAGGCATCACAATCTTAGCAGATTAAAAGCCATTTAAATGGTTCCCCTCAATTAAATTTTCCCCTAGTCTTTTTCAGTAGAGTATACATTGCCACCTAACAGGACTCCCAGCTAAAATATGTTGTTAGTCAGTCTTTCTTTCCCCTTTTCATCTCAAGTTGTGCTAATTATACTAAAATATACCCCTAAATTATTCTTATTTTTTTCTACCTTGGTACAAGTCACAATCAATCCCCTCCTGAAACAGAATATTTTAATAATATCTCAAATGGGCCTCCCCATTCCTTATTTCAGTCCCTTAAATTTAATCTCTATTAAGATAATCATATTGATGGTTTAAAACATGTGTCATGTTATATCATTTCCCTTGCGTTTTAACCCTTACATGGTATCCTATTACACTTAAAATGAATTCAGAACGTCTTAGTTTTGCCTGGTCCTTGCTCACATCTTCACCCCACCGCGTACCATTTCTTCCCTCACCTACGGTGGCCCAGCCACACTGGCCTTCTTTCTGTTCCTCAAACATTCTGATGCCTTCCCAGGCTGAGGCACTGTGTATCTGTTTCCTGGACCTTGAAGCTTTTTTCCCAGCTCTTCACAGACCTAGCTCCTTTTCCTTTTTTAGATCTGATTAAATATCCCCATCTTAGAAAGACCTTCCATAAACATTTAAAGGGACCAATCCTATTAAAATACATTATTTTTTTCATAGTGATTTGCATTTTCTATTTATTTACTTATTTTTTCTGTACACAATAAACTTCAGGGGAAGCAGAGACAGTTTTTTTTTTCTTTTTGTAGCTCCAGCACCCAGAGCAGTGGGTGGCAAAGGGCAGGTCCTCACAAATCATTTGTTGAATAAATAATTTGATAAATTAAATACCATATAAAATAATAGAGACTGTTTAGGCATCACATTTTGAGCACTATTGCACCATTTGTTATTGATGAGTCTTCTCACAGCAGGTGGAGGGTGGAATGTATGAGCAATAATGTCAAACTCATTACATTATTTTGCCTTATGTATCCTCCAGAGTGCTTGCACAATAAATGAAATGAACCCTAAGTAATTATTTAACTGAAATTCAGGGGATAGTTTATGGAAAAAAGTTTTTGGATCTGCTTTTAGATAGGTTTTGAATCATCTATATCCAAGACTGGAGGTTTCATCAATTTAACAGTATATCTGAGTTAAGCTTAGTGTTTATAAAAGGATTAACTATAAGCTTTTACTTTACCTGGATGATAGTCAAAATGTATGATCTTTTATTAATATCTCAGAATACCTAAACTCTAGATTCTTGCCAAAGATTATCACTCTAAACACTCGGATATATCCTCCAAACCTCGTCTGCAATGTATGCTGCCTGGAAGAATGACCAAGTTAGACTTGCTCCTCACTGTTCCCCAACACTTAGCATAGAACTTGATTAGTTGGTTTATAATTGGTATCCAACAGGCCTCAACAGTTTTTGAATGGATGCTACTTGATTCTTATGAAAACCTACTTTTTGGAAAAGATAATGAATATTGTCCTAAGTGATATACCTTCCTTTTATTATTCAAGAGTCTCTGTATTGGTATTTTAGATATTTCCACAGAGACTAGGTCTATAAATTATACTCTTAAGTCAGGTCACCAAAGAGCTATAAACCTAAAATATATTGTTTATTTCCTCATAAAAGTGTCCTTAATGAACTGTATTTACATTATGTTTCCAGATTTTATATATAATCTGGCAGGGTTATTTATTCATATTGAATTAAAGTGAGCATCCAATTTCTGATTTAATGGAAAATTCTCTCTTTCTTTAGAAGTAATATATTGATCCTTTATTTACTCTTTTATTTTGAACACACATTAAAATACAGAGTATTATAAAGTACAAGTCAGTGCATGTATGTAGATCTTAAAATACATTCTAAATTCTTATTCTAAGATTTTATGAGAGATTTATGCCAAGTACAGGAGATGACCTCCTACTTTTATAAAATTCAAGTTGATATATGCAAGGTTATTTGATAACATGCATAAAATGATGTATAAATTGGTACATTTTTCTGAATAAATTTATTCACTAGTAAGTAATTTAAAACATTATTTTAATACTAAAACTAGCACATATACTTTATAGAGTAGAGAGCAAAATTCACACGAGTTTTAAGATAAAATACAGAGGCTTCAAAGAATTTCTATGCCTAGAGAAAGAAATTTTGAGCTATCCTTTTGGGACCACCAAATTCTTTTGATATGAGTTGAAAAGTTTGATGTGAATTGAATCAGTTTTGAAGAAAGAGTCATCTTACCCTGGCCAGGTAGATCTGTTGGTTAGAGCATCGTCCTGAGTGCCAAGGTTGTGGGTTTGATCTCTCGTCTGAAAAAGAGTCATCTCAGAACTAAAAAAGGGGTCCATCTAAGGTGACAGAGTGAAAGGGAATCTTTAAAAAGGTGAAAATCCCAGATTCTTCAAGGAAGCAGGTTTGAAGAAAACCCTGAGTGAAGATGAGAGAAATGAGAAAACAGAAAACCACAACCAATACCAAGAGGGCCTTCTAATTGCATGAAGACATCAATCTCTGAAGGTAGAATAGAACTCACCATGGAAGTTCTAAGTTTATCTCCTTCAAGTTTGAATCTCTCCTGCCCAGATGTGGAATTCTCCAGATCAGGAATCAGTCTTCACTGAATGTTATGTGAGATTAACGAGCTGACTGAGAATATCACACCAGTGACCTGATCATCCCACCCCGAGAGGGAGAGCCAGGAAGGGCAACTGTGGTAGATAAAAAGATGCACTGCCCAGATCCTCTTTCTAGAATAGATATAGAGAGAGCAGTCAGCACACTTTCTCTGGTTTCTCCCTTAGGGTCTGCCTCAGCTACAGAGAACTGCCTCATCTAAAGTTACAGTCTTCCTAGGGATCCCACATTTTCAGACTGTGTAGGGCAGGAGCTAATGCCTGTCATTTTGGCCCAACCAGCGGCAATTCTCATGCATAATATTCTCTCCAGAGTCCTGAGTAAGCAGAGGCTTTGTTGGGTTGCAGGCAGCTCAATTTCTTTTTCAGCCTAATTCTGTCTCCTCCGCTTCTTTTCCTAAGGGTTGATCCCCAATAAACTCTGTTTTAGTGCGTGCTTCTGAAGCATTCACCTGAGATGGCACCGCATCTTGGCAGGGCCAGAAGCAGTGCCCGGTATAGGAGTGCAGAGCCACCAGCATGCGGCAGGAAGGCAGTGAATGAAATGAAGCTGGGAACAAACAGGTGAAAAAGAGGAGATTTGTGGCAAAGGGAGCTCCTGGTAATTGCTTCAAATTTTAGCTAATTTTTTAGATTTGTTTTTGTGAGCCAGCCAAAGAAAGGAGGGGGAAGGTCAGGTTTATAGGGCCAGGGCTGGAACAGACATAATCTCCTCCTCTTCCCATTAGCACCTCTTCCGTAAGGAAGATGAGGCTGGGGATCCCAAGTTTTGACTCCACATTTGTGTTGTGAAGGGAAGGTTTCCTTGACCAAAATTCAGCTTTATATTTTCAATTTTACCTGCTGCTAGAGTCAGCTACAGACTAATGGGAATCCAGTATTTCCCCTGTCACATAATCTCATTCTCCATCTAATTATCAAGGCTGGAGGCAGGCCTGGGCACTAACGTGTAGGGATTTAGTGAGCCAGGCATGGAGGGCAGCAATAGAAAACAAAGTGGGTGTGTGGATAGAAACAGTTGAAAGGTTGATGATCCCTCTGATCTTAAATGACCCTAAGTAGCATTCACGCAGTATTTTGAGAAGGAGCAGATGGTCCACATATATAGGAATAGAAACAGATGGTATCACACTGTCAGATTTTCTCTCCTGAGACCTGGTGCCTGTCATTGTTTGCTGTATACTGCTCTCTGGCATGCTAAAGGGAGTTTTTAAGAACTCTTTAAATAACCAGTGGCTCTTCCAGGATCTTGCTGGCTTTCTGCTAAGGAGGAACAAGGAGGTTTGAGTAAGGGGTCTGATTAAAAAGCCATAGCTAAAATGTATGGATGAATTCTAGTGGAAGGAGTATAGTAAGCAATAAGCAAATTCCCAGTTGGTGAGTTAGATAAACCCACATTGTCATATATATAATGTGCAGCAGTGACATGATCACAGGACAGTGATTAAGCATGTGGACTCTGGGGCTCCACTCCAGGCAAATTTACCACTATGCTGCAACCTTGGTTAATTTACATAGCCCCTCTGTCTCAGTTCTTCAGTTGAAAAGTACGGCATGGCACCTACCCCCTTGAAGTTTTATGAGGATAAAATGAGTTAATACACGCAAAACACTTGCTTTAAGGTAAGTAATCAGTGAATGTTAACTATTATCATTATTGATTTATTCCATATGGCTATTTGTTTAAAAGTAAAAAAACAGATGGGTGGAACCAGAGGTGAATGGTTTAACTACTGTCTTCTAGAATTGGGTCATAACCCAGGAACAAGTTTGGAGATGCTGTAGCTGAGTAATGTGAATTCTGAAAGCAGTTTTAATCAGTGGAGGAGAGGAGCTTGCTGATAGAATGCAGGCAAGGGACAAATTAACACCATAATGGATTCTGCTCAGAGCAGGGCTTGGCAATGAGCCATCATAAAAAAGTCTCATGAGCATTTGTAGGTTGGGAATGGCCACAGAAGTTCTTCAGTCCTCTTGAATGTGCCCTTGGCCTGTACTGTGTCACAAGTGCTGGTGATATATTACAGAGCATTCTGGGGACATCAGGTGGCAGTATCGAGTGTCAGTCTGCTCAACAGGGAAGAACAGCTGGTTCCTTCAGTGAAAGGATGCTTACTTTCCCCTCTCACATTTCACCACCCCCAGGCCCTGCCCTGGGCACCTAAACCAGATAACAGGCATAGCTTTGTTTAGGCTTCTGACCCTGTCCCTTGCTGGTTTTCTTCAATCCTTTGCAATGAATACAGAATAACTAGAGAGTTCAGTAAGAAAAAATTCTTGGGAAAAGTGGGTGGTTTTACCCCTGATGTTTTGGTATATGTGAGAGGATATTTGACAATTGGTTTTGGTGTTCAGTTTATTTATTCATTCATTCATTTATCCACTTCCTACAAGGAAATAAGAATAAGATATATATTTTTACGTCAGAACAAAAGGAAAACAATGACAGGATAGTAAAATAATACAGGGACAAACTTAATTTTAGACCACATATTGTAAGTCCAAGAAAATTTGGTGGGCTTCAAATTCAGCCAAAAGAGTGTTTTTAAAGTGCGACCATATGTTAAGATTACACAGTACTTATTTATTTATTTTATTTTGTTTTGTTTTTACAAACTTCCATCATCAGTGATTTTGATGCAACTGAACTGAAATGGGGACCAGGCATGTAGGTTCTAAAACCTTTCCTAGTGAAGCTCATGTATAGCCAGAATTTCAAGCCACTGAAAGCAGACAGCTAGTTGATCATGAAAATCAGCAGCTGCCTCCTTCAGGTATTGATTTAGTGCGTCTAATATAGTTAACCAAACAATCCAGGTGATTCTAATCATTAAGACATTTTAAACATTGGTTTCCAGAATTAGCTATTTTGGTCCAAAATTAATAAATATAAAATGCTAGTTCTCAGGAGGTGTTTAGCTCTTCTTGGCACTGAGACATGAGAGAAATGTTCCAGTGGATCCTCGGAAAGAAGAAGTAGTCTCCCTTTATCCACCCATGGTCAAACATGGTCCAAAAATATTAAATGGAAAAATTCCAGAAATAAGGAATTCATAACTTTTTAATTGTGTGCCATTCTGAGTTTCATGATAAAATCTCATGCCACTCTATTCTTCCCAGAACTTTCCAGCATTTCCATGATGTATATGCCTTTTCAGTTACCAGACAGACAGTCATTATACCACTGTGTTTGTGTTCAAGTAACCCTTATTTTACTTAACGATGGCCCCAAAGACATTAACATAACTTTTATTACAGTATATTTTTATAATGGTTCTACCTTAGTATTAGTCATTGTTATTAATTTCTTACTGGACCTAATTTATAAATTAAACTTTATCATAAGTATGTATGCATAGCAAAACGCATAGTGTGTATGGGGTTCGGTACTATCTGTGGTTTCAGGCATCCACTGGGAGCCTTAAAATATATTTGCTGTGCATGGAACTGCTTTACTATGGAATTCATAAAGAATGTCCTCAAAAACATCCTTTCCAAAACAATAGTAAACATCACTCACATGCTTGATTTACTTCTCACTGTAGACAGAGAGCATAACACCAAAACATAATGTTGGATTTTTAATATAATTTTCTCTAAATATGAAAAACTAAAGCAATGTGCTCTAAATTCACAGCTCTTTGGTTTTAGGCAGGCATGCATGGTAAAATAACTTCTTTATTTTACTGATTGTAAAAGTAGTATCTGAACATTGTAGAAAATATAGAAATTCTGGAGATGCTTTTAAAAGAAAATTAAAATAACTTGTACATTAGTTAGGGCTTTCTCATTTGCAAATAATAGGAACCAACTCTGTTAAGCAAAACAAACAATCAAACTCACTATTGGAAGAATATTAAAGTCTCACAGAATCTGCATGATAAGGCTGAAAATGGGCAGGGACAAGGACTAATTCAGAAGGTCTGGAAGATGGAAACTCAATACTATTTGTAGTTGAAATAGCCTGGGCAGATGCTGCTGCCCCGCTGCAGGACACCGGTAAAGTAGGGCTTCTCAGATTTTAGTGCTCATCTAGTCACCTGGGGATCTTGTCCAAAGCCAGGTTCTTATTCAGCAGGACTGCTGTGGGCCAGAGTGCAATCTGACAAGCTTTTAGATGATGCTAATGCTGCTGGTCGACAGACTTTGAGCAGCAAGGTAGCACTGAAGCCTCCAGTTCTATTTGTTATGAAATTACTCTCAATAGTCCCTTTGTAATGGAGTATAGGCTGAGAGGCCTACCCACAAGCCTTGCTTGGGGGCTGAGGATAGCAGCAGTAGAAGGATTGAGAGTTATTTTGCATATCAATAACAGCAGGCTCTAGAAAGATGGGTGTGACTTTGACCCATGATTACAGCACCTGCACAAGAGCTTGGAGATGTTTCACTCCACGCCCCAGGGCCATGCCTGCCTGGACTAACTATGGCAACAAAGAATGGCAGAGAATGAGAGAGTGCTAGCAGGTGTAGCTGACTGTGGGAAGAGTCGGAAATAGGGTTATAGGGGAGGATCCACTCTGGGATTTAAACCCAGGTCAGCAGCTGTGCAGGAGCTTAACCCCTTGGTTTTGGGAGTGGAGACAGGACTCACTTGACCATGCAGCTTAGGAAGCAGGAAAGCAAGATGTAGCAGCAATGCAGAGCTCTCTTTTAGTGGTTTGAAAGGATTAGGATTTTCCGGTTTGCCATGAGGATGCGATTTTGGATTAAGAAGGGAGTCTAGCCAAGCTATGGACTTCTAGTTCTTTTCCTAAGATCTGGTACCCCTCACTGGCGTGGTGTGGCAAGGGGAGGCAGTACTGTGTGTGTGTCTGTGGGTGTTTTAAGGTGACTTTGAAATTTAATGGCGACATTCTGCCATGACTCTAAACCTGTATAACTTGAATAAACAATTCCTTTCCTTTTTACCAAACTCTGGCATTGAGAGCCACAGTTCCTACTTGGCAGTGGGCAAGACGAACCTAGAGCAGGAAGACCCTGGGGGAGGGGGACTGTTTCATATCTTGGCTCCTGAATGGGTTGATTCTGTAACACCTTTACATTAAATCTCTTCTAGATTTAAATTTCTACTTCAGTGGTGCAGGTTCCAAGTCACATACCTAAGCATATGGTTACCAGGCAGGAAGAACAGAGAAAATCAAGTCCCTTTCATTAGTATGAGAACATAAAATAAGGGATGAAACTCAAGTAGAAAAGAGGATTGTAAAAGAGCCCAGCCCAAAAGAACTGTGCAAGTAAACACTACAACTTGTAATTATAGAATCCAGGGATAATGACAGTTAACATTATAACATTCCCACGCACAGTGCATGAGGGTCCCCTTTTGAAGCAGCCAGTGGGGGTGGGAGGACACTCTGTAAAGTGCATGATTTTCTAACCATTTTGCTGCACATCTGAAACTACTACAGAATAATATTGAATGTAAAAAATAAAATAAAATTAGTATCTAAATGCAAGTAGCTAGAATAACACAGAAAATTTTAGAAAAGCTACAGTAATCAAGGCAGTGTGGTACTGACTTTAGTATAGACAAATAGGTCAGTGAACAAAAACAAAACCACATATAAATTGTCAATCGATTCTTTGATACAGGTGCTAAGTTCAACCAGGTTAATTATTAATAATTTTAATTACACTAATAATTAGTGAAGGAATAGCTTTTTCACTAATGTGCTGGGACAACTAAATAACTATTATGGAAAGAAAATGAACCTCTATACACACTCCCAAACAAACACAGGTCTATGGATCACAGACATAAATTTAAAGTTAAAACTGTTAGCTTTGATAAGAAAACATAGAGTTGTAATCTTGGAATAGGCAAACATTTCTTAGGGCACAGAAAGCACTAACCAAAACAGACATCCTTGTCTTGTTCCTAATCTTAGGGAGAAAACTAAGTTTTTGCCCATATGTTGGCTGTAGGTTTCACATATGTGGCCTTTATTATGTTGAGGCATACTCCCTCTATTCCCACTTTGCTGAGCATTTTTATCATAAATGGGTGCTGTATCTTATCAAATGCTTTTTCAGTATCTATTGACATGAGGATCTGAACAGACACTTCTCCAAGGAGGACATACAGAGGGCCCATAGGTATATGAAAGGATGCTCAGTATCACTAGCCATCAGAGAGGTGCAAATTAAAACTACAATGAGATACCACCTCATAATGACGGTCAGAATGGCCATGATTAACAAATCAACAAACAACAAGTGCTGCTGAGGATGCAGAGCAAAGGGAACCCAAGCACACTGTTGGTGGGAATGCAGACTGGTGCAGCCGTAATGGAAAACAGTATGGAATTTCCTCAAAAAACTTAAAATGGAACTGCCTTTGGCCCAGAGATTCCACTGCTGGGATTATACCCTAAGAATCCTGAAACACCAATCCAAAAGAACCTAAGCACACTTATGTTCAAAGTAGTGCTATTTACAGTAGCCAAATGCTGGAAACAGCTTGAGTGCCCATCAGTAAATGAGTAGATCAAAAAAGTGTGGTACATTTGCACAATGTAATACCACACAGCAAAAAGAAAGAATGAACTCCTACATTTAGTGACAGAATGGATGGAACTGGAGAGTATTATGCTGAGTGAAATAAGCCTTGCAGCAAAAGACAAATACCATATGATCTCACCTATGACAGGAGCCTAATGAACAAAACAAACAAATGAACAAAATAGAACCTGAGGCATGAAAACAAGGAACAAACTGACAGGGCCTAGAGGGAAGAGGGGAGGGGGATAAGGGAACAAAAATAAAAAAAAAGAACTAACCCAAAACATAAAAATGATAAATTGAATATCAAAACTTTAAAAACTTCTGTTCATCAAAGTACACCATTAAGAAAATGTACAGATAGAACAGCATGGATGGACTTAGAAGGTATTATGCTAAGCGAACTAAGTAAGCCAGAGAATGACAAATACCATATAATTTCACTTATATGTGGAATATAAAGAACAAAATAAATGAACAAACAAAATTGAAACAGACTCAGAGACATACAGAACAGACTGATGGTTTCCAGAGGGGAAGGGGTTTGGGAGAAATGGGTGAAAAAGGTGAAGGAATTATGAAGTAGAAATTGGTAGTTACAAAACAGTCACAGGATTTAAAGCACAACATAGGGCATATAGTCAATAAGATTGTAATATCTATGAATGGTGCCAGGGGGGTACTGGAAATATCAAGGGTAACACTTTGCAGAGTATATGATTTCCTAACTGCTGTACTATACACCTGAAAGTAACACAAAATAATATTAAATTTAAGCTGTAATTGAAAAATAAAATAAAAAAAGAGCTAAATAAAGAAATAAAGAGGTAGAAAAGATTTCAAAAACAAACTTTACAGAAAAATTAGATTTTTGTAGGAAGTATCTCATGGAAAGGAAGGCTAGGAAAGAGAGAAATACAAGGAAATTAGATATTCTTCACACAACCCATTTAGTTTATCCAAAATGACATGAAAATAGAGCAGGATATATTGTATAGGAAAACCTCTAAGATATGAAAAACTCTTCAATAACAAAATTTGTCCTCAATAGTGAGTTATAGCATTTGATGGGACTTGTTTAAAGTGTCATAAAGGAGTGATTTTTAAAACTCTGCACAGAAGGCAAAATGAGTTTAAATTTCAATATGAAAATTCACTTATTCTGAATGCCAGGATGATAATACATTTACATAGAATAACAAGAGCATTACAATATCTGTATTTCTGAAAAGGGGAATGGCAGCCATCTGTTTCAGATATTTAAAACCATTTAGTACCTTTCTATTGCCCTCAAGATGAATCCTGAATTTATCAATAAATTTTACAAGTCCCTTCATAATTTACCTCCTTACACTTACTATCTTCATTTCTCATTGCTTCTATAACTCCACTTTGACTCATTCTATACTTCAACCATGATGATCTACATTTAGTTCCTCAAATGCACTATGCTCTCTTGCCTTTTCACATTCTATCTTTTCTGCCCAGAACATTTTTCAGATCACCTACCTTGTGTGCACGCGTGCGTGTGTTTCAGGAAAAATCATGGCATCACTAGGATGTTACTGTTCAATGCAAACGTAATAGTGCCAAAAATGTAAAATGCTGAGTTTTAAATGTTGATTTCAGTAGTGAAAGGGAAATGGATAACTTCATGCCTTATCTATAAGAGAGGCTAATTTTAGCCAAGTCTCTACATCTCCGTAGTAAATGAGCATGAAAATAGGCTGTTCCAATGCAACACAATCTAAGGACTGTGTTGTTGATGCCATATCTAAGTCATCATTTCACTAAATTCCAAAAAAAAAAAAAAAAGTTGGACAACTGAGAATTTGTGGAAGACCTTAGGTCACCTCGCTTAACTTCTCCCTACCAGCTAAATATTCACAGTTGAGGTAAGGAAAAACAATGCCCTGAATGCAACTGACTAGATGTATAGTTTTATTTTAACAAGTTCCAAGAAGGAATAGTTGCATTGCAAGTGAGAAACAATGGTGCTTAAAATCAATTATGAAGACAAAAAGTTTTCAGCTAAGTGAAATGTCCAGAAAAGTTGTTCCCTAGTGACTCTATCGTGGGTTAAACCCCCTTGCTTAGCCAGGAAGCAACAGATATTGTTAGCATTAGCAAAGTACACTGCTTGAGGATTCAAGGTCTCCTGTTGAAAGTAACTATTGATTAGGTATAGTTTTTGTATATGGTTGTGTTTTGAATATTTGTGTTTCTGTGTGCATGTGCTGAGATAGAGGAAGAGAGAAAAAAGAGGAAGTAGAAAAACAGAAAGAAGAAAAGAATAAATATTACACAAAATGTCCGCTTTGCAGGAATTTGAGTATCATATTTCAAACTTAAACACTGGCATAAAAATTTCAGAATGGTGTCCTTTCACTTTACTCTTTTCAGTACAGAGCCTATACCTTGGGCCACCTTTTACTTCTAATTCAGGATTCATTGGGCTGCTTTACTACATTCCTCTTTAACTTACTCCCTCCACATGCCAATGGGTGCTATGTCTCCTTAGACTCAGCTTCCTATATAAATTATTGGTCATTATTACACTCTGGTTGAAGATTAACTTCCTTGTTTGAAAGGTGGAATTGAGAACTGATTAAATCCTATCTAAGGATAACTCATTGAAAAAAAAATAAAACAGATGTTAGCCTAAATTCTACCTACCACCTTCCCTAGACTCGATGTGTAGGAAAAGGGAGAATTCATACCTCAAAGAAGAATACAGATTTTCAAGAAGACCATGTATACCAAGAGGAGGTGAGTGAACAATATTCTAGTCCTTGAGTGTCTCTGAGAGGTGTTCTGTTCATCTCCTCCAGGGAGAGGGGAACAAAATACTTCCAGGAGGTACCAGCAGGTATAACAGCAAGAACAGAGATGGCAGTGTGTGTTCTATCAACTCAGCTTCCGTGGGTTCTTCTTCCCTTTATAGGGCTATGTGAGCAAAGCCCAAATTTTTGCAAGAGCAGCCAGGCACCAGAGGAGTTTTCTAATTCTTTATAATTGCATTGCAAAAAGTCAAAAATTCTTCATTTCTGACATTGCATTATTTCTGTATTATAAAGAAACCGCATGGTCATGTTTAAGCTTCAACACTTAATAATTAGGTCACAGTCCTGTCCACAGTCCAAAGGAAGAAAAAAATT
Source organism: Pteronotus mesoamericanus (assembly GCF_021234165.1). Taxonomy (NCBI): domain Eukaryota; kingdom Metazoa; phylum Chordata; class Mammalia; order Chiroptera; family Mormoopidae; genus Pteronotus; species Pteronotus mesoamericanus. Next base: position 12,665,856 of record NW_026555309.1, read on the forward strand.
TAACCACATAGTTATTGCTTGAGGGGCTCTTAAAAGGGATTGTCTTGGAAACACTAAAGGTAACTACAGAACCAGTTCAAACTAGTCCTGTCCTGTTTCTAACAAGACCCAGAACCAAAGTTTAAATCTCAGATACCACTTACCAGAAACGCTTGTGAATACCACTCACAATTTACAATTATGAACCCTTAAATGCCCCCTCATGGGACAATAGGACCAGAGATTGACTGAAACCTGAACATCAGAACCCTTTTAGGAGAAAAGGATCCATTGTCTAGGAAGATGGGTGCTGAAACATTGTAAATCTTGCCTAAATCCTGAATCAGTGAGACAGATTTGAGCCTTAACACCTGTCTCCTTGCTGATGGACCTTGCAATAAAAGCCTTTTTCCCTCCTCAAAAGCTAATGCCATAGTATTGACTTCTATGTGCACTGGGCAGTCAGTTAGGGTCATTAATTTGTATGGACTTCCCTCTGGAGGGCAGTCCAGATCCTGAGAGTGGAGGGAAAGTGGAGAAGAGCTCTCAGCATAGGCTAGTCACTGGTTTATTATGTAAAAGAAAATCAGATCTTTAATACTGCCAAGATTATTCCCCAAGTAGCATATCTCCTTTGTCTTCTTATGGAAAAGTTTTGCTACCTGATTTGTTTCAGCCTAAGAAAATGCCAATTATCACGTAATGAGAAAGGCAAAATGTACCCCGCTATGCATACATGGCCTAATTTAATCCTCAAAACAGCTATATGAAGTAGTCATTATCTTCATTTACAGATGAAGAAATTAAGGTTTAAGAATGAAGAGATTTGACTTAAGTTACATAGCTTACAAGTAACAGAACCATGATTAGAAGCTTGGTTGCTTCCCTCCGAAGCCTGTTGCTTTTAACCACTGAAATATGGTGCCTGTTAGATCTCAGAAAGATGATACTGTTTTCATTCATTCATTTGGTGGACAACCTTTTCTTAGTTCCTAATATGTACCATTCACAACATTTCAGGGCCTAGGAAACTCTTTTAAAGTTACAGAAACCCAACAAAAGCCCTTCAAAAAAGAATTATTTGCTGCACTCATGTCCCATGGAAGTCCTTGAACCCTTCAGGAGACTCCAGTCTCCTGCTCACTTAATCAATTTGTCCCAGATTAAATGGAAGATCACACACTTAAAAAGCTAGGTTTATGCATGTTTCCCTTTCTCCCAGATTTAAAGCTTACCCACTGTTAAAAGCTAGTGCCTGCACCGGAGTCAGAACAAGGGCTCTTTGAGGAATTCAGGGCTGTGCAGGTGGAGGCTCTCACTGCTGCTTCCCAGCCCTGTCACCTGGCAGCTGAGTCCCATAAGCAACAAGTCTAGGAAAGATAAATTGAAGAGGGATGTTTCTGTTCTTTATGTTCAGGTGTGGAACAGCTGGTAAAGGCCAGGGGACCCCAAAGCTGTAAGCAATAAATTCTGCTGAAACTCTGGCCACTTCATATGGCTCCAGATTTCTCACATTAATAATCACTGCCCTGAGCAAAATGGAAACTCAGGTGTGTTCTGTCACTTTGCTTTCCAACATATCCACATAGTCACCTGGTTTGGATTCACAGCAGGGCCTTGAAAAATGACAGGCCGAAAGCTGTGATTTATACACAGAGTAAGCAATTAAGGCAAACTTCCTAGAAGGGCAGCCTCAGTTAAATTTGTTTCACAATCTTGATTAGAACCCTCCAAAGTCCAGAGTCAATTTGAGAATGTCCTGACTATGTATATGTGTGTACACACACATACTCACAGAGCTAAACATTTGAGAGTGGATTGAGCTGTTCGGGTTAATGGCACTAACTCAGAATATTGTGAATGTAAGCTATGCCATTAGATTACATGTTTCTTATAAAAGTTTTACAGACAGAAATCAGGGAAAGCAGAAAATTACAATTTTGCAATAAAATAATTTGGTAATTTAACTATACCAAAAATTAAGCTAATTTTTAGAATCATATAATAATCCCTTTCAAGTATCTCTTGTATGGAAAATTCTTTTGCCATATTTTTATCTTTTGAACCACATGCATCTTTCCATATAAATAGGGGGATATAGATGTGGAAACAAAGGCATAAATACATGGAACAGACTGACAGCTGTCAGAGAGGGGAGAGGGCAGACTGGGTGAAAGAAGATGAAGGGATTAGTCAGAGGACATGTACTCATAACCCATAGACACAGACAGTTTGTTTGGTGATGGCCAGGGGGTGGGGGCAAGGGCAGGGTGGAGGTGGGCAAAGAGGGGGGAAAATGGGGACATTGTAATAGTGCCAACAATAAAAAATAAAATAAAAAAGGAAAAAGTTAAAACAATACTTTTTAAAAGTGGCATTTTGCCCTCTGTTTTACAACTAAGAGCATATGTGCTTAAAGTCTTTAGAAAACATACTGTATGTTCATTGAAGCATTATTTCCAATAACCAAGATATGGAAACAATTTAAATGTTCTTCAATGGATGAGTGGGTAGAGAAAATATGGTATAGACAGGGGTGGGCAAAAGTTGGTTTACACTTATCAGTACACAAAACAGTTTATTCTTGTATTATTAATTATTGTATTATTTTCCATACAAACAATTGTAAACCTACTTTTGCCCCACCCGGTATTAGTCTTCAGTGAAACCAAGGTTCGAGTTCAGATGATATCACTTCAAATTTCATTCTCTTATTCTCAGTGCCAGTCTGCCTCCAAAAAAGTCAAGGGAAACTAAAGCCTCCAGATAATTAGGGACACATGCGAACATGTTAGATCTCTTCTCTCCACTGCTCTCTGTGCCAGCTGAAGTTCTGTCCCATCTAAAACCGTGAAGATCTGTCCTCCATGGTTTTCGAGCTTTGGGAAACCTATGGCTGTGAATTCAAACCCAGTTCTGTTTTATACTTGTGTGATCTGGAATGGATTGCTTAACCTTTATGAATAATTTTTACCTTGCAGGATTGTAATAAAGAATGAATGTGTTGATTTATGTAGAGTGTTCTCTTCATGACTGGCACACAGTAGGTGTTTAATAAATATAGCTCCTGCCTGCTACCTATGCCAGAAGACTACATTTCCCATAAATAGAACTATTTTCTTTCTTCATGGTTTTATGGATCATTGTTTTATCCTTCTTTGTAAGGATATCAGGATTATTTAGTGGCGCTCCATTTCTCCAATCAACTTATAAAGTATCTGATGTTAAAATTGGCCTCTTACAACAACTGTCTTTGCTCACACACCCCAGGATAGAGAATGGTGCATAATTTCATCATTAAGATTCTGGCACAGAAATTCAGTCATGTCAGGAAGAGACTATGTGAACAATTCTTTAAATATTTTAAAAGTTCGATGAGTCAGAATTAGCAGATACCCATGAAAACTAGTAGCTGAATAAAAATAAGTTGGAAACTGATCAAATATATGCAAGATTTAAAACATTCCATAGTTATCCTTGACTTTAATCAGATACATTGTGGATGATTATAATAATATTTTGAAATAGCACCATATTAAATAATAGTCACCTGCTGAATTGAATAAAATAATTAGGTCATTGGGCCATTATGATGACCTGTGCACATTAAAAAGCTACCCAACTGACTGTGTGATTGACATTAATAATAAATTACATTGTGAGTTAAGCAGCAAAGACCACATGCTTACATTACCCAAAGCTGTTTGAGAATGGCCTAAAATAAAGACATAGGATAAAGTTTTATGGACACATTTTTCACAATAGTTTTGAGAATATGGTGAATTATACATATGATTATTTAAATAGTCAAGAAATAAACAGGATTAATCTTTAAAATAAGTCTTAGAACTCATTTTTTGAAATAAGCAAATCAAAGAACTTATGAATTGTTAAGAATAAGAAATGTATAAGAAAGTATAAAATAGTACTATTCTATTAATACAAGTATTATTTTATGGAACATGGTTGTACTAAAGAAATTCAGTCTCCTTTCAATTCTGGTGAAGAAAGCTAAATAACAAACCAAATAATTAAAATAAAACTATCAAAGAAATTTAATAGCTTATATATTATTTTTTTTCCTGGGAAAACAAATACATCAGGGCCATATTGTAGGAATAGCTGTAAGAGTAGAACAACAACCATTTTATCTATTAGAAATCAGAACTCTCCAAAAAATCCAGGTGACTTGACAAAGTTCACTAAGCGATTTGTAATAAAGTCATTTATTCACTCATTTATTCATTCATTAATTATATTTATTTATGCACACATTTGGTTTAGTATTTATTGAGCACATGTGTACCCTGTGCTAAATACTAGAGATAAAATGCTTCCAATCAGGTCACTGCCCTTGAGGTAGATCATAATTTATAGGAGGTCCCAGGCACACACTCAGCTAATTATGATATACAACTATTGTCACTGTAATTGGGATGTGAATAACTGCGCCTGAGGTTATCAGGAAAAGCTCCTCAAAGAAATGACATCTTAGCCAGGCTCTGACAGGTAATGGGGCTGATGAGAGAGGGTGGAGGCGATTAGGGAAGGTATTCACCTGACAGGTCAGGTTAGAAGGAAGGTTAGCTATCTCAGGCAGAGTATAAAGTGACCTGGACTATTTACTAAGTAACAATATGGTTTTATTATAGGCTTGAGAAATAGGAACACAAGTAGAGGTTAAAAAACTAGTTGGGAATAATTTTTAAGGGTCTTGTTCCCAGGTTAAAAGGGTAGTTGGATTTTATCACATAAGCAAAATAGCTGATTTTATTTTGAGGGAGAGAGAATGTCATAAGCAGATATTTGTTTTAAAATAGCTCTAGCTGAAGTGTGAGATGAAATGGAGTTGAAAAAGACTAGAAAAGGAATACTATGAAACTCAGTAACAGGATAAATGGATAGAAATCACGTAATTTATTATCTTAATTTTTAAATAATGGAATAATTCTTTCTTCTAACTATCCATTGACCACTTGACTGGTTTCAATGAACCAGGTATCATTTGAGAGCTTAAAAGATCAAAAGTCTGAAATGAATTAATAAATACTAATTAACTAAAGCTAAGAATACAGTTAAAAAAGAAAATATTTAAATAAAATATATTCAATTATGTATTAAATTTATTATTAAATATAGACACGGAATAAATGATAAGGTGCTAGATAATAATAAAATGCTTCATTTCAACAGGGAAAGCACTTGCTCAAGTGATGTATTATCATTGGCTGTGCAGACTTCAGTTATTTAAAACCTAGCCTTTGTTTTCCATTTGGAACACATTACTTTGTATAAATCTAGAGAGGAAAATATTTACATTAAAATAAAAGTTATTACACGTGAAAAGAATATGTTCAAAGAAGGAAGTGAGTTTACTTTCCTTTGGAGTGCTTTAGTAGGAAATGAGTCTGGGTTTATACTGACCTAGGAAAAATGCTCATTATCTAAATATTAGAGATAGGTTAGTATCTGATTCAGGAGATTCATCCAACTGGCTAAACTAAATCAATCAGAGTATCTTGACTAGGAATTTGAAACTGTTATACAGGGACACTAGTTAGTAATCAAAAGTGTGAAGCTTGGGGGACAAGTAAAGGGAAAGGGTTGTCCTTTGTGTTCCAAGTATGTGGCAAAGGAGAGAATGTTAGTCTAAAGGAAGAGAAAGTAAAGGCAAACACCTAGAAAGTGACAAGAGATCATGGGATGCTGAACGAGAAAAATCAGAAAAAGAGTAACTAGTTTAGCTGCTGACTACTTTCTATACTGGAGTATATGTCTTTATAAGTCCCTTGTATCTTTGCAATATATTTTTAATTTTTTGTTCAACATTGCTTCAGTAGGTTTATCTTTGAAGTCAAGTAATTCCTAACCAAGACATATTTTTCTCTATCAGCAACAACAAAATTTTCAAGAAAATCGGGTGTTCTTGGGCAGGAAAATATTCTGAGATTAAACATTCCCACAAATTAATGACAGGCAACTTTGCCTTTCTAGTTTTACTTCTAAAATTTATGAATTTTAATGTAATTTCTAGAGTAATTTACTACATAAAAGAGGGTCTCAGAATTTTAAAAATGGATGTTTAATGTTTACATAGTATTTCATAGAGTTCTGAAAGGGTTTTCCTCAAGCATTTTCTAAAGCGTTGGTCTAGTGTCAAACCATGCTCAGCCCTGAGTGAGAAAAGGTGTTAATTGTCTGGGTCTGAGAAATAAAGTCAGCATGCACCAGGTTATAGGGATCCTCAGGAAAAAAATTCTTATTTTAGCAATTCCTATCACCTTTTAGTAGCCTAGGTATGCCTAAGAACAGATGCATAGATTTATGATGGATAATCGATGGAAAAGGATGGATGGATGAATGACTGAATGAAGCCTTAGGCTCTTAAAGAGCAGGTACTATATCTCTCATCTGTAATTACATGCTTACTGCAGATAGTTAAATAAGTGGAAGGTTTAACAACCACTTGCAAAAATCTCTAAAATTTTCCACCAACCCACTCTGCAATATAAAGCTGAAGCCAACGATTTCTCACCTAACAGGAAGCCTCTAAAAGAATTGCCCTCAACCATTTTGAATGCAAAACAAAGCATCTGCTGCATGTCAGTACAGGGAAGAGACAGGAGATCCAGACATAAAGCAAATATAAATGTTGAAGAACTGTCTTCTTCAATCACTCCTAACAGAGATTTGTATTTATTGTTTTTTATAAAAACTTGATTATCCCTTTTATAGCTCTAGCTGTCTAGTATTTTATTTAACCAGAAAGCATGCTAGTAATTTGCTCCTCAGTACAGACATATTTTTTCAGGATCTAGAAGTTATGGTAATGTCTTTGCTGTTCTTTCCTTACATGAATCAGTAGTTCCTTCAGAATGAAAAGTGCAGGTCAGACACAAGATATTAAGAAAGGAACTCTGTCAAGTAAGAAACTGTACTGTAAGGCTAATTTTAGATAGCTTTCCCTGGGGAAATTAACTAAGTTGAATATGAAGTATATTGTATTTTTCCATATGCAAATTACCATAAGCTACAGAAGTCATATAGAATAAGCTATCTATTTAAATAAGAAATTTTGTGGGCCTTATAGATGTTGATTTTTCTGCATGATTAAAAGAATTTGCATTAGTGAGTCTCTGTGTAGACACCCATACAAGAAAAAAATTATCCTTCTTTCTTTCTAATTCATCCACTCACATCATGTATCTTCCTGAGGCCTGAATCCAATAAGATTTCACTTTGGCTTTGATTTAGTAATAATACTGAGGCATGTGTTTTATTAGATTCTATTGCATGTTTGGATCCTCAAATGATGACTAGATTTAGTATTGCTCTAGAGAATATTAATTATTTATAATTATGGGATTTGATTCACTCTGAGAGAAGCAATTAGAACATTAGATGTAATAGAAAATAAGCAATACATAATAAGCTCCACTGTGGGCTCCTTTCCCCAATTTTATCTAAAATTGAGATTTTAACAAAAACGTTCCTGTTCTTAATATCCATTAGTTCAAGTGTGATTAAATTAGATGTGTGCTCAGTCAGTGTGCTGCTGCTGAGGAAACCCTTTGGGGTCTGAGGAGACTAATGGGAAACTATAAAGCTGTTCAAATAAACAAGAGTGTAAATCATTCATGGATTTAGTCAGCTCTAACTCCAAGAATATACAGGCTTGGAAAAGAATTATCCAAACAATATTTCTTTTTCAGGCTGCTGTTCAAAGAAAACAACTGGTTTAGATGGAAACAGATTTCAAAAAGGACTAAAGAGAAATGTTTTGAGCACCTTACCAAATTCAGGAAAAAGGGAGGGAAAAGTAATACATTTTTCCATGTACATTTATTTCTTCCCCTTTTACTTTCCTGAAAGAAATGTGATAGGAAAAGTATTAGGTCATGTTGGCTTTTGAATTACAGGTTTTTTTCCCAATAATGTATTACAGATTTACAAGACCCCACTGAATGATAAAACTATACTTCTCTTACTGCACCATTCTGAAATCATGTTCTGCATAGTAAAAGCATGCAAAACAGGTAATTTTATAAGATTATGCCAAAATACCAATTTTCATATCTAAATAGTCCTTATTTATTTATTGCATTTGGATCCATCTGGGAAAGTATTTTACCAAATAACAGGGTTTTCCTGAGACCCAGTTTGATGTGTCTTACAGGGAATGGATGAAACTGCCAACCAGCAAACAGGGCTAGTAGTTTAAACTATGTTTGCATAAGTTTAAAACCCAGTCAAGAGTGAAGGAGGTGAAAGGTGGTAAGGCAAAAACATCTGTTCTAACAGCCTGGAAGAATTTATAACAACCAGCAAGATTCAATTCCTATACACCTTCAGATGCCTTGAGGCAATTCCACAGTTAGAGCTCATTGTATATAGAAGGTAAGGAAATTATTTTTAGATGGCTTTTAAAAAGTAGGGGTAATACCATATTCCTGTATCCCTGAAACTGAGAAGTAATGGAATTTAAGAATTTGGACACTGTACATAGCTCTTTTTCTTTTTCAGATTGACATCTCAGACATTCAGAGATACATTGCTAATAACACTTCCTCTCTTCTGCTTTCAATTAGCACTAGTTACTGGGGCTGATGTTCCCAGAAAGAGACACCTTGTTAAAGTCAATGTAGCAACAGCTGTAGCTCTTCGTAAAACTGCAAATAGGTCTGCTAATGTTGTGTAGTGATTATCTGGGATATTTTGGAATAAGTTTAGCTTCCTACAGTGTTGGCAATTATTTAAGTAGTTTAGTAGGGATTCTAATGAATACATTTTAGAGGTTTCAAGCCATTTCCTACCTTCATAGCAGCCAAGGACAGATCCCAATTCTATCATTTTGCACCTAACAAAAAGAGCTTCAGAGTTTGACATTTAAGATTTGGATTTATAAAGCACTGATATTTGTTATACTTTTCAATGAGAAAGTTGTGTGATTTAATGTAAATAATATATCATTTAATTTTATGATCACTGTTGAAATTATGCCTCCAAAAATAACATGACAGGTGAGTCCTTGCCTGATAGTTAATGGAAGATGAGAGTTACATAGGGGTAATTGCCTTGTCCTTAATTAACAGATATCTTTCAGCTGTTTTTATTCCTCCTCCTCTCTAACAACCCCAAAGCACAAAACAAATCTATTTGTCTATGGAATTGCTCATCAAAACAAAACAAAACCAGAAAAGAGAAGAAAAGTAACAGTGTCCATGCATCTCTTCACTGAAAAACTCCCAGGGAAGCCTCATTTCTACCTAGAAAATAAATTTTAAAATATTTTTAAAATTCTCATTCGATATTTTGTATTATTGATTCGTAGACAGAAAGGAAGGGAGGGAGGGAGGAAAAGAGAAAGGAAGAGTGAGAGAGGGAAAGAGAGAGAGAGAGAGAAATATTGATGTGAGAGAGGAACATTAATTGGTTGCCTCCTGTACACCCCAAGGAGATTGAACCCACAACCTAGATATATACCATGACCAAAATCAAACCCACAACATTTTTGTGTACCAGATGACACTTAAATTAACAGAGTGGCCCAGCCAGGGCTAGAAAATAAATTTTGATACTGAAAAAGGATATATCAAATTCTAGGACAGCTTGACTTACAGTCACCAGTCATTTATTGTTAAGGCAGCACTTCTTAACTGGTGGTATATCCCCAAAATAACTCACTGGACTTTTAAAACTGTATCTCCTTTAGTCCCAGCCCCAAGGTTGTGATCTAGTTGCCTAACTGTTATTACATACCCTCGTATCATCCTTGTGTGACCTACTATTTTTTTTACTGCGGTTCTGTACACAACAATTATGATTTTTAGTAATATATTCACCTCAATGTCTTGCTGTTACATTTAAATTAATTCCACTTATCTTCCGTGGTAAATGCTATCTAGACTTAACCCAGCCAGAGATGGCTAGCAAATAATGTTTTAAGTGAAAGTGCAGGGTTATGAAAATCTGCCATGGTAAATGCCAACAAAGAGTTCATGTCAGGACACGGAACTGAACAGAATCCATAAGCAGGCAGACTTGAAGCAGGATGCTTCAGACGAAGCTAAGTCAGCACCAAGGACAGCAGCAAGAGAACCCGCTGAAATTTGGACTTCATGGGGCTGCTTTGGATTTCATTTTAAGCTTTTTTCAAAATTAGCAAGTCAGCACTAATTCTTGTACGATTCTGCAGACCTTGGATGGTTCTAAACCAGAAGATTTATCACATGTGGGGCTTTTTAACCCAATTCACATGTCTTACCTCAGATTCTCTAATTCAGATGCTCTGGGATGGATACAAGGACAAATACATATTTCACAAACCTTTACAACATACATATGAAAGAACTTGGGTCTTGAGAGGCCTTAAACTCCTTATCATTTGATTGCTCAGCCTGATTGATCCTGCCAGCTTCCAGGCAGATAACAGATGTTCTGTCAGTGGGAAACCTGATCATCAATAAGATTTTTTATAAGGGAGTTTTCATTATTATTCTGATGAAAATATATAAGTAGAGCCTGACCTAGTCTTCACTACCTTTTTACTTATTTTTCATTTCTTTTGCTAACCATTTATCTTAGTACTCTCTTTTGTTATGGGTTAGATTGTGCCCCTTCAAAGGAATGTGATCATATTTGGAAATAGGAGCTTTACAGAGTTTATCAAGTTAAAATTAAGATCATTATAACAGGCCCTAATCTTTATAAAAAGGAGAAATTTGGGTACAGATATGGACATATACACAGAGAAGATAATTAGAAAAACACAGGGAAAAGATAGCCATATATATAAAGCAACATATATGGAAACAAAAAGGTTGATTGCCCTACTAGAGAGTTAAAGAAAGATACTCCCCTAAAAATGTCAGAGAGAGTATGACCCTATGGATCTTGAATTCAGACTTTCAACATCCAGAACTGTGAGGCAATACCTTTCTTTCCATTGTTTCAAACCACCTCGTTATTTTTTTTCTTTGTTATGGTGGAACTATAAAACAAATGCACCCATATCATAAGCTAAATATGTGGCACTTTATAATTTACAATGCACTTACATTATCATAGTCATTATTAGTAGCTAGGTGAAAAATTTTGGTAACATGTTAATTTGACAGATGAGAAATAAAGATGCAGAAAAATTGAATGAATTTATATACATCATAAAAAAATTTATTAAGTGGCAGGAACCACATGCAGAAACCTGTGCTCTTTACCCTTTATCACCTTTTACAATTGCAATAATTTTCCAATCAAAAAGAGAAAACACTTGTTCCTACTGTGCAAATAACTTAATATCTTAGAAATTTCAAATTCTTTAGATTTTGTCATTGAGTTATCAAATGCTTTAGTTTTGATACAAAGCTATTAACAGCAAACATCAGCATTGAAATTTGTGTGAGTTGGCAGAGAGAGAAACATGGTTTCAAAACTGATCTTTGCTATTAATTAAATATATGACTATAAATGACTTAAGTATCCTATCTGAAACATGGTTTTTACTGTTAAAATTTAAACATTAATAATTATCATGTAGGCTGTTTGGAATTATGAATGATACAGCACATATAAAGCTCGGAGCAGAGGCCTTGCAAATGATGGATATTTAATGGATGTTAAGTTTCCTCATTCATCCTCTTGCTTTAGGTCAGTTGAATACCACTTCAATATAAAAGCCTGCATTTTTAAACACATGCTTAAGAAACAATGATTCATCTTCATATATGGACAATTCAGCATTGACTATTGATTGAAGTCTTATAGTTGACAAGAAAAAAAAATCTGGACCACTTTAGTTTTATATCTCAGAGGCTAGATAAAACAAGGTTAAACTAGATAAACTTTTTCACTTTTTTATTTAGAGACATTTAGCATTCGATTGTTATTTACTCAGGAACACATGTTCTTATCCCCAATCTGGAATATACAAAGAAAGTAAACTAGAGGTTAAGGATTTGGTCATATTGATTATTCCTGGGTCCTTGTGAAGCGTAGAAATCATTGGGAGTGATGGTTCTTAGGTGCTGTATAGAGTGCATCAAAAGAAAATACTATGGTCAAGAAAATTGTCATCACTTATTTCCAGAACCAGCCACAATGGAGCCTGATGTCATAGACCAAAAGCTCTCCAAACATCTACCAGTTATAACAAAACACTGACATTTTAATAGTTTAACATATATTTGTTTGCATAGTCAGGTTCTTTGATGGCAGGGAAATGGATAGTAAACATTTTAGCAAACTAAGTTAAACATAACATTAAAAATAAGTAAATTATTGTGGTGTTGGCTGGGTGGCTAAGTTGGTTGGAGTGTTGTCCCATACACCAAAAGGTTGTAGGTTTGATTCCTAGTCAAGGCACATACCTAGGTTATGGGTTTGATCCCCAGTCAGGACACTTACAGGAGGCAACCAATCCATATTTCTCTGTCACATCAATGTTTCTCTCCCTCTCTACCTTCTTCTGTCTCTCTAAAACAATAAACATACCCTTGTGTGAGGACTTTAAAAATAATAGAAAATTTAAAATAAGTAAAGTAAATCACTGTGCGCCGATATTATACTCCCCCAATTTTTCCAACCTGTAATGTCTAAAATATCAGTGGTTAAGAAATATTCTATCTAAGATCAAATACTGACAGATTAATGCAGAATAGGGCATTAAGAATTTAAAAATAAAAGTCAAAGCATTCCAAGGCTGGTGTTTTGCAGATGAAATAATGTCCCTTAAGCATGGTAGTGATTGGGTTGATCAGACGAGGGAGGATAGGCACTGGGAGACTGAGTAAAAAAAAAAATAAAGAAGTTAAATAGGCTTGACTTTGACGTGTTGCTCCCAAATGATTTACAGTACAAACTCCAGGCAGATGAAACATATTTTAGTTACTGCGGATAGCAGAAAGAATGTGAGATTTATAATACACGAATGGTTGATAATATTTATTTTATTTCTAAAGTGTTTGGATTATTTTTAAAGATAGAATTTAATTTGTTATCTTTTTTCTGAGTCTCCTTTTCTCTTTGTTTTAGCTCCTTTTTCTCCAAAAATTATTTTATCTTTAAACTATATTTATTTGCCATGCTACTTGTTCATTCCAATAATTGCTTATTGAAAATAATTGTGCGTGCAATAATTATTGGTTATTGAAAATCTGGAAAAATAAAAGCAGATAGAAAAAATAAAATGCATTTATAATTGCACCATTAAGCAAGAATGATTTTTAAAGGTTTTTTACTGTTATTCTATTACAGTTATCCTAATTTTCCCCTTTACACCCCTTCACCCATTTCACCTCCCACCTCCCATAGTCAATTCCCACACTGTTGTCCATGGCCATGGGTTATTCATACATGCTCTTTAGCTAGTGCATTTGAAGTTATTTCTGATGTTTGTCTACATGTATATTTTAACAAAATTTTAATAGTAATGGGTATGGCTTTTAACCTCTCTTTTCCCATGTATCATTACTACAAGCCATTGTTGTTTTCAAAAACATACTTTTATATGGCACTGGAATATTCTATATAATAGTTGTATTGAGACATTTCTTAAACAATTCCAATAGGGTGTCATTTATATTGTTTCTAATTCTGCATTATTTTAAATAATGCTGTGTTGAAGCATGCCTATATGTGGATTTTTATTAGAATTTCTATGAAGCTCTTGAATAAGAGTATCAAAAGCCTGCTTTTTAGGTAATCTGGATATATATTACCAGATTACTTTTAGGGGATGGAGGGACAGAGCTAAAAGGAAAAAGGACTCATGGAAATGGACAACAGTGTGGTGATTGCTAAGGGGACTAAATGGTAATGGAAAAAAAATACAACAAGATTAGATTTAAAAAGATTATATCTATTTACACTTTAAACCAATAAGAGGGTATTAATATTATTAAACTCATACATACAAACATACATATAAAGCATAAAATGCATCTCAATATTATATCCCATTATTTTTTAATTTTAATGTTTTTGTTAAAATAAAGTTTTGTCTTGCTTTAAAAGGCACAAAATTTTCCAGTAGGAAGAAAAACAAACATCGTTTTACCTATGAGAACATTGAGAACCAGAAATATCAAGTAATCTGCCCAAGGCCATTTCACTAGAGAAAGTCAGAGTCAGGACATTCGATATCCAGTGTAGTTTCCATTTCATTTCACTGTAAAGCCCTTAGTAAGTAAGATTAGACGTAACATTCATATAATTATTATCTTTTAAAAATCTTTCCTAATGAAAATCTTTAAGCAAAAAATAACATTTTATCTACATACAACATTATTCTTACTCATTTAACATGGGTAAGCACCAAAATTACATCAAGTTAATTTTCTTATAAAAGGTACTTGATTAAGACATGAGCTTAGTTTTATGAAAGGAACATTATTTCCAAACAGTCAAAGCAGTTGGGGCAGTCAAGATGATGCACCACTCAGATCTCCTCTTGTAGGGATATAATTTTCTCATGGTGCCAGCTGACATACACTGAATCCACCACCACATTGCTACCAAGAACACTTTTCAGGGGTGTCTGAAACAAAGACTGTGTGCCAGAGAAGCTAAGGTTCCTGTAAGATGGCATATCCTCCTAACGGGTGGCATGGGCTTGAGGACTTCTTATTTTCCTGGCTGACCCCTTCTTAAAATTGTGCTGCTGAAACATAATCTTCTCCAATCCTCCCTCCTGCTAGCTCTTCATTTGCAGGTGTCAGTTTTGCATCATGGTTTAAAGACTCTTCCTTAATTCTCTTACTCCTTCTCTCTCTATTATTCTTTTTCACATCTAATTTTTGTCTTAGAATCTACTTCTCAGTGGATCTGAACTAGCACAGGAGACAGAGTATAAAGTGCTATTGGATTCATTCATAAGCTCATGATTTCTTTGCATAGAAATAAGCCGATGTCATTTAACTGTTTTTTAAAAAGTCCCATAGCTGATGGGATGTTCTCACTATTGATCCCTGAAATGTGTTTTGTGCTCCAAAAATGTTTTTGCAAGGTGTACTTTAGCTTTATAAGGAGCAAGTGCTAGAATACTTGTTGAAACCTTTGTTTACTTTTAAATACAAAACATATGTGTAGTTAATTTAACTATAATATATATCCTAGGGGCAATTAGCTATATATTAATCATAAATCCATAGGTAGTGACGGAAAGTGTTTTTATTGAAGTCTGCAGCAGAGGGCATATTAATTATCACAAGGGATATGAGACATAATTTTTCATTGATGATTGTCCTTTTTAAAATATATACAGTTAGTAGATTTTATAAACCCTTCCTTCCTTGAATGAATCTTCAGGGCAAAGCACCAGATCTACAACTTCACTCAACTACACATACACACATACACACACACTTCTGGAGGTCTCCAAATTGTAACTAAACAGAAGACTAGATGACTGAATATTAGCACATCATCAACCTTAGAGGAAATCTTTATCTCAAGGTGCTTTGTCTGAGTGCCTTAAAAGAGAAAACAAGGAGAATATTAACCAAATTTACAAGATTGTTTTAAATGAGAGTGTGTATATCTGCACACACATGCACCTACATATTTACCTACTAATAAATATTTGTATTTGTGGTAAAATTTAGACTGATATCTGACAATGGGGTTGCAGTGAAGATAGTACAGTCACTACCAAGTTCTATTAGGAGGGTTATGAGACCTGACAATTGTTGAATGACCAAATTTACTTAGGTTAGTTAACAAAAATGTTTGTTTTATGCCAGATATCTAACAGTTTATGATGTCTGTGAATTGTGTGAAGAGTTATGGTGAACTCTTGACCTTCTTTCATCCATTACCTGTCTCCTGTTCTCTGTTTAGGCCACATCCAGATTTGTACACAGGGACATTTACAGTTTTGTGAGATTCAGCAACTGCAATTGTGCCATTAAATCAATATAGCAGGATTTGTTCTTATGGAGCTTCCTCAGCATAAAAACGAAAAAAAAAGTTTGGTTTTTTAACTCACTCAAAATCTAACTGAAATAGTGAGCTCTCAGTTCATGGAATATGTCATAAATTTTTTTTATCCATTATGTTCTTTGCCAGAATACTACATCATCATTTATTCCCACCTATGGAGTGTTAAACCCAACTTCCATTCTGACTCTTTGGAAAACCTATTCCTATAGCAGAAAAATATTTGTCAAATCCATTTTCAGAAGTGCCTTCCTGGAGAAAGGTGTAAAAGAGTGAAAAATGGAAAACCCAAATTTTTAGCCAATGGATTTTCTAAGGAAGACTTAAATTGTATTGAAAGGCGACAAACTTCAACCACACAATAGTATATCCCAAGAATGCAAAATTATCTCATTTAAAAAAATTTTTACAAAATCAAATGCATATGGTCCATGCCAATCAATGTTATTGATAAACTGAATACTTTGGCTAGGAATTGGAAGAGGAAAAATTAAATGAAAATAGAATAGTAACATAAACTGTGTTTCACACTCATATATAACAATAGCAAAAATTACATTATTGTTTTGAAGAGACTGTAATGCATGTAGTTGTACTGCATATGACAATTACATCATGAAAGATTGGTGAGAGAAAATAGGCCTAGTTACACATTTTAAATATTTTCTATAAAAAGGTAAAATCTAAACTCAGTAGGCTGAGAAAAGCTAAGAATGTACATTTAACCTCCAGAGCATCCAATAAAAGTTAAAGCAAAGTGATACAGTTTATCTAAAAAGACAATAAATAAAATAAAATTTAAAAAACATTTATTAAATCAAAAAAGAAAGAACCAAAAGGTAGAAAACATAAAATAAATAGTAAAATGGTAGGTCAAAATACAGCCATATTAAAAATTACTTTAGATAATAGTTTACTAATACTTCAATTGAAAAGTAGACAATTCATTTAGTATAATGTCCTCCATCCTTAATTCCTTACTGTTGCAAAGGGTATTTTCTTTTTTATGGCTGAGTAGAATTCTATTGTCTAAATGTCCCATAGTTGTTTTATACACTCACCTACTGATGGACACTTGGTCTGCTTCCCTATCTTGGCGACTGTAAATAACACTGCAGTGAGCATA
This sequence comes from Pteronotus mesoamericanus, assembly GCF_021234165.1. Classification (NCBI taxonomy): domain Eukaryota; kingdom Metazoa; phylum Chordata; class Mammalia; order Chiroptera; family Mormoopidae; genus Pteronotus; species Pteronotus mesoamericanus. Next base: position 12,682,894 of record NW_026555309.1, read on the forward strand.
GGGGTGCTTCTGTTCTTTTTAAGTCAGTTAGTCAGAGAAAGACAAATACCATATGATTTCACTCATATGTGGAATCTAATGAACAAACCGAATTAATAAGCAAAACAGAGACAGACTCATAAATGGAAAGCAGATGACAGCTAGTATGTGGGGGGGTTAGGAGATAGAAGAATTGAGCAAAAGAGGAAAAAGGACTCATGGACATGGACAACAGTGTGGTCATTGCTGGGAAAGGAGGGAGATATAAGGGGACTAAATAGTAACAGAAAAGATGTAATAAAGATTAAATTAGAAAAAAGAAAAGTAGACATTGTAAGAATGGATTTAAAAAGCAACTAAATGCTGTCTAAAGAAATATGAAGATGAAAAGTCAAAAGTAAATTGTGGACAAAAATATATCATGTAATAGTAAACTTTAGAAAACAAAGGATATTTGTAATGATAAAAGGATAGCATATCTGGAAGACATAACAATTATAAATGTCTATATACTTAATAATGGAGTTGCAAAACACAGGATAGAATATTGACAAAAATTAAAATAGAGGTAGAAAAGTTTATAAACACAGTTACAGATTTAACAAACCTCTTACAACTGATAAAACTACACACACAAACAATGAAAAAGATATAGATATTTATAACTCTATCAACCAGATTCGGCTAAATGATATGTGTAGAAAAAGTACAACTATACAATTATAAATTTTTAGTACAAATAATACATTCACCAAGATAGAATATATACTGGACTATAAAACAAATCTCAATGATTTTGAAAGTGTTGAAATAATACATACCATGTTCCCTAACCAAAAATGTCAAATTAAATTAGAAATTAATAAAAAGAAAATATACATGAAAACTTCACTTACATATTGATACATTTAAAAATCACCCAAAGTAGTATATAGGTTAAAGGAAAAAAAGACAATAAGAAGTAGAAAATGTTGTAAATTGAATGGATGAAATATTATAAAACAAATTTGAAGGCTGCAGCTGAGTCAATGCTTAGAGTGATATCTATAGCTAAAAATTATTATATTAGATAAGGAGAAAGCTCAAATGATCTTAAAAGAAGTAGAATAAAATAAATATTATAAATCAGAAATAAGTAGAAAACAAATAAGTAGAAGACAAAATTTTATTTTTTTAAAAGTGAGTTACTTAAAATCTTAGATTCATTAAGAAAAAAGGAGGGAGAGAGAACACAAATTATCAATGTCAGAAATGAAAACAAAGAAAGTGTTTTCACTAGTAATTCTACAAAACTAAAGAGATAAAAAAGATTACTATGATGTACTTTATGCCAAACTTAAAAACTTAGATGAAATGAACAAATTTTTAAGAAAATCTTAATAGTCTTCTTTGAAGAAATAGGTTTAATATTAAATATCTTTTTGTTAGGGAAATCTCAGGTCCTGGTAGGTGTACTGGTGAACTCTATGAAAGATTAAAGTCATAAATATCACCAATCTAAGAAATTTTCAGGGAATACAGGTGATGGCTGTACTTTCTATACTATTTTTGAGGCCAGCTTAACCCTCATACAAAAACTTGGCAAAGATATTACCAAAAATAAAGAAAAAATGAAAAATTAAATAGACTGTTAATCCCTCACATAGCAATTCTTTTTCTATATTAGCAGTTAAAATTCAATATATAACAAAATAGTCCAGCATGATCAATTGGGGTTAATCTCAAGAAGGAAAGATTGGGGGTGAGGGATCCCAGATGGCAATATAGGAAGACTGAACTCAAGTCCTCCTGTGGACACTAAATCTATACTTACAGACAGAATAATTACTCCTGAAGAACTGATTGTTGATTGAATAGCTCTGTACAACAAATGGGAGAGAGACTACATAGAAATGGTTAAGAGAGACAGAGACATGGTATCCTGCGAAAACCACCCCAACACATTGACCTGCAATAGGGAAGGGTAACTGAAGGGCCACTTGCAGACTTACCCAACCTGGGGAACAGGGTAAAATAAACAGTGGTTTAAAGGGCACAAAAATAACAGGAAAATCAACTTAGTAACCTTAGAACGTCCGCCAAATGGAAGAACTGCAGGAACCCTCTCTGGTGTCAGAGGTACAAGAGAGCGTTATTTGTTCCACTCCCCCTCCACCTTAATTGCACAGGCAGAAGCATGCATGATTTAGACACTCCAGCAAGACTGCCAAGGCCAACCCAATGCTCTCTAGGACCCTGGCCCACACCAGCTTCCCAGCTTGCCCCCAAGTATCCTCACAGACCATGCTCTCTGCAGCCACATCGCCTGTCCCAGTGTGTCTTTCCACCAGGATCCATGAACCTAGCACACACTCCAGCTAAAGCTCCTGACACTGGTGAGGCTTGCCCCTTGGACTTCCCTAAGCCTGAGCCTGCTCCATCTATAGTTCCAACTGGTCTTGCCACTGGGTTTGCCACAGGGATACCACATGGCTAACGCCCACTTCAGCAAAAGCTCTGGCCCTGATGTGGTTGGTTCATCAGATTCCTCACAGACTGAGCTCACTCCAACTATAGCCCCTACTAGCCTGACAAGGACATCCCAGTGTGGCTTGCCCCATGTACTCCAAGCAATCTGTATTTACTACAACTGCAGCTCTGGACTTGAGTGCAGATGACCTCTCAGACTCACCAGAACCTGAGTTCCCTGCAACTACAAGTTCAATTGGTCTTCAAGTTGTATCCAATGCAGCTTGCCAATGGGACTTTCCAGAGCCCATGCTCCCCACCCCCAAATACAGCTCCAGGGACTAGCATGGCTTACCTATAGGAATAACCACAACTCAAGCCCATTCCAGTTACAACTACAGTTTGCCTGCCAAAGGAGCCTCAGTGCAGCTTGCCCTCAGAGCTTCTTATGGCATGTGCTTGCTACAGCTATAGTATCAGCTGACCAGATGAGGTGGTCCTGGCATGCCATTCTCTTGGGACACTCCATAGCCAATGCCTCCTACAGCTCCAGCTCCTGGCGGGCTGCCAAAGACACCCAGGATGCACAGTCTACAAAAGAGAAGTTCCTAAACAAGGCCACTCCTTCAAGATCAGGAGAGGTTGCTGTTTTGCCCAATTCATAAAAACAAACAATAGAGACAGCAAGAATGAGGAGACTTAAAACTATGTTCTAAATGAAAGAACAGGGTAAAACTCCAGAAAAAAAAACCCGTAAAGACATAAGACAAGCAATCTACCAGATGGGGAGTTTAACAATGGTTGTAAAGATGCTCAACATACATGGGAGAAGAATAAATGAACCTAGTGAAACATCAACAAAGAGATAAATAATATGAAAAAGAATGAATATTAAATTAAGAATATAATGACTAAAATTTAAAAAATACAGTACAAAAACTCAACAGCAGATAAAATGACTGGATCAGTAACCTGGAACACAAAGTAGCAGAAATCGCCCAATTGGAATAATGAAAAAAAAAATTTAATGAGGATAATTTAAGGGACCTCTGGGACAACAAGCATACCAACACCCAAATCATAGAAGTCCCCCTGAAAAAGATAGAAGAAGGGACATAAAAATCTATTTTAGAAAAATGATTGAAAACTTTTCCTACCTGGTGAATGAAACAGATACCCAAAGCCAAGAAGCAAAGAGAATAAAAAAGACCCACACCAAGAAAAACACATTATAATTAAAGTGCCAAAAGTTAAAGATAAAGAGAGAATCTTAATAACAGCAATAGAAAAATAACCAGTTATATAAAGGGGATTCTTTTTAAGACTGTCAGATGATTTTCATAGAGAAACATTGTAGGCCAGAAAGGAATGCACAATATATTCAAAGTAATGAAAAGGGAAAAAACCCAAAACCAACAATACTCTATGAAGCAAGTTTACCATTCAGAACTGAAGGAGACATAAAGAGTCTGCTAGACAAATAAAAGCTAAAAAATGTCCTCATCACCACAAAAAATCTTAAATGGACCTCTTTAAGAAGGGAAAAAAGTCCAAAACTAAAAATATGAAAATATAGCAAAGAAAAATATCTCACTGATAAAGATGAAAGTTTAGTAAAGGTCAACATATTATAAAACTAGTATGAAAGTTAAAAGTCAAAAGTCATAAGACCATGTGTAACTATGGTAGTAATTTAAGACATCCATACACACACATAAAAATGTCAAAAATATAAACAAAGGAGGTAAGATATGTATGTACCGTTATAAACATAACTTGTTATATATAAATTTCATGGTAACCAGAAACCAAAACCCTACAATAGATATACAAAAAATAAAGAAAGAGACACCTATAACTCACTAAAAAAAAATTATATCAATGTACAAGAGAAGAGAGCAAAACAAGGAAGGAACAGAGAACCACAAACAATCAGAAGAAATAAGAAGAAGAAGAAGAAGAAGAAGAAGTAAAAAATAGCAGTAGGGAGATGTTTTTCAATAGTTATGTAAATGTAGAAAGACTAAATGCTGCAATTAAAAGACATGGGGCCCTGGCCAGGTGCTCAGTTGGTTGAACGTCATCCCATCTACCAAACAGTGGCAGGTTTGATCCCCAGTCAGGGCTCATATATACCTGTGTTGTGGGTTCTTTCCCTGGTCAGGGCATGTGAGAGAGGCAGCTAATCGATATATTTCTCTCACATCAGTGTCTCTCTCCCTCCCCCGACCCCTGACTTTCATCTTCCTTCCCAACTTTCCTCCCCACTTCCTCTCTCTCTAAAATCAAGATGTATGTCCTCAGGTAAGGATTAAAGAAAAGAAAGAAAAAGTAAAAGACATGGGGTGACCAAATGGATTAATAAAGAAGACCTGTGCAGAATATGCCTGCAAGAGATTCACTTCAGGCTCCAAGACACACACAGTTTGAAAGCAAAGAGATACAAAAAGATATTTCATGGCAATGGTAACAAAAATACATCTAGGATAGCAATACCTCTATAAGACAAAACAGGCTTTAAAAAAGCCTAACAAGAAATACAAAAGGCATTACATAATATTAAAGGAATCCATCCAACAAGAAAATTTAACACTTGTAAACATCTACGTATCCAATATGTGAGCGCATAAATACATAAATTAAATATAAATAGTCACAAAAAAGAAAACTGTAGTGTAAAGTAATAGTAGGGGATTTTAGCATTTCACTTACATTAATGGTAGCATCAAGACAGAAAATAAACAAGAAATAGAGAGCTTAAATAACACACTAAGCCAGATGGATTAAATTGATATTTTAGAGCATTTCCATCCAAAGCAGCAAAATATACATTCTTTTCAAGTGCTCATGGAATAATTTCCAGGAAAGACCACAAGTTAGGCCACAAAACAGCTCTTAATAAATATAAGAAAACTGTAATTATGTTAAGCATCTTCATTGAACAAACTGGTATGAAACAACAAATTAATTACAAGAAAACACTGGAAAAAACACAAACACATGGAGGCTAATGACATGCTCTAAACAATCAGTAGATCAAGGAAGAAATCAAGAAAAAATTTAATTGTTGAAATTTTTATGAAAATAAAAAATGGAAATACAGCAATTAATTATCAAATGAAAATGGAAAAACACAATTGAAAATAGAAACAGCAATTCAAAATCTATTGAACATAGCAAAATCACTTTTTATAAAAAAATTCATAGTGATACAGGCTTGCCTCAAGAAACAAACAAATGAAAAAATGAAAAAACAAATAAACAAAAGAAAAATCTCAAACAGTCTAAACATATACCTAAAGGAGAACCAGAAAAAGAACAAACAGAACCCAAAGGGAGTAGAAAGGAAATAATTAAGATCATAGAAATATGTAAAATAGAGACTAAAGAACATTAAGATAATATCAATGAAAGTAAGAGATGGTTCTTTGAAAAGATAAGCAAAACTAATAAAAATATAGCCAGACTCATTAAGGAAAATAGAGGACTCAATAAATAAAATAAAAAATGAAAGAGGAGAGGTGACAACAGACATACAAAAGATAACAAGAGAATACTATGAACGATTATATGCCAATAAAATAGAAAAAATTGATAAATTCCTAGAAATAACTCCCAAACAGAACTCTAGGACCAGATGGCTTTAAAAGTGAATTCTACCAAATATTCAAAGAAGAATTAATACTTATTTTTCTTAAGGTATTCCAATAAATAAATAAATAAATAAATAAATAAATAAAAAGAAAAGCCTCCAAACTCATTTCATGAGACCAGCATTACTTGACACTGAAATCAGATAACAACACTAGAGTAGAAAAGAATTGTAGGCCAATATTCCTGATGAACAAAAATAGAAGCAAAAGTCTTCAATAAAATATTAGCAAACCAAATACAGACATACATTAAAACATTATACAGCATGATCAAGCCAAATTATTCCAGGGATGCAAGAATGATTTAATACCCATTATCTATCAATGCGCTATACCACATAAACAAAATGGAAGAGAAAAATCATATATTTACAGCTGAATTAAATGACATAAAGACTAAAAAAGAAAAATTCAATGTATCAATAAATCTAGGAGCTGATTCTTTGAAAAGATAAACAAATTTGACAAATCTTTAACCAGATTCATCAAGAGAAAAAGAGAGGACCCAAATAAATAAAATCAGAAGTGAGAGAAGTTACAACTGATAACACAGAAATACAGACTGTAATAAATTACTATGAACAACCATATGCCAAGAAATTGGTCAAACTGGATAAAACGGACGAATTTCTAGAAACATACAATCTTCCAAAACTGAATCAAGAAGAAGCAGGATGCCTAAGTAGACTGATAACAATTAGTGAAATTGAAGCAGTAATCCAAAAACTTCTGGCATATAAAAGCCCTGGACCGGGTGGCTTCACAGGTGAATTTTACCAAACATTTAAAGAACTAACTCTTATCCTTCTAAATCTTTTCCAAAATTTTCAAAAAGAAGGAAGACTCCCAAATTCTTTTTACAAGGCCAGCGTCATCCTAATTCCAAAACCAGGTAAAGACACAGCAAAGAAAAAACTACAGGTCAATATCCCTGATGAACATAGATGCTAAAATCCTCAACAAAATATTGGCAAGCCAGATTCAGCAATACATTTAAAAGATCATACACTATGATCAAATGGGATTCATCCCAGGGATACAAAGGTGGTACAATATTTGCAAATCAATAAATGTAATACACCACATAAACAAAATGAAGGATAAAAAGCACCTGATTATATTAATGTATGCTAAAAATCATTTGATAAAATCCAGCACCCATTTATAATATAAAAACTCAGTAAAGTAGAAATAGAGGGACTATACCTGAACATAATAAAAGCCATATACAAGAAACCTACACCCAACTTTATACTCAAGAATGAGACAAGAGTGTCCACTTTTACCCTTAGTTTATCCCTGGAAGTTCTAGCCACAATGATCAGACAAGAAAAAGAAATAAAAGGCATCCAAAATGGAAAGGAGGAAATAAAACTGTATTTATCCACAAATGACATGATAGCATACCCAAAAAACCCTATAGTCTCCACCAAAAAACCCACTCAACCTAATAAGTGAATTCAGCAAAATAGCAAGATACAAAGTCAATATTCAGAAACCGAAGGCATTTTTGTATGCCAACAATGAAATATCAGAAAGAGAAACTGGGGAAAAAATCCCATTTACTATAGCAACAAGAAAAATAAAGTACCTAGAATAAATATAACCAAGGAGATATAAGATTTGTACTCAGAAAACTGTAGAGCACTAAAGAAAGAAATTAAGGAAGATACACATAAATGGAAGTATATACCATGTTTGTGTATTGGAATTAACATTAAAATTCCCATACTATCCAAAGCAATCTATAGATTCAACACAATTCTAATTAAAATACCAATAGCATATTTCACAGACCAAATATTTAAAAAATTTGGAACCAAAAGAGATGCCACATCACCTCATCAATCTTGAGAAAGGATAATAAAGTAGGAGGGATCACAATACCTCATATCAAACTATACTACAAGGCTGCTGTAATCAAAACAGTCTGGTACAGGCATAAGAACAGACACCTAGATCAATGGAACAAAATAGAGAGCCCAGAAATAAATCTAGGTCTCTGCAGTCAATTAATATTTGACAAAGGAGCATTAATATACAATGGAGTAAAAATAGCCTCTTCAATAAATAGTGTTGGGTGAGCTGGGCTGGTACATGCAAGAAAATGAAACTAGATTACCAAATTACACCATACACCAGAATAAACTCAAAATGTTAAAGATTTAAATACAAGTTGTGACACCATAAATGTTATAGAGGAATGGTGTTTCTGGATTCTAAGGGTACAATCCCAGCAGTGGAATCACTGGGTCAAAAGTCAGTTCCATTTTTAACTTTTTGGGGAACTTCCATACTGTTTCCTACCATGGTTGCACCAGTCTGCATTCCCACCAACAGTATACTAGGGTTCCCATTCCTCCACAACTTCAGCAGCACTTGTTGTTTGTTGATTTGTTCATCATGGACATTCTGACGGTTGTGAAGTGGTATCTCATTGTGGTTTTAATTTGTATTTCTCTGATGGCTAGTGGTGCTGAGCATCCTTTCACATGTCTCTGGACCCTCTGTATGCCTTCCTTGGAGAAGTGTCTATTCAGGTCCTTTCCCCATTTTTTAATTGGATTGTTTGTCTTCCTGGTATTCAGTTGTATGTGTTCTTTATATATTTTGGAGATCAATCCCTTGTCCAAGGTATCATTGGCAAATATATTTTACCATACAGTCAGTACCCTTTTCATTTTGATGATGGTTGTTTCTTTAGCTGTGTAGAAGCTTTTTAATTTGAGGTAGTTCTACTTGTTTATTTTTTCCTTTATTTCCATTGCCCTGGGAGATATATCAGTGAAAACATTGCTGTGTGGGCTATCTGAAATTTTACTGCCTATGTTTTCCTTTAAGACTTTTAGGGAATCATGGCTTCAAAAGAACTCATGAATGCCTATGTTCATAGCAGCATTATTTATAATAGCCAAGTGCTGGAAATAGCGTAAGTGTCCATCAATAAATGAGTGGATAAAAAAGCTGTGGTACATTTACACACTGGAATACTATGCAGCAGAAAGAAAGAAGAAACTCCTACCTTTTGTGACAGCATGGATGGAACTGGAGAATATCACACTAAGTGAAATAGGCCAGGCAGTGAAAGAAAAATACTGTATCATCTCACCTATAAGAGGAATCTAATGAAAAAAACAAACAAATGAGCAAAATAAAATCAGGAGCATAGATATGTAGAACAGGCTGACAGTGACTAGAGGGGTAGGGGGAGGAGGATAATGGTGGAAAGAAGGGGAAGGGACTAAAGAACATATATTAATGACCCATGGACATGCACAACAGTGTGAGAATTGACTGTGGGAGTGGGGGATGGGATGGGATGGATGGAGGAGGGCAAAAGGGGAAAAACTGGGACAGCTGTAACAAAATAACAATTTTTTAAAAACTTTAAAAATGGTTAAGATGGTAAATTTTTTGTTACGTATATTTTACCACAACGTAAAAACATTTAATATCACTAGAAAAAAATGAATAAAAATATCATATAATCATCTCAGTAGATGCAGAGAAGGCATTTAATAAAATTCAACATCTTTTTATAATAAAACTCTCAACAAAGTGGGTTTAGAGAGAACATACCTCAGTATGACAAAGACCATCTGTAACAAATCCACAGTTAACATTACACTCAATGCTGAAAGCTTTTACTCTAAGATTAGGAACAGAATGAGGATACCCACACTCACCACTCTTATTTACTTAAGTTTTTTTAATCCTCACCTAAGGACATGCTTATTGATTTTAGAGAGAGAAAAAGGTGAGGAGAGAGTGAAAAAAAAGAGAGAGAAACACTGATATGAGAGAGAAACATCAATAGGTTACCTCCTGTAGGTGCCCCAATTGGAAATCAACCACACAACCTACATATGTGCACTGACTGGGAATAGAACCCTATGGTGCATGAGATGGTGCTCCATCCAGCTAAGCCACCTGTCTAGGGTCCCACCACTTCTATTTAACATAATACTGGAAGTTCTAGTCATACCTATCAGACAAGAAAAAGAAATAAATTTATCCAAATTGGAAAAGAAGTATAACTGTCACTATTTGCAGATGACATCATACTCTATATAGAAAACACAAAATTTTCACCCAGAAAATATCAGAACTATTTAAAAAGTTAGGAAGTTTGCAGGATACAAAATTAATATTCAGAAGTCTGTTGCATTTCTATACACTAATAACAAACTATCAGAAAGAGAGATTAAGGACACAATCCATTTTAAATGGCATCAAAATACCTAAGAATAAATTTAACAAAGGATGCAAAATACCTGTATTCTGAAAACTATTACATTAATGAAGTTAATTACAGAAGACACAAATAGATGGAAGAATATTTCATGTTCATGGATTGGAATAGTTAATGTCTTTAAAATTTCCATAATAATCAAACACTCTAGGGATTCAGTGTAATCCCTATCGAAATTTCAATGACTTTTTTTTCAGAAGTCAAATGAAGGATCCTAAAATTTGTATGGAACCACAGTAGACAACAAGTAGCCAAAGCAATCTTCATAAAGATCAAAGTTGAAAATATCATATTCCCTGATTTTAAGCTATATAAAAAAGACACAGTAATCAAAACAGTAAACTACTAGCACAAAATCAGACACAGATCAATGAAATATAATAGAGTGCCTACAAATAAACTCATGCTTATATGATCAATTAATCTATAACAAAAAGCAGGAATATACAATAGGGAAAATGCAATCTCTTCAATATATGGTGTTCAGAAAAATGGGACAGATACATGCAAAAAATATTAAACTAGAGCATTTTCATATATATATATATGAATAAATTCAAAATAAAGACTTAAATATGAAATCCTGAACTATAAAACCCATACAAGAAACATAGGCAGTAAATGCTTTAATATCATTTTTAGCCATATGTTCTGGGATATGTTTCCTAAAACAAAGGCAACAAAAGCATAAATAAACAAATGGGACTACATCAAACTAAAAAGATTTTGCACACAGAAGGAAACCATCAACAAAAAGAAAAGACAACCTACTGAATGGGAGAAGTTATTTGCAAATGATATATACTATAAGGGATCTATATCTGAATGAAGACTTACAGATGTCCAACAGACACATGAAAAGATGCTCAACATCAATAGTCATCATAGAATGCAAATCAAAACCACAATGAGATATTCTGACCCAATATCTGTCAAAATTGCTATTATCATAATACAAGCAATACCAAGTGTTGGTGAAGATGTGAAAAAAAGACAACACTTGCACACTGTTGGTGGGATTGTAAACTAGTTCAATCCCTGTGAAAAATGGTGTGGAGATTCCTCAAGAAAATAGAAACAGAGCTACCATACAACTCAGTAATTCCACTTCTAAAGAAAAATAAAACAATATGTGTTTAAGTTATACAAAGTGCATTCACTGACAACAGAATTAACCTAGATATCAATAGTAAAAAAACCTGGGGCTTTTCCAAATATTTGTAAATTAAACAACACATTTCTAAATAACCCATGGATTAGGAAAAAATCTGGAGGAAATTAGAAAATATTTCTAATGAACAAAAATAGAATTTTTGTATATCAATTTTTATGAGAGAGGTAGAGTAGTGCTTAGAGGGAAACAGGAAATTTTTATTAGATAAGAAAACCTTAAAACAATCAGAGCTTCCACTGAAGAAAATAGAAAAACAAGGGCTTAATAAACCTAAAGCAAACATAACACAGAAAATATTAAATATAAAGCAAAAATTTATGAAATTGAAAAGGACTAAACAATACAGAAAAATTAATAGAATAAAAGATCAATAAAAAAGATCAATTAAAAAAAACCACCAAGGGTTTGGTGGTTTGTGATCATAGTCAGTCCTTGCAGCTGATTGGCCTGAGTAATTCCTTCCTATTAACATGCCAGCAGCAATAAATAAATAGCTAGCTATAACAATAAAGAAAAGAGAGGAAGATAGAAGAAACAAATATCCATTAACAGCAGCAAAGGAGGAGATATCACTATATACACTAAAGATATTAAAGAATAATAAGAAAATATAAATAAATTTATATCAATGAATTTGATAACAGATGGAAATGACAAATTGCTTGAAAGATATGAACAAATTTTATTCAAGAAGAAATAGATAAACTTAACAGTCCTATTTCCAAAAAATAAATAAATAAATTTATTGTCAAAATACTTCCCACAGAGAAAACTACATTTCTAGATGGCATGCTTGATAAAGTCTACCAAAAATTTAAAGAAGAAATTACATCAATTCTACACATACTCTTCTAGAATACAGAAAAGGAGAAACACCCTCCATGTTTTACAAAGTCAGTTTTAATCCAACACAGAAACCAAAGACAAGTAAAGAAAACTGCAAACAATATTCCTCATGAACATAAATGCAAAGATATTTTACAATATTTAACAAAAGTTAAATCCAGCAACAAATTATGACCAAGTAAGGATTATTGCACAAATGCAAATCTAATTCAACATCAAACAATCATACAATATAATTCACCATATCTGTGGACTAAAGAACAGAACTGTATATCACAAGAGATACAGAAAAAAGAGTTGACAAAATTGAATTACTGTCCCTGATAACAATTTTAAGCCAACCAGAAATAATAAAAAAACAAACTTCTCATCCTAAATAATGATGAACATCAAAAAGCATTATAGCTAATGAAAAAAATTGAATATTTTCCTCTTAATGTAAAGAACAAAGCCAAGATGTTTGCCCTTAGTATTTCTATTCAGTATTCTACTGGAGTTCCAGTCTGTCTAATAAAGAGGAGGAGAAAGTAAAAGCCAAACAGAACAACTAAAAGTGTCCTTTTTTTCGCTCTCACAGATGACATGCCTGTGGTAGAAAGCCTAAATCATTTCCAAAAATTATACTTGAACTCTTAAGTGATTTAGGGAGGCTGCAGAATAGTCAATATACAAAAATCAATTGTATGCCTGTATATTAACAATAAACAATTAGATATAAAATTTTTTAAAATTTAGTTTGCAGGAGGATCAAAAACGTGCAATATTTAAGGATAAACCTAACAAATGCATGCAGGCAAGCATACACTAAAAATTAAGAAATTACCAAAGAGAAAAATTAGAGAAGACATAGTAAAATGAAGAGGTAACTTTTTTTTCATGGATCTAATGACAAATATTGTTAAGATTTCAATTTAGTTCTTATAAATAGAAAGATTAAATGCAATGAATAATAAATGCCATCATATATTTTAATTTAATAAATTTATTTTAAAATTTACCTGAAAACCAAAGAATATAGAATGAATAAAATTTTAAAAATAAAGAACACTTTGAACCTAACAATAAGATAAAATAATATAAAATATTAAAAATATTTGAACAAGTATTTTATGAAAAAATATGAATGTCCAATAAGCACATCAAAAGACAGTCGACATCATTAATCATGAGGGAAAAACAAATTAAAACTGAGACACCACAATCCATTCACTGGAGTGAGTAAAATTTAAAAGAATGACAGAATAGAGATTTGTAGAGGATGCAGAGCAACTAGAATTCTTTTGCATTATTGATGATAAGGTAAAATATTAAAACAATTTTTGGAAACAATTTAGCAGTTTTCTGTGACATTAAACATAATGTTACATGCAATTAAAAAATCATTCATAAAACTTTACCTGAAAATAAGTAAATATATATTTCATACAAAGGATTTCATTTTTTTTCCTGAAAATTTGAATCTAAAGTTGGATTGGGATCTAAAGGAAAAAATGTACTATGAGATCTAAAATGAATATTCACAAGCTGTATTAAAATGTTTGTGGTGCTTCATTTATATTAGCCAAAAAAGAATAAATATCCATGAAAAGATGAATGGGTAGGAAAATTGTTGACAATCCATAAAATGTAGTACTACTCAGCTTTAAAAAAAAGTTACTATAATGTGTAGTAAGAACAAAAAACAAAACATTATACTGAGCAAAAGAAGCCAGACATTAAAAGGTGCATTCTTTTTCATTCTATTTATATGAAATTTCACAAAGAGAAAATCTAACATATAATGACAGCAGACAAGTAGGTTTCCAGAAACTAAGGATAGAGGAGAGTAACTGCAAAAAGACATGAGGAAAAGTTGAATGTGCATGCATTTCTCAAATCTCATTGAACTCTATATTTAAAATGGATTCATTTGATTGAATACCAATTATATATAAAGTTTGTTAAAAAATAAAAAGTTTGAAGCAAACAGAAAATCTTCAAGTGACTTCTGAAATATCCAAAAACTAAAGACTTCCAATCATAGGTGAACATGGCTTGCTTCCTTTCCTCCTCATACAGCCACATCAAAATCACTAAACTAAAATATAGAACCATCACTCAGAGCCATCAAAGATCAAGTTGAATGGAAATATGACAACTACACAATTAAATAAACCATATCCATACACACTGGTATGAGGGGCAAAGATGCAGAATGGGTAGATCCCACATCCTTGAATGGGGAATAAAAATTAGGGAGGCATATCTTGGGAGCTATGAGTCCCAGCCCCACACCAGGCCCTGCAGCCAAGGGTTTCAGTTTCAGGAAAAGTCCCCTTAACTTCTGGCTGCAAAAACCAGCAGGGATTGAATTGATGGAAGAAACTTTTGGGGTCCCAAGCAATTGCCCTTAAAAAGCCCACACAGAGACTTATTTAGACTCATTCTCTCTGAGCTCCAGCATTGGGGTAGCAACTTGAAAGGCACCAGTGACATACAGAGAGAAACTGAAATGTCTGGCATTAATACCAGAGCAGGGGTCCATCTTTCTCGCAGACAGAAAGGTAGGAAAAGACCATTGTCCCTTTTCTGAGCTCTCCCCACACAGAGCCACTAGGTAGGTGCTGAGACTTCACCAACCTGGCTAACCACGTTTGCCCCTCTCGGGAGATCCCCTGAGATTCTGTCCCAACCCAAGCTGTTAACTGTAATTTCTCCACGTCAGTGGTTAGTCTTGGCTCATGCTTCACAAATTCCTAAATCCTATCAAATAAGCAACAGCCAGCCTCATTAAGCTCCCAGCCACTGTACCTCTTGCTAAGTTGTCCCTGACTGGCACTAGCAGCAGCCAGCCTAGATTCACAGCTTGGCTTCACCTGGGAATCTCTCAGCCCAGCACAAGTAGCAGTCAACTCGGATTGCTTTATAACTCAGGTATGGTGGCCCTGGTAAGAACACTGGTGGGGGCTAACCTTGGCCTGTACCACCCATGATACCGCAGAGCCTGGGCACCAAATGGACGGCTACAAACCATGTTGGAGTGCCACCACCTTGCCCCTGCACAGCTGCTCCTCATGGAGGGCAGAGTTTGGTGGTTTGTGATCACAGTCAGTCCTTGCAGCTGATTGGCCTGAGTAATTTCTTCCTATTAACATGCCAGCAGCAATCAAGGATCCAATACAAGAGGAGTGTGTACTTGGCCCACATGAAGTGTGCACCTCGAGTACCCAGTTAGGGTGATCGGGTAGAATATTCACTGTACCCTATAGGACACCTACTACATTAGACCGCTCTACAAGCCTGGGAGATATTGTAGCACCATATAATATATAGAAACAAACACAGGGAGGTTGCCAAAATGAGGAGATAAAGAAACATGTCCCAAATGAAAGAACAGATCAAAACTCCAGAAAAAGAGCTAAACAAAATGGAGATAAAAATTCTATCAGATGCAGAGTTCAAAACATTGATTATAATGATGCTCAAGGAACGTAGTGAGGACCTCAGCAGCATAAGAAAGATCCAGTGAGAAATGAAGGATACACTAATTGAAATAAAAAACAATTTACAGGGAAACAACAGTAGAGTGGATGAAGCCAAGAATCAAATCCATGATTTGGAACATAGGGAAGCAAAAAACAACCCATCAGAGCAAGAAGAAAAAAATAACCCATAACAATGAGGATAGTATAAGCAATCCCTAGGACAACTTCAAGAAGTCCAACATTTGCATCATAGAGATGCCAGAAATAGAAGAGAAAGAGCAAGAAATTTGAAATCTATTTGAAAAGGTAATGAAAGAAAACTTCCTTAATTTGATGAAGGAAATAGACATGGGTAGGGGAAATTGTGGCAGGTAAATGGAGACAACTGTACTTAAAAAAATTTTTTAAAAAGAAAGAAAAAAAGTCTATGAAGTACGGAGTGTCCCAAAGATGGATGTGAAGAGTCCAGCTCCAAGACACATGATAATTCACATACCAAAGATTAAAGGTAAAGAGAGAATCTTAAAAGCAGGAAGAGAAAAGCAGTTAGTTACCTATGGGGGCCTTCCCATAAGACTGTCAGTTGACTTCTCCAAAAAAATTTTGCAAGCTAGAAGGGATTGACAAGAATATTCAAAGTCATGAAAATCAGGGACCTATAACCAAGATTGCTCTAACCAGAAAACCTATCATTTAGAATCAAAGGGCAGATAAAGAGCTTCCCAGACAAGAAAAAGCTAAAGGAGTTCACCATCACTAACACATTAATATAAGAAATGTTAAAGGGGCTTATTTAAGAAAAAAAAAATATCAAAACTATGAGCAATAAAATGGAAGTAAATACACATTTATCAGCAGTTGAATCTAAAAAATTAAGTAAGTAAATAAAATAAACAGAGAAAAAATCATGGATATGAAGAGCGTTTTGATAGTTGCCAGATGGAAGGGTAGCGTGGAGAAGCAGTCCCTAACCTCTCCTCCTGGTCCATGAACAATACTCGAATTAGCACCTGAGCTCTGCCTCCTCTCTCCCACCCCCTCTCTGGCCTAGTTCAGCTTCCTGTCTCTCCCCCGCCGCTCCAGTCCATGAAAAAGTTCTCTTCCATGAAACTGGTCCCTGGTACCAAAAATGTTAGGACAACTGGTATGGAGGAATGGGTGAAGAGATGAGGAAGGAGGAATGGGTGAAATACAAATGGGTAATTAAAGAATAGCCATGGGAATATAAAGCAGAGTACAGGAAATGGAGTAGCCAAATAACTTAAATGCATGACCCATGACATGAACAATGGTGGAAGGATTGGCTGAGGGATTGGTGGATGAGGGCAAAGGGAGAAAAATTAGGACAACTGTAATAGCATAATCAATAAAATATAATTTTAAAAGTCTAGAAAAGGTATGAATATATATATATATATAAAACTATATTTTCTGAAGTTTCTGGTTCCTCTTTTAGTTTTATTAAAATATATTTTTCAAAAAGATTGATTAGTAAGTATGGGGATAAAGTCCTGTTTCTTATATGTATTTCAGTACCTAGGAAATCAGAGGATGCTTATTTTATCAGTTCTTATGTTGGCTATAAAAATAGAGTCCTTCCAGAGAGTTACAAGAAGAACATTTTGGGGACCCATGCATAGGAGGGCGTGAGCAATTTTAGTAAGATTTATTGAAATGAAAACAAAGGAATGTCCTCACATACCCATTGTCTCATCTATGACCTGGTGGCTCAGCTCTGTTTCACTGTGGAAGGAATCCATTCTCTAGGGCTATAAGCCCATCCATCAGGCCCCAGAAGGCCAGGAGCCAGAGATGAATAACTTCTCTGTGTCTCATTTCCCCGTCTGCATCTTTTCTGCCAAGGCTACACTTGGACTGCAACTGGTGTTGCCTGTGGGCTCATGTTTTGACCTGTGCTTCTGCTTGTACAATTGCCAGGTCCACAACACTGCTACACAGAGAAAGAGCACATGAATGAATGAGGAAACACACCTCAGGCCTTTGTTAAGCTTCAATTATATTATCTAGGGCTTGAAAAAGAGCAGGCTTTCTTTCAAACAAACCAATCTCTTTTTCTGCCTCTTTGAAGGCTTGTGCTAGGCTTTCCCCCTGTGCCATCTTGGATTCTATTGCGCATGTGCACAGCAAAAAAATTTTCACTTTACCAATCTTCCCTTGCCTGGTAATCTGGGGAAAAGGGCCAATTTTCCCTGGGGACATTGGAAAGCTGGTGCTTCCTCCCTCTTGGGGATTAGCATCCTTTTGGCAGAGAATGTGGCTATCCCCTGGAAGTCTGGAAACTGTAGTTTCCTAGTTAATCTGACTTAATTAGATGTCTGGAGCACTTCTCTTTTGTTAATATCTAACTAACTGCCTACACTAACACTTAGAGAGAGGAGGGGAAGCCTGCATTAAAATCAGCATGAATTCGATAACAGGCCTAACAAGTGTAGCTGATGTAATTATCTAAGGACTCCAAGTTTTCTATCACAAACACACCAGTCATTCTGAAAATCTATGAAAGACAAAAGCTGTATCCAAAACATCACCCCCCCGCAAAAAAAAAAAAACCCTGTAGTTCTCCTCTTTTAGAAAGAGTTGGAAGTACAGAGGCCACTTACAGATTTTGGCTTTGACTCCAGTCTTCTGATCCCAGCCTTCTCTGTGACATGGATTCTTACATTTCTGGGTTCTAATGCAATTCTACTCTTTTAAAATCAACTTCTGACACATATGTGTATGTTATACAATGTATTTTTAGGACAATAAAGAAAAATTAATTTTAGAGTAACATCCATGGATTTTTAAGAGAATTTCAAATCAGACACATATAAATTCCTTGCAGGGTATACATACCTATGTTTCTATTATAATGGATAAGTGTATAGAAAAATAAATGCATGATTACATTGATATGAATGAATTAAAATATTTAGAGGTCTATGCTCATATTGAAAGAAAATTTTTCTTCTAATCTGCTAGAAAAGAATTATGTGATCTTTCCTGTAATCACTTGAGTAAAGGAATTAAAATACTCTACAAGTTTTGTTTTACTTATGGAAATAGTGCACTAACTTAGTTTACTTAACAAAACAGAGAAAGATTTTGCAAAAATCCATTAATTTTGAATGGAATAAAACTAAAGTAGCAGTTATAAATTCAGGATTTTATTTTTCCAACATTTTTGTCATTCTAGAAATAGAAGTTCAATGCATTCTATGCTTTGTATGTAATCCATTATGGATATAAAATGGTAAAATATAAAATCCTTGGTTTCTTCTGAGAGTTGCCTAGATGACAGATATAACATAGAGAAGTGAAATATTTTTTAAAATACAGTCACATAAGTCAATGGAGGGAAAGACATGTACATTAGAATATGACTGAAATATTCTTAAGAACAGGGAGCACTTTTAATAAAGAAGAGTCATAGACTGTTGTACAGATATTTGGTTTATGAGAAATATTATGCTATTAATCAATGGCATAGTGGTTAAAAGGGCTTTACTCAAACCACTAACATATAAGTTCTGCTTGGCTACTTGGTGTTTATGACTTGGAGCACATTTTAACCCTCTAATCATTAAGAGCTCCCTAGTGTTTTGTATTGCTCAAAAATGAGAGACTACATGTAAAGTGATTACCGTAAAACTTGGTATAATAAACATTTGGAAAATATAAGCTACTAATAGTAGTAGTATATTTATTATTATTCATTATTTTTATTATAAATAATAATAATTTATTAACAGAAGTGACTGAAGAATTTGAAAAGGAGTTGGAATTATTCTTTTTATATATTTTTTTAGAAAAGATAAATGAGAAGGGTTTAGGGTTTTCTCCTATAGCAAATGATCAAAACTATAGGTTTATTAACTATATTGGAACAATTTGAGTGGCATAAAGAAGAATTTTGTTTCTTATTTTCAAAAGACACAATAGTTCTATAGGTTACCCCATCTCTGGTGGGAGTGGGACAAGGACAATCTAAAAAGAAGGTACATAATAGGAGTCTTCCATATATTAGGCCTTGACCCACCTGAAATCAGAGAGGTTATACCAGACTGCCACTTACATGGAGTATTTCTTTTTAATCCTAGACCTTTAACAACTACATGTGTCTTTTGGGGAATAAAATCCTGCCAAATGGCTTCAAAGCTGCAATTATAATGCCTCTACATGAGACAAAGGTGGCAGATTGGAGTGTGAAAATTGCTGAGGAGATCTCCTGTCAATCTACTCTTGATAATGCTCTGGCAAGAATCTTTCTCAACTGGCTGCTGCCTGGAGTGCTAAAATGCACTTCTACAAGAGAGCCGGCTTGGCTTCAGAGGAGGAAGTGTTGCTGATCTTTCCTCTCCATAAGTTCTAGGAAAAGGCATGTGAAAAGTGCCATCTGTGATACATGACTCTTTCTGGTCTAATGCAGGACTTTGACAGTATTAATAGATGAGTGTTGCAGCAACTTCTCAGAAAATACAGCTGTCCAGAAATTGTGCATGGCCCTTCTTTCTAAATCTACCATTGCCATATCTAGAAGAACTGAGCAGGGTAGGATTCAGTATTATCTTTCCAGGTTCTGTCACAAGGAAAAAGGAGAGAGAGTAGTAGATGAACAGCAAGAAAATGCTGTGAGACTGGTTTGGTATTCATATCCTCCTATTGGGTCTCTGAGGATATTATTTAAAGCCATTCAGAGACCTTCAGATATATATATTTAGCTCTACATTATTATCATTATTTTTTGATGAGTGAGGGAACAGTGGAGGGGCATAGGTATTACTAGGCTTTGAGTCCACAAAATTCTGTAGCTTTTTTGCATGGATAATTAATTTTTTAATTGTTTTTTACTTTTCAATTACAATTTACTTGCAATATTATATAGTCTCAGGTGTACATCACAGTGATTAGATATTATATCACTTACAAAGTGATCATCCTGATAAATCTCATACACATCTGACACTACATACTCTACAATCTGTATATACAATTAGAATACATATTATCAACATGTATATGATATATTATACAACATGTATATATAATATATAATTCAAACATTGTTGACTATATTCCCTATGATGTGCTTTACATCCCCATGACAATTCTATAACAATCAATTTGTACTTCCCAATCCCTTCACCTTTTCACCTGTCCCCTCAACCTCCCTCCCATCTGGCAGCAAAGTGTTCTCTGTGTCTATGAGTCTGTTTCTGTTCTGCTTTTGATTTATTTTTTTATTCAATGGATAAAAGATATTAATTTATTGCCATTTTACTGCTTATACTTTTGATTTTTTTATTATTGTTAAAGAAGATCCTTTAATATTTCATGTAATACTGGTGTTGTAGTGATGAACTCTTAGCTTTTTCTTGCCTGGGAAGCTCTTTATCTGTCCTTTGATTCTAAATAATAGGAGTAATCTTGATTATAGGGCCTTGCTTTTCATCATTTGAATATTTCTTGCCAATCCCCTTGGTCCTGCAAAGTTTCTTTTGAGAAATCAGCTGAGAGTCTTATGGCAGTGCTCTTGTAGGTAACTAACTGTTTTTTTCTTGCTGTTTTTAAGATTCACTCTGTCTTTAATATTTGCCATTTTAATTGATGTGTTTTGGTGTGAGTCTTTTTGTAATTATTTTGTTTGGGACTATCTGTGCTTCCTGAGCTTATGTATATATTTTCTTCACCAGAAGAAAAGTCTCCCATCATTATTTCTTCAAATAGGTTTTCAATTCTTTGCTCATTCTCTTCTCCTTTCAGCATCCCCATGATGAGAATGTTGGTACATTTGGTATTGTCCCAGAGACTCCTAAAACTGTCTTCATTTTTTTTGGATTTTTTTTTCTTTTACTCCTCTGATGAGGGTGTTTTCTGCAACCTTATCTTCCAAATCACTCATTTGGTCCTCTGTTTCAACTACTCTACTCTTGATTTCTTGTAATGTATTCTTCATTTCAGTTCTTATAGTCTTCATTTTTATTGACTTTTTAGGTTTTATATCTCTCATTTTATGTTTCCTAACTCTTTCTGACATCTAACAAAGGTCATTGAACATTCCTATAACTAGTGTTTTGAACTCTGCATCTGGTAGATTGCTTGTGTCCATTTTACCTATTTTAGTTCTTTTTCTGGAACTTTGTTCTGTTTTCTTCCATTTGAGACATGTTTCCTTGTCTCTACATTTTGGCTGCTTCCCTCAGTTTGTTTCTACATATTAGGCAGACCTATTACATCTTCTGGTCTTGGTACAGTGGCCTTAGGTAATAGGTTTCCTGTGAAACTCAGTTGCACAGTCTCCCCAGTCACCCAAACCAGGCACTGGAGGGGCACCCTCATGTGTGCTGTGTGCATCCTCCTTTTTCAGTTGAGCCTTGATTGCTGCTTGCAAGTCAATGGAAGGAACTGGCCTCCAGGCCCATTGGTTATGAGAATCAGTTGCCAGTACAGTGAGTAGCTGTTGTGCAGGGGCCTTCCCCATGGAGCAGGACTTGTTGCAGCAGGGCTCTACAATTTACTGAGTCCACCCCTTGACTATGTCACTTGAGGAGGTGGTTGGGTGATGCTCTGGGTTGGTCTGAAGATGGCTATCAGATACGTTGGTCCTGGGGCCTCCAGGGAGATGCAAGTCAAGTTCAGTGCCACCTATGTACTGCCAGGGGCCACCAAGCATGAGCTACAATGCAATATGCAGATAGTTGCCCCTTGTTCTGGGCTTGGAGGTGCCTGGGGGTGGCCAAGATGTGACCTGAGGCTGGCTGCCACTAGTGCCAGGCCTGGGACTACTTAGCAAGAGGTGAGGTGCAAGCTGAAGCATGATGCTGCTTGTTTGGGGTTTGTGAACCTCTGAGACATTTTAGGAAAGTCTGCAACACAAGCCAAGACTGGTCAATAGTGTGGAAAAACTATTAGAAGCTTCTTTGATGGACCTACAAGTTGGGTAGGGCAGGGTCTCAAGGAATCACCAGGGCAAGGTAGAGACTCAGATATGGCATCTGCCTATACCTTTATGGGGGAGGGGATGGGCTCAGCAAATAAACAATGGCTTCTTCCACCACTTTTGCCTGGGAGAAAGCTGCCCCTCCAGCCCTCATCTGGAAGCCAGAGAATTCAGTTCCCTCCAAATGTCCATGGTGTTGTTTGAGCTGTTGTCTCAGTGCTGGAGCTTAGAAGGAGTAAGTCCATCAGCAGGTAAGTCCATGTATGGGCCATTTAAGAGGAACACCTGGGACCCCAGAAGCCCTTTGTCTCATTCCTCGCTGTATGTTCCTTTTGGATTTTTCTCTCTGGGTAAACAATGCATAAATATTTTCCTTTAGGTTCATCTCTATTCTCTTCTCATGATCCTCCCATTCTCTCTGCTCAACCCCCTACACCAAACAACTCCTTTTATCCACTAAATTGAAAACCAGGTAAGAGTATATCACATAGAGAGGACATGGAACTTTATTAGCAGTGAAATATACTTAACAAGTTTATTTCCTCATTATCCCACATGTCACTTTCTAGGGTGTTATTGTCCCAGACTACTCATTATCACTTCATTATTATGCTGCTCCATATATTGTGTTTGTTTTTAAGTTTCTCTGAAAAGGCCTGCTAATAAAATGTCATTATATGAATTCCCAAGACTTCTATTGCCATGTCATTGGAAATGTGTCTGAGATTGCTTAGAAAAAGAATAGTTCAGTAATTAGGGGCCTAAACTGCCAAGTAAAACAAATAAACTGTAGTCAAGGAGAAGTGACCAATGAATGCACATTTTTATCCTTAGGCTCCTGTTAATCTCTAATTGCTGGTGGACAGGTAGGAGGATAAATTCCACAGCTATTGTTCTGCCAGGACGCAATTTGAATACCCAATTAATTTTTGGTCTGTCGTGATGTTTAATTTAGATAAAAAGGCTCTTTAGTAAACTGTTGCTTTCCTGACACACAGTCAAAAATTACCTAAGCAGGACTTCCAGTCAAGGTGACGACATAGGTAAATGTGGTACTAGCATCCTCCCGCAGCCACATCAAAATTACAACTAACCGACAGAACAACCATTATTCAGAACCACCTGAAATCTCGCTGAACAGAAATCCTACAACTAAGGATATAAAGAAGAAGCCACACTGAGACTGGTAGGAGTGGCAATGTGGAATGGTCTGATCCCACACCTACATATGGCAAATAAAGTTGGAAGAAATATTTTGGCTGTGGAAATAGATTTTAAAATGGATTTAAATGTAAAATGACTAGTATTTAACAAACATTCCTGATGTCACACAATAGCTCAGCTCTATGATCTAACTTTATAATCTTTATAAACAAATAAAATGAAGGCATAAAATGAATTAGCTGAAATTTATATTTTATCTTTTGAAGCAACATGATTAAGCAACTATGTACAGAATATGTAATTACTCCCACATGATAAAAATATTACAAATGCTCCCTAGGTAAAAACTTTTAGAAGCAACATTTGCTTATAAAACTGTCTCAATATGATCATCAAAACAGATTACAGCTCAAAACTGCATAATCTCTATTTAGTTACTCAAAGCAGCATTAATATCTTGTATAATATTTGATAGCATAACACAAGACCCAAAATACCTAGATTAAAAGAGAAAAGCCAATAAATTATATGTCTGAGTTTATATGTTAATATCTAAGTCAATTAGAAGTGTATACATCTTGCTTTCATGTAGATAACACTTAAAACTTTTGGTATCATCTTTCCATTTTCTTTCTTTATTTTTTTTCAAATTTTTACCGTGACACACATCTTAAAGAATAATTTTTGAGCTTATTTATGGACTTGTTCTTGTGGTAAGTACTCTCCTGACAGTCAGTGCTAAATCTAATCAATCATCCCTTAAATACATCAGAGTGTAGATTCACCACACTCCCTCATTAGCATTCATTAGCAATTAATCAACACAGCAGGAGTCTCTAGAAAGTTCAACAATCCATAGGTACATTTACATTAAAAGTGAGCAAACAGGAGGAGAGATAAAAAAGAAAATGGAGATGTGAAGTGTCAGATCTGTAAGAGAAAATTAAAGTTTGATTTGCTCTTTAAAAAACAAAAATCAACAGAATTTGGTTATTCAGCCTAAGACTTAAACTCTTGATTAACAAGCAGCAGCCTGCATAACTCTATTATAGTTGTCACAGACAGATTTATGCTCCCGTCAGCTTGCTGAGTACATTTGTTCCACTTCAAGTAAGCCTTATGTATTGTCATTATATCTTCAAAAGGAACGAAAAGATGTTGTATCCAATTTTTTGCAATTGTGGGCAATAGCTTAATTTAGTCCTAAATTGTTCTTCCCGAGAGTTGAGGGCTGTAATGGAAGCCTATTTCACTGCGGGATGAAAAGAAGCTCCTGCTGTGGAGTATAATACCCCAAACCCATGGCTGAGAACAGTATTGTGCCCACTGAAGTGTCTCTCTTCAAAATGAGAGAAGTATGGAGGGGGTAGCCTTCCCTGGTCAGCATCTGCATAGAATCGGAAATCACGAAGTCCTCTCCTGCCTAACCTCACTGAATTCTTCTGACCATTCAGCCAACATAGCCTCAGGTTTCCCATCAGGAAAAAAATCTCGGGAACTATTTCTTGAAGGTGAAAAAATTAATAACGGAAAAAAGAATTTTCATGCACATTATTTCAATGCCTTGGTTTAATTATTCCAATTTACCATCTGATTTTAAAATAATTCAAAATTACTGTGCTCACACGAGAAATGTACAACTGCTTCAAAACAATATTAACACAAAAATATCTCTCTAAGGGTGCCATAAAGATACAACTACTGGAGCCATCCTGAGCTAATATAAATAAATAATACCAATTTGTAAACAAATGCTAAATGATAATTGATATGTTTTAGCTTGTGATACATTTACTTGAGACATACAGAGGAGGTGTTTGTGTATGTGATTATAACAGGGTTACAAGCAATACCTCACTTGGTCCACACATGTTGAAGTCTTTGGCTCAGGCCATGAATTGAAAGCATTTATCCCCAAACAAATACCTCAAACTTCAGTATAATGCAAACATCCTGCCTCAGTAACTTATCTCAGCAGGCATGAGCACCGAATTGCTACCAACGGTATCACATGATTTGGGGAGTAGTGAATGGCCTTGAAAGATTTTGGTCTTATACTGCAGTGGAAAGAAAGACCTATTTTTTTTTCATTTCCCATTAAAGAAAATCTTACAAATGTCACAGTTTGTTGAATTGGTCCAGTCTGGTCTTTCATGCTTATAAATCAAAATAAGAGTGAACTACTTGGCAGCACAGTATGGCTCATCGTTTGAGTTTCAGAATAGACTTCCAAACTCTTCTGAACTGCTGCTGCTCCTCTCCTTGTTGAGTTGTTCTGGATGTTTTCTAAAAGCAGGCTATATTCTGGAATTATTTTGAAGAAAAATAGTATTTTTTAAATGTCTAAATAATTTATCTTTATTTTCAAATACCTTTTGTCAAGGTTCAAACTCACTATGGTTCACATTTCAGAAATCTGGTAAGACTATGCTTAGAAAAATATTTTTCTTATCCTACTTCTCCATTTTATCCTTCCAATTCATTGCACTGAAGGAAAACAATAGAGTCTGGATAGGAAACTGAATTAGCTGATAAAAGCATTAAATTAGAGACATGTTAAGATATTACTCAGGCCATTGAAGACTCTCCAGTGTTCTACTTATGTCCAGTAGTAGCTCACATTCTCATCACCAGAGCTTCTGACTGCAGTCATTGACAGAGACTGACAGACTCACATCAAGAGGCATCAAACCTTCATACATTTTTAAATATCCCAAATGATCCTAATGGAGAATTTAAAACAATTTGGAAATTCAATATAAGGGAAATGCATTCAAATGCAAGATCAGACAAACATATTAGCCAATACACAGAGTATTAATGGATCTTAGAACTAAATCTGTCCAATTGAAGATAATTCATAAAGCTTTCTGGACACCAAGGATGGTCTTTAGGATGGGGGTGGGGAGGACACACTTAGGAAATGGGAATAAAGGTGAACAAGATGGAAAAGGGGGATGGAGGTCTGTGGCAATGAGATAGATACAGGGAAGTGATTTTTAAAAATCTTTTGTTTTTTAGAAAAACTGAATCATGCGTTTCACTGCTTTCTAGCCATCCAGTTATATAAGCTAGCATTCTTATTCTCAGAAAGTCATAAATTTAAAAATTTTTTAAGAGTGAAAAAAAATTTACAGGGACACTACCTTCCCAGTAATATGGCAATGAACTGCCATATTATTCCAGAGATAGACATTCCTAAAGCACAGATTTAAGATGCTGCTCATTCTCATTTTTAATGAAACTTAGGAAAGAGAGAAAGTCAAACTTGATGTAATTTTAGGCACATTATTTACTAGCTCTGATTTAGTTTTCTCAACTCTAAAGCAAACATAATAATAGCACTAACGTCTCAGGGTTGTTCTGAGGGAGGGCTATGTGATTCAATTTTTATAAAGGGCTTTTAAAAAGCCTGGTAAGTAGAAAGCATCATACTTATATATGTGTTACTATGTTGTTAAAGTCTCAAGTCTTGGGATTTCTTAAGTATACAAGAAAGAATTTTCTGGAAAAGGTGATAACAACATATTGGAAAGTCTTAATAGTTTTTAGACTTGCAGGTGATTTTTATCCCTTCAGATTGTTGATTCATTCCTAAGTGACAATGCAGAAAGAGTTTCTTATCCTCCCATTCCCTGATTTTCTGGGGGACACAAAAGGAGAAGTTATGAAAGGTAACATTAAAGAATTCTATCTTTGTGGAAACTGTCAACCTGTAAAAAACATTAATATGTTTCCTAATGAAATAGTCACAAAAACAGGAATCAGACATAGAGAATATGGACATGCGTTTCCATCTTCTAGCTTCCATGACTGTGAGAAAATTGCTCAACCTCATTCAGAATTAGTATTTCTATTTTAAAAAGAAGTTGTGATAATTGGAAGTTTCTATGTATATAAATTTCCTAGTTTAATTCCTGGCTCACTAAATGGTAGGGGTCTCAGTTCATTATCATTGCAGTTACTAAAAATAAATTAGTCAAAAAGCTCAGAGAAAAGATTCCGGGATAAGATTTAGAAACACTTTGATAATTTTTTTTTACTGCAGTGTATGGAGGCATTGTTCCAGTTGTTGATTTGATAAAAGAAAGAATGACTACCATTATATTCATGGCTTTCAATGTTTTGATATACATGAATTAGTTTATTAAAGCAATGGACCACATGAACTACCGACCTCAGTTGTCTGGGTTGCCTAATACAATTTCAAGAAAACTTTGGAACAGAGTAATGCACCTAATGAACCTCCCTCCTATAAAGTATGTTACAAGTGAAACATAGTTAAACCAAAATTTAAAAATATAGACATTGCTATATTATAAACCTATATGCTGTATGACTTTACCAATAAACTACCTGAAGTTCTCTGGGACACAAATTGTGACTTAAGAGTGAAAGATCTTTCTATCAAGTACCCACTCATGCATCACATCAGTAAAAGTATCAAATAAAAAAAGTAGTTTTTCATTTTCTTCACAAAATGTCATGACTGATGTTGAGGAACAATACAGAAGAAGCCATTTTTCAAAAATGAAAGCTCTGAAAGTACAAATGAGTTCAGATTTTAAAACAGGACAGGTACACATAAACTCCTTGAGTTCAATAGTAGATGAGAAAAGTCAACAAAGAAGGCATATCACCATCAAAAACTGACTCAAACCCTACTGGGAAATCCGAATGGACAAAAATATAGAGGGCTAGGCTGATGCAAACAACCAATGGATGTCTACATGCTGGAAGGAGTACAGGAAGGTAGATGACCAGTGTCTGAAATCAAAAAATAATATGAAGTCTGAAATTGAGGAACAGAAAGCAGTTACTAAAAGCAAGAGATATTGGATACTCTTCTGATAATCTAACAACTAAATTAAAAGAGAGAAGTAGAAAGCCATATGGGAGCATTAGAGAATAAAGTAGAAACCTACTACCACGGGGCTGGAGCATGAGACAGACCACTTAAGGCATAAGGCAGTCACAGAAGGATTGGAAGATAAAGCAAGGGACTAATTTCTAGAGAACAGGTATCAATGTCATATTAGGAACAGCACATTGCTTCATAATCCTAAATCACTGGGTTACATATACTGGGCATCTTCTTTCTGTGCAATAGACTGGAGACAAGGCTGTTTCCTTGTTCTATATAGGGAAGAATCTTTTGGATAATTAAATGACCCCATCTGTTAACATCAAGGATAGAAGGCCAGCAAAGTTTTTAATTCCAGCCCGTAATCAGCAGTCTTACTTACACTGCTTTCTTTGTTACTTTGACTTCTTGGTCCCTGACCTTAAACTATTGCCCTCTTCTGACTCGATGCATTTTTATATAAATGCTCTGGATTCAGTGAAATCAGAACTACTCAGTGTGCAACTACTTTTACAGCTAGAGCTGTAAGAATGTTTAAAATGGAAAAGTTAGGAATCCACATCATATGTTGCCAGGGAAATGCAAATTAAATAAACAATGAGATTCTACTACACACCTATTAGAATGGCCCAAGTCAAGGACTCTGACAACACCAAGTGCTGGTGAGAATGTGGAGCAAGAGGAACTCGCATTCATTGGTGGTGGGAATGCAAAACGGTACAATTACCTTGGAAAACAGTTTAGAAGTTCTTTAAAAAAACTACATATAATCTTACCATACTATCCAGCGATCATCATCCTTGGTATTTACCCAAAGGAGTTGAAAACATGTCTGCACAAAAACCTGCATGTGGATGTTTATAGCAGCTTTATTCATACTTGTCAAAACTTGGAAGTAACCAAGATATTCTCCATCCAGACAATGGAATAGTATTCAGTGCTAAAAGAAAATAGGCTATTAAGCCATAAAAAGACATGAAGGAACCATAAACACATATTACTAAGTAAAAAGAGCCAACCTGATAAGCCTACATATTGTATAATTTCAACTATACTGCATTTTTGAAAAGACAATACTATGGAGATAGTGAAAAGGTCAGTGATTGTCCAAGGCAGTGGTGAAAAGAAGGGATTTTAGAGCAGTAAAAATGTTGTGTTTGTACCATAATGATGAATTCATGTCTTTATACATTTATCTAAACCCATAGATATACAACATCAAGAGAGAACCCTAGTGTAGACTATGGACTTTGGGTAATTATGAGGTGTCAATGTAGCTTCATGGATTGTAACAAATGTACCTCTCTGGTGGGGGGTGTTGTTATGGAGGAAGCTCTATATGAGGAGAGCAAAGGGTATATGAGAAATCTCTATACTTTCCCTTTTAATTTTCTGTGAACTTTAAACTGCTCTGAAAAATAAAGTCTTAATAAAAAAATAAAGAGAAGAAGCCAAGAATTCAGCAATATTTCCAGATGTGGATGCACTCTCTGCTTTGGAGTAAGATTTCTGCATGCTCAAGTGCCCTGCTGGTTCTCAGTGGCTGTAAGTTGTTCAGTCAATCTTCATTCTTAACATTAAAAAAAATGTAGATAAAATATCTAAGATGATGTTAGGACAGTGAATTTTTTTGTGTGAATTACAAGAAAGTTAGAAATGAGAACAGAACAGCTAAGAACTGCAAACATAATAGGACCTTAGAAAATAAAGAGAAATGTCTATGAAAGGGAAATAGAGGACAGAATATAATAGCCTTCCTGTCTCTTCTTACTCATTTTGTTTGCTAGTTGTTTTAGTATGATTTTTCAAAGAGGCAAAATCATTACATAGAATAAATACATATTGAAGATTTTATTAAATTTAATAATTAGTAAGGAAAGCAGTAAGATATTAAAGCTGGTTCAAAAAATTTTTTGAGAAGGTAGTATATACAGGCAATTTAACAAAAAAAAAATGTTTTGGATAAATTGCTACATTAGATATAAAGCTGGTGAGTGTCCAACAGGGCCCAACACAAAAACATTTGAGGTTATTTATGTCACTGGACAAATCTTATTTGCTCTTCTCCCTATCCACCACCCCCACCCCCCAGGAAAACTGTAAGTTAATCTTTGCCCTTAGTGTTGCAATTGCCCAGCCAATAGAACATCTAGCCAAGTACTTCAATGAATGATCAGTGATCTCTTTTACCTATTTAAAGTTTTGAATAATTTTTCTGAGGTTACTCTCACTATATTTCATGCATGCTTTCTTTTTCCCTCTTTTTATAGAATTTATTAGGGTTATACTGGTTAATAAAATGATATAGGTTTAATTAAGGATTTAAGGTGTACAGTTCTACAGGACATCATCTGCATATTGTATTGTATGTTCAACCACCCCAGGTCATGTCTCTTTCTATCACTATTTATGCATGCTTTCTTTCAAAAAGAAAATGCATGCACATTTTAACCAGATGTTTTTACTAACAACAAAGCAATAACTTTTATTTGCTGTCAGGGTGAAGATACCGTTCATATGAAATATCCATTTTCACTAAAATTCTCAGTGATTATTTTCTTGAAAATGCTGGGCTATTGCTGAGAAGTTTACTCAGAAATCAAGTCAACTTCGTAAGTGACATCCATGCAATCATATTTGCTTATAATCAAATTTTGTTCCTAATTAATTCAAAACTGAAAAAAAAATGTTGAACTTTTCACAGTAACAATCACAGGTTCATTTAGGTAAGGATTTAGGGTTGATTTTAAATTATATTCACATTTGTACATAGGCCAAGACTGGATCTCTATTTTATAAAGCAAGATATAGCAAAATTAAGATATTTGTGGTTATTAATGATTTTGAAATGGCAAGATGTAATATCAGAAATGTATATTATAACTATTAAGAATATTAAACTTCTCTACTATTAACAGTCACACAGTGAAATTATTAACCAAGCAGGTTTGACTATAGTTCTATCTTACAAAGGACAAATGAAAAATTGGTTGACTATTACCTGCAGAGGGTTAAACCTCTTGGAAATGTTTTTCAATTTTGTTTTTTAATGAGACCAGGTTACCACGAAAGAACATTAGTCAGAGACATATAACTAATTTTTATACAGAGAGAATTGTCTGATTTTAGTTTAGAGAATCCAGGAATAAGGTTTGAAGCATATAGCTTTTGTAAGTAATTTGGTAAGGTTATAGCCTAAACAGTAAAATTATCCCTGATACAGTCACAAAAGGAGCTCAAACCAAAATTAGGGCAATTACGTTCACTTGGCCATCTGATAGCTATTTACATGCGTACTTCTAACTATACACATTCAAATGTTGTAGAGTTTGAAGGAGATGGTGATTATGTTCATGAAGAGACTTTTGTATAACAAATTTCCCTAAAACCTATAAATTGTGATTCAATTTAAAAGATTCAATTTACTCAGAATGACATCAATTATCACATTTATTATTCATAGCCATCTTTATCAGTACATTTGTGTACATCCCATGTAAAACTGAACTAAATAAACTATACTTGATAAGCTTCAGAAATAGCCTAATATCAAGGTTTAAATCACAATTAAATTAATTTTTAAAGTATCTGATTGACCTTTAAGGATGAATCCATAAGCAGTAAGTAGTTTCATTTTTTAATCTTATGAAAGTATCCTTGTTAATTGCATTATTTTAGATCATTAAAGATCTATAAACTATTTTTTATCTTCCTTCTAGGCTCTTTATTATGTGCTCCAAGTGAAGCTCTTTATATTTGACACTTGGAATTGCTAACTTGTTTTATTTTTGCATAAGAATCTTGATGCACTCTCTCACACCTTTGGTTACTAATTAGGTCCAGGGAAGAACATCAAAAAGACTGATGATTTACCCTCAAGAGGTTTATATTCAAGTAGTCCCAGCATCCTTGTGCACTTTACAGCTTCTTCAACGAGTAATTTTTCATTACCACCTGTGTTGGAATTTAGAGTTTAAATGAGTGAAACAATTAAATCATGGTATTCTATTTTTTGATATATGTCAGTTTGTTAGGAAGGCCCCTCCCAATAGTAGTTTATATGCTTCATATTGGGCACAAGAATAATGAAAACCCCAATTTCAAAGGATGCATCTGGTCTGTATACTTAAACACTGTAATGAAGCATGTGTTTTCAACTATGTCAATTCCAGATTTTCCTGTATGTTAGAAGTTGCATGAAAATGTAAATTGCATAGTTCCTGAAACCACTCACAAATATATGCCAGCTATGCATATTGGTCAGAAAAGGGGGAAAAGACACAATAATCTAGGTTTTCCATTCCCAGCATTGGCTTCAAAACTACTATTAGGTTTGGCCCTCTTCCTCAGAAGTCCAATTAGGGTAAATCCCACCCCCTTGAGAGACCTGGAACTAATCATCATTATTTGAAGCAAGATGTTAATAACTCTCAGATAGAGAATGAGTCTCAGTGCTTTGACTTTCAGAGTCTGGCTCTAAGTAGAGGCCTAGAAATGGGCAATGGGTGTGAAAAGAAATAGTCCCCTCAGGATTCCTCGTGCCTTCTCTTTGGTACATAAGCCCTCTCAATTAATAATGAGATTCAGTCCACCAAAATTGGTTGCAGCATACTTGCGGGTTCAGGCATAGTATATTGAAGAGGCACATTAGAGTTTTTGACTTGGAGTTGAAAATCTTGGTTGATTTCTTTATCAATATATCCCAGGCACCTACACCATTATATGGCACATAAAATAATCTAATAACTGATTATAAACTGAGTGAATGAATGAAAAAAGATTCGTGAAACAATTAGGAAAAAAAAGAGCCAGTTTAAAAATTTCTGAGTTGATTATACTCTATGAGTTAATAAACACATAAACACTTAAAAAAGAAAGAAAAATCATCATTGATTTGAGTTAAAGGGAAAGTCTTCACTAAGAGAGAGGATTTGCAATGGTCTTGGTTGCTTAGCAGTATGGGTGAGGCAGAAAACATAAGGAGGCTCGAGTGTGAGCATCTCTGTGGAGCACACTCACACTGCAATTGCATTCACTGGCCTTAGTGAGTTTTAGGAAATTTGATGAAAACTAACTATTGCTAATGACAGAAATGTAGTAAGAAGCCTTAATTTGAGAATACCCACTTTGTTTTCATTGAAATACTAGTTACTGCTATTTCTCATTACATTTTGTTTGTGAATTCATTCAATTAAACCTTTGTTAAATACCTATAATATAGGAGGAGGCTCTGTGCTGAAAGCCAGAGATTCAGATAAAACCCTGTGCCTGCCCTTAAATGTTTGGCAGTCTTATGGGGATGACTAGCAAGTGAGCAGAATGTTATACACTATTATAAATACCAAGAGAATATTCTGAGGCCACATCTCCTCACTCCTCACAAAAGCCAAAATGCTGTTACTTTCTATGGGAGATTAATTTCTCTGAGAGCTATTGTGTGCCTTATTTCTTTATAGAGAGGATTTTTGGGGAGTTAAGTTTTATTTTTTTCTCCTTCCCTGCATTTTAAGCTAATACTGTGCTATTAACTCAATAGGCTAGCATATTCAAGACACAAGCAGAAAAGGGTTAGTATCAACTTATTTAATCTGATTGGGCAAGGCTGTTAGCTTACTATTACCATAAGAGAGCCTAACTTTTCAAGAGCACTTAAGCATCTAACTGCTACTTTTATATGTTCTTAAAGTTTCTTAAATCTAAATTAAACAGACTCAAATATCTGTTTCTTACTTCTTTGGTTAAATTTATTGTGAATTGGAGATAATGAGTTGTTAAACACCTGGCTCATGGCCTGCCTTTATTTTAACTTAGATATTATATAATGATAGTAATGATGATGACTATGGTAATCCTGGTTTTACTTAGATCTTACTTCTCTGCTATGTCAGAGGTACAAATGTGAGGAGGGGTCTTTCTCTAGCCCCTGGAATGGTAAGCAAACTAGAATACTGCTGTCAGTTATTGTCATTTATTGAGCAATTATTTTGTCCCAAGCTCTTTATAGACTTTACTTCTTTTAGCCTCAAACAACCTTGAAGGTAAGAATTATTATCCTATTACACTTTAGATATCATGAAATAGAGTCTTATAGAGGTTGAATAACTTTCCAAAGACCCCAGAGCTAGTAAATGGTAGAGCTGACTTCTACCTCAAGCTCTCAATATCCCTAAACTCTGCGTGATACTGCTTCCTGTACCTATGAGGGGTTGGGGATAAGCTTAGTCGACTTCTAGAAGCTTTCTGGATAAATAAGGACGCATAACTCATGATTTTCACATTCTTTTTCTAGATAACTTGAGCTCCATTTACTTTGGTATATGTAACTATAAAGAAAGGTCTTTGCCTAGGGTTTTTATTTAGAAGGTCAAGAAAGCTGGTTCAAATTCCATGCACTAAGAGGTTTGTGCCACCTAGCACATAGGTTCTTTGTTTTTCAGAATGTCATTTCAGAGAAATCACCTGCTTGTGCTTATAGTGAGAGGCTGAAATTTGGAGGTAAGATATAGTGATGTTTTGCTAGAATAGATGAGTGACTAGAACAATCAGAGGAGGGACTTGTAGTATTGCATAGTTTTTATGTGTCTCAGGGGCAGAGGCCATATAAGAGATACACGATTTCCAGGCCACAGGCCTTGTATCAAACATGGCTAATTGACATCTCAAATCCATTCTCTCTTTTACCTTATTAACCAAAACTTGATTTTGTTTATGGTGTTAAAAATATTCACTTCATGGACTCACTTGCAGCTAGGGTGGTGTAAAGAGGTGTCTACTGGGAGCGCTTTGGGGAAAACTGCTGCTTTCCTGTTGAAAAATGACAGCCTCAGCTTCCTTCACCCTTTTGCTCTTTCCTCTTTCTGTCTGGAATGCAAAGGTGATACCTGAAAGAAGAGCAGAAATCTTGTGGCTATTGAGTACTAAACTCTCTCATCAAGTTGACAGAGCAAGAAGTTGGACAAATTTGAGTCCTTATTAATTACTTGAACAGGCAGATGCACCAGCCCAGGATTAGCTATTTCAAAAGCAGAAAAGTCAACACTTACTTAGTTAAGCAATTCTAGTAATGTTTATGTTACATTCATTTCCAAGTTATATAGATCTTGATCCTATTTTTACTTCACTAGCATTATTTATTGTCAGTCCTCAGATAGAGAAAAATCAGTTAAAATAGTCTCAATTATAGTAAGTCTTAGCAACAGCCTTTGCTCATGAGCATATGTAGCTATGAGTCTCTAGCTTTCTCTTCCATATCATGTAGGTAAGAGTTTGGACAAATAAGCAGAATTCTTTTTATTCAATTTCCCTTCTATTTAGAATGGATTTAGTTATTCTTACATATAGAATAACTTAATGTCTCATGTGAAAATGAGTCAAAATATGTACAGTAATACTGGAAGAATAAAACTATTTGCATACAAAATACAATCATTAGTAATGCATTAATAGTTTCCTCTGATTACTGCCTGCTACTTTAAATTTGTTAAAGGCTGTTCAAATATGTTATGAAAAATTTTAATGAATTATGAGTAAAATTCCCTCAGAACATGGCACTGTTTTTTCTCCAAATATGAATGCAATCAGTGGGCTTCTCTAGGACGTAGAATTAAGAACAAGTAGGCCCCAAAATGATCAATTCTAGAAATGAGATAAAATGAAAAGACAATAAGAATGGGAAAACAGAGAGAGAGAGAGAGAGGCATAGGGAGCACATTTTTATGCTTTTTAAAAAGGAAGAGCTCTTCCTCAAATGGGAAACACTGAAGTAGTCTTTAAAAATTGATCTTATTAAAGTGAAAATAATTATTCTGTGAATAATGTTATCATAAATGTAATGCTAACAATTGAATAAACATTCCAATAAAACATTTTGAATTTATTAACTATGTTTCACAGAGAGAAATTAAAATGAGAAAATGACTGTGAAAACAGGAAGGTGTAACTTGCCAGTGAACTCAGCTAGAAATTTTCTCTAACCCCAGCTGTCATTGATCTGAATTTAGGGACCCATACATTTTGCACATTGATGTTCAATAAGATTTATTTTCTTTCCCCAATTAAAAAGTAATACATTTTATTCAAATCAGTGAGTAATTAAAAAATGATTATAAATGGTAAAAATATATATTAGAAGAAAATGCTACATAAATTCTTATCATAGACTTTTTGAAGACTTTCAGTTAGAATGTCTTTAATTGTAACTTCTACATAAAATTCAAGAGTGTGCCAAAAACTAAATTGCTGCCTTTAAAGTAAGAGATACAACTTTGAAATTTTGCTGTTAAATTATCCTGAAACCTGTATAAAATATAATTACATAAATGTCAATTTGGCAGAATGGTCATCAACATAAAGTGATTACAAATGGCAGAGTTCTGAATATGGAGCGATCTCTTGTGAGGGCCAGAGGGGTCAACATGAAGCTCTTACCTACTCTAACATCTGGATTATTGATGTTAGAATTAAAATGTAAAAGACAGAGCACACAGCACGTTAATAAAATTTGCAGATGTTACAAAGTTGGAAGCTATTGCACACACCAGGGGACTAAGAATTAATAAGAAAGGATCTAATGAGATTACAAATACAGGTAGAAAAGAAGAAAATGAGATTCCATTTAGGAAAGTGCAAGTAATCAGTCTGGGGGGGAGATAATCAGAAACCTGTTTACTCAGCAGGTCTAAACATGAACCTGAGAAGTAATCAATTTAAACAGAAATGCAAAGCACAATAATAAGACTGCTGGGATCAGATTGCTCCAAGTTCACTCAGCAGTGCCATACTCAAGCCTCCTTAGCTGGAACCACCACAGAGTGAGTAGATCTGAAGGAAGAGGCATGAAAGCAGGGACTATTAGTTTGGAAGTTAAGAAGTAAGAGCAGTTTTCTGGTGCTATGACAGCACCAGCAACTACTTCCAAGCTCTGAGTTGAGTAGTTATGTATACACAGATTTGCTACAGTGTTGAAAGAATGGGTGCTAAAATGCTATCAACGTTCTCCTAGCCTATGCCTATTCAGGTTCCTGGTCCAAAGCATCTTCTCTTCTCATACCAAAGAGATTGAGGACTTTAAGAAATGGGGTAGGACTGTGAAACAGCATTGATCTTACTCAAAGACATAAATAAAATCCATGGGCAAGCAGACCAGAAAGGTAAGGAGTTCAGACCTTTGGTGTCAAGTCCATCAGTTACGAGCTATGTAACTTTGGGAAAATAATTTACCTTCTTCTAAGTTATTCAGCTGCCATAATACATTTAACTGCTATAAGTCTCTGTTTCTCATAAAATAAATACAAATATATCTACTTTTTATAGTTGTTGAAGGATAGGAATAATATCCATAAAATTATTAGTGTAGTTCATAGTGATTTCACTACAAATTTGTTTGTTTTTCTGTGGTTCCATATAGTTCTTTGAAACCAAAAGGTCAATTGAAAGTCCTTGATCAGTTATTTCAAGAATATTATAGTCTAAAATTTTAATTTTTAGAGCCAACATGCAAACTAAATTATGCTAGAAATTATCATAGTCAGATGAGATACCATCACCAGGCAGCAAAATGAGCAATGGTGTGATAATTAAGTGGCAATTAGAAAACCAAATCACCCAGGCTGCCATGTCCTTGGAGAGGTAGAAGGAAAATGAGAAAGTGTAATACTGAACACTGTAACATATCAGAGCTAAGCAATTGGTGATGAGGACTCAACTCTAATGACTCACATCTGGACAGCAGGAACAGCCACCATAGTCATCCTCCAAGGTTCAAGGGTGATGTTCAAAAATCAAACTGGAAATATAAGGGAAAGTCTGCAAAGTGAGGCTCTAAAAGGTTATTTTCTACACCACCAAACAAATGCTTTCTGTGTCACAGATCTGTTGAGTCAGCAGAAAGAAATAATAGTAGCAGTCCTACAAATTTGACAAAGAAAGATGGAATGTGGCCATCTATAGTAGAGTGAGTAGAGCACAACTTTAAAGGCTAGGAGATAGTACAACATGAAGACAAAACAAGAAATAGTTTCCAAGGCAATAGAGATGGTGACCTAGGTGATTGGGCTTGGGATGTGGGCACATGCAGCTCAGGTTAATCAAGTCTCTTGAAGATAAAAACAAGAGGATTCAAAACAAGAAAACTCTTGGCCAAATCCCACAAACCCTGAGAACCAGAAATCATATTCAGCATATTTTTCTGCATTATTTCTCCATATTGAATCCTTTCATTGATCCTGATGATTTTACATCTAACATAACTTTCAATATATCCATATTTTTTTGCATTTATATGGCCACTATCAAAGCTCTAATGAGTCAATTACCCTCTCTCATAAGGACCATCTCACAGGCTCCCAACTGACCCTTCATATCTGCTTGGCTTCTGCCTGCTGGCAAGCCCTTCTTAACCCATTCACCAAATTGGAGCAAGAGTGATCTTTTCAAACGACAAATATTTAGTTACACATACTCCATTTCAGGCTTCTGTTTAACACTTTATTGACACTCAGCTGAGCTTAGGAGAAAGGTTGTACTGGTGGATGTGGTGGCCAGGCCCTATAAGAACTGGCCCTGTCTTTTCTAGCTTCATCATGCATGACACCCCTCACATTTTCCAACCTTTTTTCTGTTCAATCCTGTCCCTGGTTTGACAAAGGCTGTCATTATCTTCCATCTCCTTTTTTTTCCTTTTCATGTAGTATAAGTCTCTTGTTACATCTAAGCAATCAACACTTCCTCAGAGAAGCATTTTATAAGTGAGTCATTCTCCCTCTTTCAAAAACCACACTTCATCATTATAACATTTATCAGAATTGAAATGTGACCTTTTGAGGGGGATTCTGTGATTAGTGTTTTTACATACTCCCTGCAGGCTCATTGAGGGCAGATTCATGTTTTTATTTATTTTTCATTTTTTTATTGTTGACACTGTTACAGGTGTCCCCCATTTCCCCTCTTTGTCTACCTTTCCCCAGACCCTTTTCTCTTTCACTTTTCTCCAGCTCAAAATATCTCTAGCTTAAGTTATTACTTGGGAGATTCTATAATTGACTGGAGCATTTAGGTCCAAATTCTTTATTCAATTAAATTTGTTTTACTATTCAGAAATTGGAAATATAAAAAGTTTGTAACAATATGTCTGTCCCCTAAACTTTAAAAGAATGTTTACTTGTCTTTGAAATCCTAAAGTGTGATGTCCAAAAGGTAGACCTCAACAGTTTGCTTTAGATTTGAACTTTTGGAATTATTTTATGTTGCATACTTCTTAGCTGTTTTACTTTGCCTCTATCCTCTCATCAGATAACTCCCATAACTTTTATTTCTTTTTTTTAATTTTTGAAATTTAAATTATATTTTATTGTTTATACTATTACAGTTGTACCAATTTTTCCCCATTTGCTCCCTCCACCCAGACACCTCCACTCCCTCAGGCAATCCCCAAACCATTGCCCATGTCCATGGGTCATGCATATATATTCTTTGGCTCCTGTATTCCCTATGCTGTACATTATTCCCATGACTGTACTGTAACAACAATTTGTTCTTCTCAATCCCTTCATACTTTTGTTCATCCACTCAACCCTCCTCCCATTTGGCAACCATCAAAATGTTCTCTGTATCTATGATTTTATTTCTGTTCTCATTCTTCATTTTGTTTTTTAGATCCAATTATTGATAGATATGTATTTATTGCCATTTTATTATTCATATTTTTGATTTTTGTCTTCTTAAAGAAGACCTTTTAACATTTCATATACTAGTTTGGTGGATGAACTCCTAAAGCTCTTTCTTCTTTGGGAAGCTCTTTATCTTTCTTTTGATTCTAAATGATAGCTTTGCTAGGTACAGTATTCTTGGTTGTAGATCCTTGTGTTTCATCACCTTGAATATTTATTGCCAATTCCTTCTGGCCTAGAAAGTTTCTGTTAAGAAATCAGCTTACAATCTTATTGGGAGCTCCCCTCCAGATAACTAACTGCTTTTCTCTTGTTGAGTTTAAGATACCCTCTTTGTCTTTAACCTTTGGCATCTCAATTATGCTGCATCTTGGTGTGGGCCTCTTTGGGTTCACCTTGTTTGATATTCTGTGCTTCCTGGACTTCTTATTTCCTTCACCAAATTAGGAAAGTCTTCAGTTATTATTTTTTCAAATAAGTTTTCAATTCTCTGCTCTCACTGTTCTCCTTCTGGCAACCCCATGATGTGAATTGCTACACTTGAAGTTGTTCCAGAGACTGCTTATACTATCCTTATTTTTTTTTTTTATTCTTTTTTCTTTTTGCTGCTCTGATTGGGTGTTTTTTGCTTCTTTATATTCCAAATCACTGATCTGATTCTCAGTTTCATCCACTCTATTAATGGTTCCTTGTAAGTTTTTCTTCATTTCAGTTAGTATTTCCTTCATTTCTAACTGATTCTTTTTATGGTTTCCATGTACTCTACTCTTCATCTCAGATTATTGAGCATACTTATAGGGTGTCTTTTGAACTCTGCATCTAGTAGACTGCTTGTCTCCACTTTGCTTAGTTCTTTCTCTGGAGTTTAGTTCTGTTCTTTCATTTGAACCATGTTTCTTTGTCTCCTCATTTTGGCAGCCTCCCTGTGTTTGTTTATATGTATTAGGTAGAACTGTTACAACTCCTTTGCATTGTAGAGTGGCCTAATGTAGTAGGTGTCCTGTATGGTCCAATGGCACAGCCTCCCCTATCACTCAAGCTGGGTACTCAGGTTGTGCCAACTGTGTGGGCTGTATATACCTTTCTGTTGTATTTGAGCCTTGATTGCTGTTGGTAGGTCAATGGGAGGGATTTACCAAGGCTGATCAACTTCAAAGACTGTCTGTGACCACTGACCACCAACCTCCAACCACCATGGAGGATCAGTGGTACAGGGGCCCACTCCACAAAGCAGGACTTACTTCAGCAGGGCTTTGGTGTCCACTGAGTCTGCCTTTTAAGTGTGTTGCTTGTGGAGGTGGTTGGGTGGTGGTGTTCCAACATGGTGTGTAGCTGTCCACCAGGTACACAGGATCTGGAGCCTCCCAGGAGGTACAGGCCAAGGTCAACCACCACCTGTGTTCTGTCTAGGATTACCTGGCATAAGGTACAAAGCAATCTTTAGATGGCTTCTACTTGTGCTAGGCTTGGTATTGCCCAATTGAGGCCAAGCTATGAAAAAAGTCTGGCTGCTGCTAGTGCTGGCCTGCAGTCACTTAGCGAGACGTACAGGGCTCATTGAAGCCAGATGCTGCTTGTTTGAGAGAATTTAGGACCCAAAAGCTGGGTGGGGGTGGAGCCTCAAGGAATCACCAGGGTGGGGTAAACTGTGCGAGCTTGGTTGATGGAGTCTCGGATACTTGGTTGATGGAGTCTCATGTCGGCTGGCTCTGTTGGGGAGTGACTCAGAAGAGGACCAATGGCCTTTGCTAGCACTCAAGTCTAGGAGAAAGCTGCCCCCCAGCTCTCACTCTGATACAACGCTTCAGCTCCTCCCTGTATTTTTCTGGTTCCTTTCAAACTGCTGCCCCAGTGCAGGAGCTCAGAGAGAGTGAGTCTGATTAAGTTTGTGCATGGGCCCTTTAACAGGAACTGCCTGAGTCTCCAGCAGTTTCTGTCTTTCACTGCCTCAACCCCCACTGATTTTTACAGCCAAAAGTATGGGAACTTACCTTCCTGGCACTGGAACCCTGGGTTGGGGGGTCTAGTATTGGAGTTGGGAATCCTCAGTCCTGAGATATCCCTCCCTGTTTAGATCTGCCATATGTGGTCATGGGACCAGACTGTTTTGCATCTCTGCTCCTCCTACCATTGTCAATGTTGTTTCTTCTTTAATTCTGTAGTTGCAGGATTTCCATCAAGCTCTATTTCTGGTGGTTCTGAATGATGGCTGTTCTATAGTTTAGTTGTAATTTTGACATGGTTGTGTGAGGAGGTGAGCAATGTTTACCTACACCACCATCTCGATTGGTAGTCCCTTGTTACAGACTTCGGATAAAATTTCTTAATCCTTTTACCAGTTTTATTGTAGGGAATTTCTTCTCTCTCTTCAACAAATTCCATATTGAAAGACTTGTATGGTATGTAGAATAATGGTCACACAATGATGCTTAAGCTTAATCTTCAGAATCTGTGATTATATTAGGTTACACAGAAATAGGGAATTAAGGTTTCAGGTATAAGTAAGGTTCTAATCAGCCAACCTTAAGATAAGGAGTTATCCTGAATTATCTGGATGGCCCAGTGTAATTACAGGGTCCCTATAGTTGAAAGAAAGAAGCCAAAAAGTCAGAGTGAGAGGGAGATATGGCTATAAAATCAGAGTGATGTGATCTGAGAAGAACTGACCTCATATTTCTGGCTTTGAATGGGGAGGAAAAAATCCAAGACATGGAGAACATTATGCTAAGTGAAATACGCCAGTCAGAGAAAGGCAAATACCATATGATTTCACTCACATTTGG
Organism: Pteronotus mesoamericanus; assembly: GCF_021234165.1. Taxonomy (NCBI): domain Eukaryota; kingdom Metazoa; phylum Chordata; class Mammalia; order Chiroptera; family Mormoopidae; genus Pteronotus; species Pteronotus mesoamericanus. The sequence goes on from NW_026555309.1 coordinate 12,726,127, forward strand.
AATCTAATGAACAAACTGAAATAACAAGCAAAATAGAGATAAACTCATAGATAGAGAGCAGGATAACAGATAAGGGTGGGAGAAGGATAGGGAATGGAAGGACTGAGCAAAAAGGAAAAAAGACTCATAGACAAGGACAACAATGTGGTGATTACAGAAAGGGAAGGAGGCATCAGGGGATTAAATGATAATGGGGAAAAAATACAATTTTTTTTTACCAAAAAAAAGAAAAATGAAAAAGGCCAAGAGCTAAGAAATCCAGCTAGTCTCTAGAAGCCAGAAAAAACAGGGTAATGGATTTTCCCCTATCGAATCTCTAGAAAAAAATATGGCCCTGCCAACACTTTGATTTTAACCCAAGTCAGATTTCTAACCTGTGAAATAGGAAATAATATACTTGTGTTAGTTTAAACCAGTAAGTTTGTGGTAATTTGTCATCAAGCCATAAAAAAATAACAAATAGTAAACTCTATTTCTATTGAATGTAACTAGACTTTCATAGTTATTCACACTCTTTGCGAGAGTAGTTATTTTGAGATGGTTAAGAGGGCTCGACAGGACCTCCTCCTCAGCTGAATGTTCTATCTTCTCTAACCATTTGCCAATTCTAAAAATAAAGCAAGCTGTTGGTAGTCTTTAGGAGAAGTGCTCCAGTGATTGTTCCTGTGGAGCACTTCTCCTAATCCACTTTCCCTGGGGGCACTTGCAGGTTCTTGGGAAGACAGCAGCTGCCTGCAACTAAGGCATCTCTGCACTAGCTGGCCTTTGCAGTTTACAAGCAGCTCCTCCTCTTAGTGGCTCTGTTAGGGTTCTCATTCTCCCAATGTTCATAAACAATAATCATATTCTATAGTGAATAAAGAGATCAGAACTATTTCCTCCAGGAAAGTGGCTTATACTGTGGTGTCTTGGCCCACAAAGTTTCAGCTTGTTTTTAAATCTTCTATTATATGAAAGAATCAAGATTGCAAAGTATTACACAGTGATGCCACTGAACAGCCTTTCTTCACTTTCTCCCTTTGCATCTTCAAGCTTTTTTCTGAGGTGAAGAAGGGACTGTTTAACTCCCTGCTACCTTAAGGTTAGAGCTCTAATGTATGTAGAAAGCTTGCAAGAGAGAGACAAGAAGAATCCATTGCCCAGATACCTAAAATTCATGCCATCACCTCAAAAATATGTCTAACCTCAGGCCACTGAAAGCACAAATGCAAGTGTGACTCCAGAATAGCCCATAGTTCCATGACGTAGATATGCAAATTTTCCACTGATAACTCTTTGGTCACTCATGCAACCAAAACTGCCACATCATGAGAGGTTTACCAGCTGATACACAAAGCCAAGGTTCAATAGCTCAAAGTTGAAATATTATGAAAGAGTACAGCATAGGAAATCTCATCAATAATATTGTAATAACCATGTATGGTACCTGTTGGGTACTGGAAATGTCAAGGGGGAACACTGTGTAAAATATAGGATTGTTTAACCATTATGCTGTGCACCTGAAACTAACACCAAATAATATTAACAATAAACTATCATTTAAAAGAAACAAATAAATAAGTAAGAAAAATATTATGAAAGGAAGTCAGTACAGCACAATGGGAAGAGCACAGACTACTACCCATGGGCACACTAAGATTGGGCATGTCTGTTCTCACAAACACATTTCTGCCATTTACCAGTTAAGTAGCTTTGTAAAACAGAAATGAGAATCTCTATCTTGTGGTTTTAAGAATTAATTAAGACAATAGATGTTACATATTTTTTGCTGTGGCTGTAAAACTTTGGATATTCAGAAAATAAGTCCTTGATGCTCTTAAAATAAAGAAGTTTTATCAATTGTTCTTAAAATATAAAGCTAGTCATGAAAAAATTTCTTACTAATATGAATTATTTGTCATATATGACATAATAGTTTAGGCTACTTTGTTATCTGTATCCCTTAATTTATCCTGTTCCCACATTACCCCTTGCAGGCACCTGACCCTATCTTTTTCTTTCATACTTGACCTGGTACAATTAAGAAGTGCCGAGTCTCTTTGGACACAATTCATGACCCCTCATAAGGCTCTGCCTGGCTTTTCTTCCTGTGATCATTTTATCTGATCATGATGTTAATGTAATTACAGCTGTCTGATGAAGTAGACTCAGGGAAGTAGTTAGATTTCAGCCGACTTCCTTTATCAACAGATAAGATGTGACCACCCTACACACAGATGTGTACACATATTAAAGAACTCAAGGGTACTCTGGACACTGAAAAGCTTAATATAATACTCCCTACAACTTATTAGAGACAATGTATTTGCTTAAGACAAGTATAATCTGATTCATTCATTCCATTCAGTCAAATAATCATTAAAACTAGCATTTACTGGATATTTCCTATGTGGCAGGCACTGTAACATGTATCGTCTCCTCATATAATCTTCACCACAATCATGTAACATAAAGATTTTCATTATCTCCACTTTACAGATGAGGCAGTAGTGGAATAGAATATAAAAGTAGCTTGACTGAGTTAGTGACTTAAACACTAAAGTCACCTGTTTACTATTTACCCAAATTTTCCAAATTCTTTAGCTTATAATGTTGTCCATGAATTTAAGTTAAAAGCACTTCCTTCTAATGACACCTTCAAACAGGATCACTCATTTTATTTTAGTCAGGACCCTTAAATTCAGAATTTGGGTAATCAAAAGTAAAATGAAAACTACAACAAACTAAAGACTTCAATGGCCACTATCACAATGGTAAAGCTTTAAGCATTTTATATTTTCATATTTATTCCTCTCACTTTTAAGTACTATATTTATTTTTTACTTAAACACTGAAATGTGTCAATATAAATCCTTGCTATGTGCAATGAACTGGCAGGAGTAATTTAACTTTAAAACATTATAAAAATTGTAAGGAAAATAACTATTTTTACATTTTTAGAAATTTTGATGGAATATTTTACTGAATGACAGTCAATGGGAGCAGACAAGCAATGCAACATGGTTAGACAACTACCAACATATGGAGCTGTTGGATTTCTCAACCCCCCACAGGCAACAGAAATGGTAGAGCAAATTTCTGGGACATTTTACACATTAGTACATAAACAGTCTGTTAAGAAATCACACTTTTCAGATGTCTACATCCTACAGTCTTTAAGGCATTACAAACTATCACAAATGAGTTTTGCAAGGAAGAAGTTAGTCTCAATAGAAAGTGATTTTTATCACTGACAAAGTCCAGGAATATCAAATGAAAAATAATAAACTCTTTAAATATTGATCTGATTGTTGGTTGTGCACCATTACAGCCTAAAAAAAAGTACTCTATAAAGGTCTTTTTTCAGAGATTTAATATTTTGCAGCAAGAACAGATTTGAGCTATATTGAGTAGGAAACCAGATTTTTAAAAGGACATACAAAAAAGGGGAGGAAAAACCACTTGGCAACACTTTGCTAAATGGGATAAATCAAAATCTAATTAAGAAATCAAAATATATGGAGCCAATATCATAAAAGTGAGGAAGATGATATAGGCAGCTTGGAAGCTAATTAGAGTGGAGAGGTGATAATTGTATGCACTGGGGGAAGGCAAACTGTAGTGTTGAATGAAAATGAGGCAGAGTTTGAGAAGAAAAAAAACTCAAACACTTCTACAGTGTGGTAGTAAATATTCAAACACAAAAATGTGAGAAATGAACCCCAAGGTGAAGTGAAGAAAACCTTTTACTAACCCTAAGCTTCATGGCTTAATAGATTCTAAAAGGCCATTGTTCCTTGAAAAATTAAATTGTGGATTAACTCTTCTCCTCCACTGGAAAGAGGATGCTCTCCAGTCATCTGCATTCCCCCCCACCTCACCCCCCTTTTTTTAGTGGACTTGAGGAACCCTAAAGATTGAGAATTACAGATCAAACTTCAGTTTCTAAATATATTCTGTGGGCAGCATGCCAAAATTTTAATTATTTTTATTTTATATTTTTTCTTTGATTGTTTTTAGCTCATCCAGTCTCCATGGCTCTGGGTCTTGTTTTGTTTTATTCTGTTTTCAATAAAGTTTTTCCCAGACTGTCTTATTGCTGTTCAACTTTTTTTTTTTTTGCATAATATTAGCCTTTCGAAAAATTTCTGCAAAATCTTATTCCATCTCTCTCTTTCTCTGATGATGACCTATTTAGTGAGAATGCCTGTAGAGTTTTACTTCAGATGGCAAATGAAGCAAAAACAATAGTTTAAAAAAAGTTAATTTGCTGAAGTGACCACTCCCAATCAATGACTGAAAATCAACTTGAATTTTCATGAGACCCAAAGTTTCTATGTTATCTTGTTCTTAAACCTCAGAGTCTCTGAACACAGAAGTTCTAAGTAGCTAGCTTCCTATGGCCTTTGTCAAAGCAATGAGCTGCATATATAAACACTCTTGTAGACAGCCACTTCCAAATTGTTTGCTAAGTTCTATCTCTTAAAGTGATAGGAGGCATGGTAACTTCAAGTCCATGATTAGATCATCTTTGTTTAATTGCTTGTTTGATTCTTGCCCAATAAAATATTATTTATAAACATCTTAAAGTATTATTCAAATAAAAATATTAAAGCCACATTCTGTAATTGTTTTAACAAACCAAGTGTCAAAATCTACAAAAAGAGTACACAGAAGAAAGAAAACACAGGATAGCATAGATATAATGAACTAGCTGGTTATAATGAATAAAAAAATAATTTAATATATCAGACAAGTAAAATTTGAAATGGATTCAGAAATTAATGATAAACTGAAATGAGATAAAACAGAATGGAGTGATTGGTTTTCTCCAAATAATTAATTCCTTCCGGGAACAGACAAATTTTAACCACCCTAAAAATCTTTGCAATTATCTATTCTTCTTAAACATAAGCATGTTTTCCCTATAGAAAATATTTATTATAATTACTTCCTTAGTAGAGTTTTAAGAAGTGAACACAAGTACAAAACACAACACATATCAAAACCACACTGCTGACTTTTGTTTCTTATCAAAATGGAGTAATATAAAATAGATTTATCTTCCCACCTGAAACAACTAGAAAAAACAGACTAATATATATAAAATAATAATTTTCAATCTATTGAATAGCAGGCAACAAAGGAGAATAATTCATGAGAAACTGGAAACCAAAGAGCTGAATTCTGTTATTGTCCCATAAGATGTCAAAAATACACTATGTCTTGAGAGAATTTCCAAGACATGGCACAGAAATTGAGACCCCGTACAGAGCCTGGTACATACCTTGAATTGAAGAGAGAGAGCTGAGAATTCAGGGAAACCAAGGAGGTTAATGTTCACAGAGAAAACCTGGAGATATGTATATATTACTCTGTGGTGTTCAGTAGAATATTGGTCAGCACATACACATTAAGAAAGTACTCAAGGAAAAGACCACCTGAAAGCATTAGAAGGAACATTAGTACCTAGAGCTCACGCGGGCCATGAATAGTGCCTGTACCCAATATCCAAAGTATAAATTTAGAGTAGAGGACTCTGAAGGGTCTTAACTCAGTGGTGAGGGAATAATTAGCTCTACACAAAACATAATACCATCTGAAAAGAAAGACAAGAAAAGATCAATCTGCTTTTAAATGACTTAATTACATTGTACCAAAAAGCTCAATATTTTTAGGAATACTTAAAGCTCAGCACCTAACAAAATAAAATTTACTGTGTCTGGCATCCAATAAAAGATTACCAGACATGCAAAGAAGCAAGAGGATATGACCCGTGATACAGAGAAAAACAAACTAATCAAAACTGATCTAGAACTGGCATAGATAGTAGCATTAGCAGACTAAGACCTTAAAAGTCTTCTAAAAACTCTATTGCATATGTCAATAAGCTAGAGCAAAGACTGAATATGTTAAATAAAGATATGAAAGATAAACTTCTAAAATAAAAACTACAACATGTGAGATAAAGTATGCTAAATGGAATTATAAAAAGATTTGATATTTCAGAAGAAACTTGAAGTATAGCAATATGAAATACAGAGAAAAATTTAAAAACAAACAAAAAACAAAATCAGTGATCTATGGGACAACATAAGTGGCTTAAAATATGTAATAGGAGTTTCCAGTTTTGGAGAGGAAAAATGGGAAAGAAAATATTCGAAGAAATAATCCCTGATTATTTTCCAAACTTGATGAAAAACAATAAACCTGCATTTGCAAATATTAAAAAAAAACCCAAAGAAAACAATACCAAGGTACATCATCGTCATCAAATTCTTCAAAAAGTAAAAAAATAGAAAAACTTAAACACAGCCAAACAGCAAAGGCACATTACGAGCAGAGAATCAAAACAAAACAAACAAACAAAAAGATTAAGGCAGATTTACCACTGAAAACAATCCAAGTGAAAAAATTATGGAGCATTATCTTTAAATACTGAATGAAAACAAAAACTATCAATTTAGAATTGTATACCCCCAAACAGAGGTGAAATAAAGACTTTTCAAGCACACAAGAGCTGAATGAAATCATCTCCAACAGACCTGAAGCAGAAATATTAAAAAAATAAGAAAAAAAACAAGTAGATAATAGCACATGGAAAGCTGTCTTACTGAAGAAATGAAAAACACTGGGAAAGAGACGTATTTGCTCTCACCCTAGATAACATTGTAAGTGTGATAGTGGTGACTAACTCAACATTCACTTTCCCTTCTACAGTGAGAGAAATTGCTGGAAATCTGCCATTAGTCAAGGTCTATATTTCCTAGCTTATTTTACATCTGGTTGTGTCTGTGTGACTAGCAGAGTGATGTGTGTCAAGAGTATGAGCTCCTCTCCTTCTTCTTTTGTGGTTATCTTAGTGGGGCTACAAGTTGATGATGGAGGAAAACACATTATGGAAGGAATTTATGTAATAATTTGGTTTGCCTATGTCTTTGGTTCCTGGGAAGTATCCTCTAAACACCTGGAATTTCCAAAGTGATAAGAGTATCTTTTTTATTCCTGACGGACCCCATGTGAATAGGGGGTTTGGGCTTTGAGCCACGTGGTATCAGTGTAGTCTCCAGGAAGGGGATGAGTGATGGAGGTTGAGTAACATAGCCAATGGTTCAATCATGCCTACATAATGAAACCCCAATAAAAACTATGAACCTCAAAGATGAGGGGACTATCTCTGGTTAACAAAACTCTGTGGGATGCCACTCGTCATTATGCCAGGACCCTCCCATAGCTTGCTCCATGCATACCTCCTTTGGTTGGTTGTATCCTTCTGCAATAATAAAACTCTAAGTATAGCACTTTTCTGTGCACTGTGGGGTGTTTTAGTGAAATTTAAAATGTGACAGAGGTAAGAAGAACCCCTGAACTTGTAGCCAGCTTGTCCGAAGTAAGCGAGGCCTGGGGACAGCCAAACTTGCAGCTGATGTCTAAAGGGCTAGCAGCATTGCAGGACACTCTTCCCTGAACCTGGGACGTTTGGCCCGACTTCAGGTAGCTGGTGTCACACCTGTGTCCTGAATCATTACCATGTGGAAGCCTATGAGCTGAACTGTTACACAAATTAAAAAGTACACATTTAAAAAAATTAAGCCAGTAAGTTTGGAGGATTTATATGTTATAGCAGCTATAATAACCCTAACTGTATTACAAGTAGACCCCCTTTTCCTGAAGGTTTTTCTCAAAGTTCTTCTCTTCATAAGGCTTTCTCCATTTATCCAATCTGAAATTTTAACTCTCCCACCTAACATTTCATACTTTCCTTTATTGTTATATTGCTCCACTTAGCACTTACTACTATTGCGGTCCATATATTTTACGTATTTATCTTTTATTTTCTGCCACCTTTAGTAGAATGAAAGCTCCAAGAGGGCAGAGATTTGGGTTTCACTTGTTTTCAGCTCTATTTGTGGTGTTTAGAACAGTGTAGCAAGTAGTCAATGTTTATTGAATAAATGAATGAATCAATAGTCAGAATGTATTAGATGGATAAATGGCAATGAGAATTCATAAAATATATTAAATTTCTATTACCTATAAGAGAGAAAATAAAAACTTTAATTAAACTAGTGACAATAGTAATGGAAAGAAAATGGTAGATGCTTGAGTCATTTAGAAATAGAAGTCATAGAGCCTGGAACCTGCTGGGGAACCAACTGAAGGAAAGATATTAATAAAATCTTCATGTTCAACAACTGGGAGGCTGAGGGAATTATGAAACAGTTTACAGAATTAGGAACATCAAGAAGTAAACCCAGACCTGGCTGGTGTGGCTCAGTGGATCGAGTGACGGCCTATGAACCAAAGGGTCGCAGGTTTTATTCCCAGTCAGGGCACAGGCCTGGGTTGCAAGCCAGGTCCCCAGTAGGGGGCATGTGAGACGCAACCACACCTTGATGTTTCTCTCCCTTTCTCCCTCCTTTCCTCTCTCTCTAAAAATAAATAAATAAAATCTAAAAAAGAAAAAAAGAAGTAAACTGAGTTTAGAAGAGACAATAAGCTTAATTTGGAACAAGGCATTTAAATCTCTTTCCAAATCACATGGACAAATGATAGAGTCAAGAATGCTGCAGTTCTAAGAATAAAAAAACAGGAGTTAAAAATTGAGGAATGTTGCCATGGTTGGTGTGGCTCAGTGGATTGAGTGCCAGCCTGCAAAACAAAGTGTCACCATTTGATTCCCAATCTAGAGCACACACCTGGGTTGTGGGCCATGTCCCCGGTAGGGGGCATGCAAGAGGCAACCACACATTGATGTTTCTCTCCCTTTCTTCTCCATCCCCTTTCCTCTCTGAAAATAAATAAAGTCTTAAAAAAAAACAAACTTTAGCAATTTTTAAAAAAGAAGTCTAGGAATGTTGTGGCAGAAATTTCCAAACTAAATAGAAATATCACAGGTTTATACCATGATATATAGTCTCCCTTTTTGTTGAATAAAAAAATTGCTAGACAAGTTTTAATTCAAGTTCAATTAATTTCTTTAGTTTATGTCTTTTAGAGACTCCCAAGTGAACACTAAGAGAGTATTAGAATGTTACTGGGACTATTATATCAGAAAATCTCAGTCATAGAAAATTCATCTATTATGGGCCAGCAGGGATATTTACTGCCTTCAGCATCTTCAAAACTCTTGAGAATTGAATGGATCTTATCTTTATGGATGAAAATAAACCTAGAGTACTTCATTACTGCTTCTTAATAACAAAGCCCTTTTGCAAACAAGCAGGTCACGAGCAGAACTTAAGATGAGTAATCACATCCAAACAGTTTAGATGATCAATCATCTTGTATATGCATAAAATATTAAACATAATGAACATGTGAGGGAGCTATTGATATAGTCCAGTCCAAGTCACAACAAAACATGAATGGTTCTTAGAGACTGAAAGCATTTATTAGACCCTGGGGTTCAAAAACATGAGTAAGTGCAAGGCCTTCAATGTGAGACTTCCAGTCGAAGCCAAGCAGCCGAATTCCTAACTCACCCAAGATCACAGCAATAGTTTCTTATTGAATTACTATGAAAAGCCTTTTTTATAAAGGGGCGTATGTTTAAAACTATCCCTACTTGCAATGTCAATTTTATAACCTCAAGTTATATTCCATCCACAAGTCCCCCAGTGATGTTTGTCTGCCTGGTTTCCATTTCGGAAATCATTCCACCATCCAGCTTCTTTCCTGAACTCCCTCGCTCTCCTCTTTTCACCCTTATCCTTTCCTTCACCCCCCCTTGCCCAATTCTCTCCATATCCCCAGGGCCATGGTCACTGTCTTCATCATTTTGTTTGTTCCTGCTCTATCCTAGGCCCTCTTAGAGGGATGCCCCCCTTTCCTTTTCATCCAGAAAACTCCTACCCAAACTTCAAAGCAAAGTTTGTCCAAGTGTGGTCAGAATAACCTAAAGCACTTGAATCAAAATAATTTATGGGAAGTGTCTATGTTACTCAAAAGTTTCCATTTTTAACAAACTCCTACAGAAGATCTTTGTGAGGCACAGAATGATCAGTTCCTCTGTGTTGCCGCAGATAAGCAATCATTCGTGTCCACAGGCTGGTCTGTGACACCTACTTAGAGTGTGACCACATACATCAGATGCCTAATAACTGCTACATGCAGGCTTTTTAGGCTTGACAATAACAGATTTCGCACCTTTCCAGTTAATTATCTCAGGAAGTGGGATGCAGTGGTGGAAGAGACAGACATAAATATCTCAGAACTGTTTGGGTCTCTCCAGACCCGGTGGTTTCTTGCCCCACACAGGAAACTTTGCTATTTTCACCACCTCCGTGTGCCTCCCTAAACAGTTAAAGGGATGCCGGGGAGCTTGCCCACTCAGTGGGTTTTAATTTGAAGTTTATATTTTGTACTCTTCGATGCTGATTTAATTGCCAAACATAATGAAAATAACTTTATCCATGAGCTAACTGTAATTTTTGTTAATACTTGGACCACATAAGTCTGTCACATCAGCACTCCTTGTGATTTTTATGTGTGCAGAAGTTTATAAAACTTTTTTTTGGTCTTGGTAAATTGTTGCTATCAAGGCTCCAAATATATTCACACCCCACTGCAAGCCTAGTTCTTTGCCATGTGACTTTGCCATTTCTCCCATCAAGAGTGAAATCTATTTCTCCACTTCTTGAATTTAGTGTTGATTATGTGACTTTCTTTGACCAATGTATCAATAATAAAAGTGACCCAAATAGAGGGCTTATGCATTGGAACTCTTGTCTCTTGCTTCTGGAAACCCTTTCTCCTTGGGAATAAACTCAGGCTAGCATGTTAGATGAAGAGAGATTACCTTAGAGAGTTTCCAGCCATTCCAACTGTCTCAACCCCTTGAGGCATCTCAACTAAGGTCCCAAACATAAGCGTGAGGCCTTTCTAGACCATTCATCCCCAGCTAAGTTAGCCCAAACTGGAAGAACCAGAGAGCCAAACCACATATTTGTAAGATATACTATAGTCATTATTTTAAGTCACTGTGTTTTGAGGCAGTTTGTTTCAGGGTAAATATAAACTTACCCAAAGCGCTAGCTCAAAAAGCTATATTTCTTCACCTCCCCTAATGCCAGAGCACATCACCCTCCCTCCTCTCTTTCCCCAGGGTACTACATTCATAGCGCTAACAAGAAAACACACTGTTTGGCAGTGTAATAAGTTCCAGAATTGAACTAACACTCAGCATATCTACAGGAAAGATAATTTCACCCTCATAGTTATAGATGCAGAAACTAAGGCTTAAAGAGGTTATATAAATTACTCAAGATCATACAGGTAACACTAATAGTAGGTTAAATATTTAAATTGACTGTAGATTTTGAACACCTTGAGGTATCAAAATAATTTTTCATTTGTTTTTTTAACCAGACACTGGGCATCATTCTGGGAACAAAACAGGGGCTCAATAAATAATTGTTGAACTCAATTCACCTTTAATGCTATATTTACCTTCCCAAGTCTTGCTCCTGGTTTGTCTTTGTTCAGTTTTTACCTGCCCCGCCCCCCCAAAAGCCAAAACCAAAAACAAACAGACAAACGAAAGAAAACCCAGAAAGTTGAAAATGACATTTTATGGCCTCAAGTATTCTGAACTATAGTATTTTTTAAAATAGCTTTCACAGGTCCATGCCACTTTTAGGTTTTGACTGTGGTTTTATGCCCTTCCTAGAATAGTCATGTTGTAATGTATTTTGAATGGACAGATATTTGTATGGTTCACTTAGACATCAAGACCTTATATTTATTTATAAAAAAACATTTTAAGAACAAGATATAGGTAGGAACTGTGGATATCAGACTACCCCTTACATTGCAACAGGACTTAGTGTTTTAATCCTGGTCCAATTTTTCTAGATTTATATCAACCAAACCAATAACTTTGAAACCATCCATGTTTTGTTGTCATTCTATTTAAATGAGGACCATGGTCCTATGCTTGACTTAAGTATAGTACATTCATGACTGAATCTTTTTTTTCCTCCTACACTCATACTGCTGACAAGCATTATCCAGTTAATCTCAGTGCTGCACGGGTGCACGCGCGCGCGTGCCGTATCTGAAAGAGAAAGAACACATGACATCACCAATGGGAGAGATGAAAACAAGGGTGTGGAAGGGTTTTTAACTTTTCCTGATGCAACATGAGCAACAAAACAGGACGGAAGTCATAATGCTCCTGAATAAAGTCCTATTTTTCCAATAGGCAATTCTGGTTTTGATTGAATGTTGTCAAGATCTTCAAACTTTTTCCCAAACATTTGGAGTTTTCAAAAAATGATTTTGCTCCCAGGCAGTTTTCCCCTCACTGTGAGGGAAATTGAAACAAACCCAAATTTCTTATTCAAGTTAGCTTAAATCATTACAAAAATTAAAACATACTCGATGTCCGAAAGTGTTTAAGGATTTTAATGTCTTTTTGTCCCATTCCTCAAAATTACTTTTCAAATGGTTTGGATTTAGCCAAGCCTAAAATAGATTTTTGCCAAGAATCTTCCCCCCAACCTTAATTTTTAAACCCATGTGCATTTTCAGGGAAATTTAATACATATGTTTCTAATTCATGTGCACTTAACTCATCAGAATCTTGTTTTGTAAGACCTGTTTGAAGTTTAAGAAGTCTTTTTGGAGCCTCCCTTTAATAACTCTTTTCAACCCTTTATTCTCAGAAGCAGGAAGTCACATTTTGCCAGGAGTAAATGAATTTCAACCCCCAAAAGTTTGCATTTAGTCCAAAACTGACAGCTAAGACACTTCGTGAGTAACTTTCAAAAACGAATTCTTTCGTCCCTAGAATAAAGTTTGATGTTTTTAAGCCCCAAATGCAGAAAACATAGATCTGCTTTTATCTATTTTCTTTGAACATATAAAAATGATCTGTTTATATGTTCAAATATATGTATTTGAAAAAGTGATATTGTGAAAGGACATAACTTTAAACTAATTATCCTAAATGCATCCTAAAACTTCTAAAGATTTGCTAATAGACTTTTCTAACAAGCTAAGATTGTTTTCTCAAGATAAAAACACAAAAAGTAGTAGATACTAAGCCAGAAATAAATGTTAATGGGGGAGCGAGGTGGTGATGTGAGATACAGAGAGCGATCACTTGCAGAGGAACAGATGACAACAGCTCAGTGCGTATAAATACAGCAACACAAAGATGTTGATGAGTTTGTATCACAGGTTCATGTATCAGAGAATCTGACATAATGGAATATGAGGATTAAAAAAGAACAAAGGAGCTCAAGACAAGATGCTGAACAAAATGTCATAAATGAATTACAAAGACAAGGAAGACAACAGAGAAATCTGTGTTTAAAAAGTCACTGCTTAAAAAATCACTACTCAGGATCGGATAATATCTCATCAGATTTAGTTTTCCCTTCCTGCTGATGTTTGCAGCTGTTGTTTCTGATTTTCTATCTTTGTGCAGCCTCCTAGGTATAGAGCTGATACCCAGGGAGAAGAATTGTCATATATCTAGTTGGTCTAATGAAGTGAGAATCACAAAGGTCAGGAAATCACGTTTATCTTGGTTTATAATTAATTCATCCCTTTCAAAAAAAATAAGTAACGATCATGATTCTAAGTAGAATAATAAACATTACAATTTTTATTTTGCTTTCTGTTGAACTTGTGCTCAACCCAGTAAGTATCAGTAAGAAGATTATACTCTGACCTGGGAGAACACCGGAGGTTAACAAATAACTACTCATTCAAAGTTACGCTTGTACTTCAAAAGCTTTTTGCCTACTTGAAGGAAGTTCGCTTTCCCTCTTTCACTAAGAAAGCAGAGCGAGAGAGAGAGAGGTGGCCCCACAGTGAACTGGGACAGCCTGCCAGGGACTTAGCCCATCTGGACTAGACTGCACTGTGACATTTTCGAAGGGAGGGCCCAACAGTAACAAATGTTTTCTTCTTGCTCTGCCCCCTACTCAGGAAAGAAATCCCTCAGTGGAAACCAAAATGTTACTTAATAAATTATGTTTGTTTTCCCTTTGCTTTGCCTTTTCTCTTTTGTGTTTTCCATTATATCCGATTGTTATCTCATTCTTTTCTTAGTTTTCATCATTTTCCCCCCTTTTTTCCCCTACAGCCTCCTTACTATGCCAACTTCACATATCCTTTATCCTTTTTGTATTTCTCACAAATCTGTTTCTCTGTGCCCTCATCACATTCCATCTGTTCTTTGTCCCCAGGTTCACCTCTTTCCTTGTCTTTGACTGGTCTGGCCTGTTTTTTCTCGTGCCTAGGAGCACAAAGGCATCTGCTCTTTTTTTTTCTTTTTCTTTTTTTTCGTTTTTTAATGTCACTTTTATCCCAAGCCTCAAGTCTGAACAGTAAATTTGTAATGGCAGTATGAAAATTCACATTAATTTTCACTTGACAACAGAGAAGAAGGGGAGAAATGTAGAAATCATTAGGAATTAGCTCCTTGTGGAGGCACAGATGTACTTGACAAGCTAGTGGGTCAATTGTGATATTAACCATTAACTTCTCACCTGCTGAGGCATCTAACCATCACAGTCAGAACTAGGCTTGGGTGAGCTCCAAGATGGTAGTTGCCCAGGAGGGTGCTGAACTTGCCAGCTCTTATGAACAAACTCAAACATACAAACATATAGATAGTAATTACTCCTACAAGGCAACTGAGGGATGAATGAACAGCTTCTGAACAACAACCAGACTGAATAGAGAAGGCTGGAACACCAAGGAAACTCTATGGGAACTCTGGGAAATTTCCTGGCCAGAGAGACCAGTACATGCCATTGTTTATGTCCTCTACTTTGATAGGGTGGGCAGAACCTCTGTTCAGGTGCTTTGGACTACCTGCAATATCACCAAGACTCTGTTCCAGCCTTTTGTCTTTGAACAAAGAGAGTAAGCAGAAACAAGAGGTCGCACACCTGGCCTCCCTGCCAAAAGCAGCTGTGGCTCAGCAAGCTAGTGCCCCAGGCACCTTTAGAACCTGCTAGGCGCTGACTGGCCTTCCCAAGCTATCCAGCACATAAAGTCTACATAGAGGTAGCCGCTTTACAAGACTACTTTGAGACAAAAACAATGAAGAGACTATATGGAGGAGGCTGGGTAGCCACAAGAGCTCTGTGAGAACTGAGGGAACTTTCTGTGGGTGGATGTGTCTATCCACAAAAGGTTGCTGGCTGGATTCCAGGTCAGGGTACATGTCTGGGTTGCAGGCCAGGTCCCTGGTTGGTGGCATGCAAGAGACAACTGATCTACATTTCTCTTGCACTTGATATTTTTCTTCTTCTCTTCCTCCCTTACCCCCTATCTAAAAAAAAAATTAAATAAATATAATCTTTAAAAAAAAAGAACATATCAGTGACCCAGAAGACAGTCTAGTGGAAATCAACTAATCAGAACAGCAGGGGAAAAAAGGAATGAAAAC
The DNA here is from genome assembly GCF_021234165.1 of Pteronotus mesoamericanus. Lineage (NCBI taxonomy): Eukaryota > Metazoa > Chordata > Mammalia > Chiroptera > Mormoopidae > Pteronotus > Pteronotus mesoamericanus. Next base: position 12,741,518 of record NW_026555309.1, read on the forward strand.
AGGAGGATAGTTTAAGGGGCTTTTGGTATAACATCAAGTAATTAAACATTCACATTATAGAGATTCCAGAAAGTAAGGAAAAAGAAAAGGGAATGGAAACTTTATTCAAAGACATAATGGCTGAGGAACACAGCGAGTTCTTAACAGGATGAACCAAAGAGACCCACATCAAGATACACTGGAATTAAAATGGCAAAAGTTAAAGATAAAGAGATAATTTTATAGAGAGTATGGAAAAAAACAATGAATTCCATGCAAAGGAAACCCCATAGGGCTATGAACTGATTTCTCAGCAGCAATTTTACAGGGCAGAATGGAGTGGCAGAAAATTTCTCAAGTGCTGAAAGAAAAGAACCTACAACTTAGAATAATTTTCCCAGCAAGGTTATGATTCAGAATTGAAGGAGAAATAAAGAGTTTTCTGGACAAGCAACAGTAAGGGAGTATGTAACCATTAAACCAGTTTTACATGAAATGTTAATGTCTTCTTTAATTATAAAACGAAAGGGCATAACCAAAGTAAGAAAATATGAGAAAGGAAAAATTTTACAGAGAAATCCAAATATTTAATAAATACAGTGAACCAAACAGTTCAAAAGCTACTAGGAAGATCAAAAGAAAAAAAGTATTAAATTTAACTAAAACTAAAATAAGTAGTTAGGAAATACAAAAGACAAAAAGACCTAAAATATGACATCAATAACATAAAGCATGTTAACCCTTAATCAGATGTTTTATTTGCAAGTGTGTTCTTCCATTCAGTGGGTTGTCTCTTCAATTTTTAATGGTTTCCCTTGCTGTACAAAAACGTTTTAGTTTGGTGTAGTCCCATTTATTTACATTTTCTACTATTTCTGTTTTGAAAAGATATATCAGAAAAAAATATTGCTTCAAAAAATGTATAAGATTTTACTGCCTATGTTTTCTTCTAGAATTTTCATGGTTTTATGTTTTATATTTAAGTCTTTAATCCATTTTGAGTTTATTCTTGTGCATGGCTTAAAGAGTTGGTCTATTTCATTTTTTGCATGTATCTATCTAATTTTACAACTAATTTATTGAATAAACTTTTACCTCGTTGTATATTCAAACATTGGTTTGAAAGAATGCATGCATACCTATGTTCATTGCAGCACTACAATAACCAAGATTTGGAAGTGACCCAAGTGCTCATCAGTAGATGAGTGTATAAAAAAACTGTGGTAAATTTACACAATGGAATACTACTCGGCATAAAAACGAATGAAATCTTACCTTTCATGACAGCATGGATGATTCTAGAAGGCATTATGCTAAGTGAAACAAGCCAGTCAGAGAGCCCTGGCTGGTGTAGCTCAGTTAGTTATAGCCTCGTCCTGCACACCAAAAGTCTGTCCGTTTGATTCCTGGTCAGGGCACATACGTAGGCTGCGGGTTTGATCCTGAGTCAGGATGCATGTGGAAGGCAACCAATAGATGTTTCTCTGTCACATGGATGTTTCTTTCTCTCTCTTGCTCTCTTTCTCTCCCCTCCCCCTGCCTTCATCTATCTCTAAAAGCAGTGAAAAAAATGTCCTTGGGTGAAGATGAAAAAAAGAAGCCAGTCAGAGAAAGACAAATACCATATTGTTTCACTTATATGTGGAATTAAATTAACAAAATAAATAAAACAGAAACAGACTCATAGATACAAAGAACAGACTAACAGCTGTTAGAGCAGGGGGTCTGGAGGGCTGGGTAAAATAGGTGAAGAGATCAAACAACAACAACAACAACAACAACAAAAACCCTCATGGATACAAACCATAGTATTTTGATTACCAGAGGGAAAGGAGAGAGGGAGCAGGTAAAAGAAGGTAACGGTGGGATAAATGGTGACAAAAGGAGAATGGACTTAGAATGGTGAACACACAATATAATATACAGATGATGTATTACAGAATTATACACTTAAAACCTATATAATTTTATTAGCCAATGTAACCCTGATAAGTTCAATAAAAAATGACAGAAAGCATCACAAGGGAGTAAAAGTGTAGTCCTTATTGAATATATTTGAACCTATATGCCTATTAGCTTAAAGAGACTGCTATAGCTATAGAATGATACACCTAAACCTCACAGAAACCAAAACCCAAACGCCTACAAAAGATAGAAATACAAAGAACAAAGAGAAGAATACCCCAAACAAAACACTAAAGAAAAACAACAAACTACAAGAGATCAAGGGAAGAAAAAGGAACAGAAGAGAACTTTAAAAACAACCAAACAGCGAGTACCAAAGTGGAAATAGTACATTCTCACCATTAATCACTTTAAATGTAAACAGATTAAAAAATATGACCTATCTATGTGCTTCTTACAAGAGACTATCTTTAAATCAAAAGACACCCAGAGATGGAAAGGGAAAGGATGTGAAAGATATTCCATGCAAATATAAATATAAAGAAAGTTAGGGTAGCAATACTTATATCAGACAAAACAGACTTTAAAAAATTAAGTTTAAAACAAATGACATTATATCATTACAAAACAGCCAATCAAAATAAAACAATCAAATATCTATACACCCCACATAGGATCATCCAAATACATACAACAATTATTAGTGAACATAAAGGGGAAAATCCACAAGAACACATAATAGTAAGGAATTTTAATATCCCACTCACATCAATTAATAAATCATCTTGACAAAATTTGGTAAGGAAATAATGGCCTTAAATGTCACATTAGACCATATCAATGTAATAGATACATAAATTATTACATCCCAAACTGCCAAAATCACATTTTTTCAAGTGCACATGGAACATTCTCCCAGATAGAAAACATATTAGGCCACAAAACAAGCCTCAATAAATTAAAGAATATGAAAATCATACGAAGCATCTTCTCTGACCACAATGGCATGACACTAAAAATTAACAACAGAAAGAAACCTGGAAGCAAAAATACAAATCGTGGAGACTAAATAACATGCTACTAAATAAACAATGATTTAAAGAGGAAATTAAAAAAGGAATCAAAAAGTACCTTGAAACAAGACAAGGATGCCCACTATGACCACTTCTATTCAACTTAGTATTGGAAGTTCGAGCCATAGAAAATAAACAAGAAAAAAAAAGTTATCCAAATTAGAAAGTAAAAGTAAAACTCTCATGATTTGCAGATGGTATCATGTTATATATAGAAAACCCTAAGTATTCGAATAAATGATGTAAGTAAAGCTGCAGAATACAGATTCAACAAATACAGAAATGTGTTGCATTTCTATACATCAATAACAAACAAGCAAGAGAAAAAAATTTAAATCACATTTATAATTGCACCAGAAAGCATAAAATACCTAGTAATAAAATTTTAAGTACTAGTAAAAAATTTTATTGATTATGTTATTACAGTTGTCCCAATTTTTTGCCCTTGGCCCCTCTCCATCCTGTACCCCCTGTCCCTCCAGCAATCCTTCCCCCTTAGTTCATGTCCCTGGGTCATGCATATAAATACTTTGGTTCCTCCATTTCCTATACTATTCTTAACATCCCCCTGTCTATTTTGTACCTACCAATTATGCTTCTTAATCCCTGTAACTTTTCCCACATTCTCACTCTTCCCCAACCCCACCCATAACCCTCCATATGATCTCCAAATCTATAATTCTGTTCCTCTTTAGTTGTTTGCTTAGTTTCTTTTTTTGTTTTTGTTTTTTAGATTCAGTTGTTGATAGTTGTGAGTTTGTTGTCATTCTACTGTCCATAGTTTTGATCTTATTTTTCTTAAATAAATCCCTTTAACATTTCATATAATAAGGACTTGGTGATGATGCACTCTTTTTGCTTTACCTTGTCTGGAGAGCACTTTATCTTCCCTTCCATTCTAAATGATAGCTCTGTTGGATAAAGTAATCTTGGTTGTTGGTCCTTGCTTTTCATCACTTTAAATACTTCTTGCCAGTCCCTTCTTGCCAGTCCCTTCTTGCCTGCAAAACTTCTTTTGAGAAACCACCTTATAATTTAATGGGAACTCCTTTATAGGTAACTCTCTTCTTTTCTCTTGCTGCTTTTAAAATTCTCTCTTTATCTTTAGCATTTGGCATTTTAATTATGATGTGTCTTGGTGTGGTCCTCTTTGGGTCCAACTTGTTTGAGACTCTCTTTGCTTCCTGGACTTGTATGTCTATTATTGTTGACAAATTAGGGAAGTTTTCTTTATTTTTTTAAATAAATTTTCAATTTCTTGCTCTTCCTCTTCTACTCCTGGCATCCCTATGATTTGGATGTTGGCACTTTTGGAGGTGTCCTAGAGTCTTCTTATTATCTCCTGTTTTTGTTCTTTGTTTTTAATTTTTCCCCCCTCGTTCTGTACTGGTTGTTTATTTCTTCTTTTTGTTAAATATTGTAGACTTGAACCCAGGCTTGATCTGTTCTTTCTTTTGGGCCACATTTCTTCACCTTCTCAATTTGTCAGCCTTCCTATGTTTGTTTCTGTGGATTAGGTAGAGCTATTTTGACTCTCTGTATCAGTGCACCCGTTACATTGTACGGGGCAGAGCCTTAGGTGTTCACCATGGTGGGGCAAAATGTTTCACAGCTTTGTGGTGCTGTATGTCAGGGAAGGGTTGGAGAGGGAACAATGCCGCTTGCTCAGCATTCGCCCCGTTTCTAGTCACTTCATCCACTTCCCATATGTGACTGACACTCCTCTAGATGTTGCCCTGTTTGTGGTTCCTGGAGTGTGTGGGTTTGTGTATCTTCTAGGACTGTGGGGGCCCTTTAAATGGACTCTCCTGAGAGAGTGGCAGTTTCCTCCACTACTGTTCCACTAACCCCCACTGTTTGTTTGTTTTTTATAGACAGAACCTATGAGGCTTTACTCTAAGGCTTTACTTAACCAGCACTGGAACCCTGGGCTGTGCAGTCCGGCCTGTGCTGGGATAACTCGCTCCCCAGGTGTCCCTCCTGGTTTTTAACTGGCACACGTGAATATGAGACTGCCCATTCCACCACCAGTGCCTCACATTCTCTCTGCCCTGGCTCCCTGGCTCTGCCCCTCCTACCCTTCTGGATGAATATTTTATATTTAAATCCTTAGTTGTCAGACTCAGTTCAATTTTCTGGCAGTTATCATTTTTATTTTGAGGTTAGCTGTGCTCCTTCTTATGATTGTGCGAGGAGGCAAGCATTTCTAAGTATACCTGCATCTTGACTGGAAGCCCCTAGTAATAAATTTAATTAAACAGGTGAAAGATCTGTACTCTGAAAAGTATAAGATACAAATAAATTGAAGATGTACCTTTTCATGTTCATAATACCTATGATAATACACAAATCTCATGCAAATCCTATTAAAATACTAATGGCATTCTTCTCAGAAATAGAATAATTAATCCTAACATTTACACATAGCAACAAAAAAACAAATGACCCAATTAAAAAATGGGCACAAGATCTGAATAGACACTTCTCCAAAGAGGACATACAAATGGCCAATAGACATATGAAAAGATGGTCAGCATCACTAATCATCAGTGAAATGCAAATTAAAAATACAATGAGATATCATATCACACCTCTCAGAATGGCTGTCATCAATAAATAACAAGTGCTGACAAGAATGTGGAGGAAAAGGAATGCTTGTACACTGTTGCTGGAATTGCAAGTTAGTGCAGCCCCTATGGAAGGCAGCATGGACATTCCTCACAAAATTAAAAATAGTGCTGATATATGATCCAGGAATTCTACTACTGGGAATTCATCTGAAGAAAATGAAAACACTAATTTGAAAAGATATATGTACCACTTTGTTCATTGTAGTATTACTAGTAATAACCAAGATATAGAAGTAATCTACTTGCCCATTAATAGATGAATAGATGGAAGAAGAAAAAAGATATATATATATAATATAAAATTGGATATTCCATTTTACATATATAATGGAATATTAGTTAGAAATGAAAAAGAATGAAATTGTGTCATTTGCAACAACATGGATGGATCTATGTGGTATTATGCTACGTGAAATGTCAGACAGGAAGACAAGTATCATATGACTTCTCTTATTTGTAGAATCTAAATAAATATTAAATAAATAAAACAGAGCTCTGACTGGTGTGGCTCAGTGGATTGAACACCAGACTGTGAACCAAAGGGTCACTGGTTCAATTCCCAGTCAGGGCACATTCCCGGGTTACAGGCTAGGTCCCCAGTAGGGGATGCTTGAGAGGCAAACACACATTGATGTTTCCATTCCTCCATTTCTCCTTCCCATCCCCTCTCTAAAAAATTAATAAATAAAATCTAAAAAATAAACCCAGAAACACACTCACAGATATATAGAACAAGCTTATGGTTGCCAAACTGAAGGGGCATGAAGGGATGGGAATAAGAAAAAAATAAGCTTGAATAAGAAAAAAGGAAAAAAAAACAATAAAAAAGTAAGGGTATTTCAAGGGAATTCTGGGACACTATTAAGCATACCAACATTTGCATCACAGCAGTACTGGAAAGAGAAGAGAGAAAGCAAAGGAGTGAAAACTTATTTAAATAAATAATGCCTGAAAACTTCCTGCTCTGTTCAATGAATTAGACATACAAGCTCATGAAGCACAGAAGTTCCAAATAAAATGAACATGAAGAGATCCACACCAAGACACATCATAATTAAAAAGCAATAGTTAAAAAACACAGAGAATCTTAAAAGCAGCAAGAGAAAGGTAGTTAGTGCCTACAAGGGTGGTCCCATAATAGTGTTAGATGATTCCTTAACAGAAACTTTACAGGCCTGAGGTATTGGCACAAAATATTAAATAATGTAATGCAAAGATCTACAACAAAAATTACCTAGCAAGCTATTATTTAGAATCAAAAGAGAGAGAGAAAGCTTTCCAGACAAGGAAAATATGAAGAAGTTCATCCTCACCAAACGAGTATTACAAGAAATATTAGTGGACCTCTTTTAAAAATAAATAAATTAATCATAAATATGAGTAATAAAATTGCAATAACTGCATACCATCACAATTTCCTTAAAATGTAAATAATTACATGATCTAATCAAAGACACAAGCGACTGATGGATAAGAAAACAAGACCCATACATGTTGCTTAAGGAGACCCACTTCAGGTTGAATGACACACACAGAATGAAAGTAAAGAGATGAAAAAAGACATTCCATTAAAAGAAGTTTTTAAAAATGTTTAGATAGTAATTCTTATATTAAAAAAATATATTTTACAGCATATGCTATAGCAAGAGACAAGGAGAGTGGGTGGAGGTGGAAGAGAGTATTAGGAAGATAAATGATAATAGAAAAAATACAATAAAAATAGACTATTAAAAAAAGAAACACCACAAATTTTAAAAATAAAATAAAATAAAAATAAAAGAGACAAAGAAAGACACAGCAATTCCAATTCTGGATATTTATCCTAATAAGCCCAAAATACTGATTCAAAAAGACATACATATTCCTGTGTTCACTGCAGCATTATTTACAACACTCATGATATGAAGGCAACCTAAGGAACTATTGTGTCCATCAATAGACAAATGGATAAAGAAGATGTGATACACATGTATAATGGAATGTTATTACCTAGCCATAAAAAAAATGAAATCTTGCCATTTACAAGATGTGTGGACCTAGAAGGTATTATGCTAAGTGAAGTAAGTCAGACCAAGAAAGACAAATACCATGATTTCACATATATGGAATCTAAAAATCAAAATAAACAAACAAAAAGAACAGAAATAAACTCATAGATATAAAGAACATTTTGATGGTTTCTGGATGGCAGGAGAATTTTGCAATGTGAGAAAAAGGCAAAGGGATTCAGGTGTACTAATTGTCAGTTATAAAAACAGTCACGTGGATATAACATTGTAATAACTACATACAATTTTAGATGGGTACTAGACTTATTGGGCTATCACTTCATAAGTTATATAAATGTCTAATCACTATGTTGTACTCCTGAAATTAATATTGTATGTAACTGTAATTAAAAATAAAAAAATTAATAAAAGAAAATAAAGCACATGAGAGTATTTTATAAATGGATACTTATTATATAAGTATAGTATCTTAATATAAATATTTTTATACCCTCTAGAATATTTCAATTGCTAAATAAAAATTCACAATGTATCTTTTCTCAGGTTTGTTGTACTGTCCTATTTATTTAATGTACAGTGAAGCTTTTCCTATACACAGTGCAGTAAAACACAGTGCATTATTAATCATTTGACTATGTTATCAAAAAGATCTAGTTTTGTGCTCACTAGTAATTGCTATCTAAATTTACACATTAAGATGAATTTAAATGTAAAGCCATGTCACCAGGTATCTAATAATTACATTGTTGCATGAGTTCTTTTTTCTTCAGTTCCCTAAAGTGTCAATAATTAATGTACAGTGTATGTTTTTAGCATCTGTGAAGTTCTCCTGTGGGCTTGTCCATTGAGAGTAAGCCTTTATACACTGAAATGTGAATGAAGTAAAGAAGTTGTTAAGAAGACATGGAAAACATTATGTCCTTAGTTATGTTTCCAACCGGCATTTATAAATTTCATTTCTGGAGAGAGAGGATGTAGAGGAGATTAAAGAAGTTGCTGTATAGACCCTGTTGATGATGAGTAATTAGAGTTCACAGGGACAGTATAGTATTGAAGGAAATCTAAGAGCCTAGAGAAATAGAGAAAATTATCAAGAACTTAATTACTGGTTGTGGAGGGTAAAGTAAAATCATGACATTAAGTTAATAAAATCCACATTAATATGGCTGCTGATAGAGACATTCTTGTGTTTGAAAAACCTAATTATATAAAGAAATGAATACAATTTTATTTTTAAAATAGTAATTTTTACTTTTGCTAAGTGCATCATGTAGTGGTATAAGGACTATTAGAGGTAAATTCAATTCAAGAGATGGCGGCAGAGTAGGAGGAAGATGAACCCGCTTGCTCATGCTCCCAGCATGGATCTTCAGCTTATCTTCCAACAAGTGCCTTGAAAAATCAACAGAATCTCAGCTGATATGAATTTTTGAAGCCAAAGGGTACAGAGGATGCTTTGCATTGTCTAGTAAGAGATTTTATAAGTTGAAGGGAAAATACCCTGTCTTAGATACTTGCTGCAGAGGAGAGAATAGGCAGAAAACACAGCTCAATAGCCCCTGTCCCTCTTGGAGTGAGGGGCCCTAGTCCCACACAGGGAACCCCCAATCATAAGTGTGAGAAATTTGGGAGAATATACAGAGTCTGGGAGACTCAGGCTGAACACATACAGAGAGGAGTGCATCCATAGCAACAGTACCAACTGGGAGAGTTCAAGAAAGAAATCTTGCCTTCCAAAACTGTTGGAGGCACCAGCAGGCTGTGACCAGCCCTGGCTGAGAGAGACTGTTTGCCTTTTGGGGAGATGGAGTGCACGGAGAGCTAGGCAGTGGCTCGGCACTTCAGTATGTGTGCCACATAGGGACTTCAAGAGTGGAGCTGAGTTGTGGCTGAGCAAGAACCCGACGTGCGTGCAGCTACTCTGCCAGCAAACAGGCCAGGATGAATGCACAGTTCATGCCCACTGAGTCCAGCTAGCCAGGAAGAGTAGAAGGAAGGCTGCACAGGAAAGGGATTGCAAGGTCCCACCCAGTGTGGCTGGTGAGGGGGCTGCGTGCAGAATGGAATGTTTGGGTTTAAGTCTCCTGCGAGAGCTAGGAGCGATAGGGCAAGAGCTGAGCACCTGCGATTTGTAGTCAGGCAGGGCCACTCACACCATGGAGTATAAGCCTCTAGGAAGGGGAAAGTGTGTGCAACCTCCACCTGCAGGATTGCCAATTCTGCAAATTGTAAGGCAAGGCTCAAAAACCACTGCTGGGTGCAGATCCACAGGAGAAAGAAGAGACTCTCCAACTGAGCCCTTTATAAACTTTTATCAGACACTATGCTGTCTCCTCCTTGGGCCCTATTCCACTGAAAACACAGAGGAGAGAGATTAGAAATTGGCACAGCAAGAGGTATTCAGGGCCACACTCAGCCCTCGGCTCCAAGCAGGAAAGAGCTGACCCTTTTAAACAGATTGGCCCCTAATGTGAAAGTCAACTAATTTTCAGAAACTACACATTATTGGAAATAATCTGGAATAGACCAAGACATGTGGCACAAGGGAGAGGGAACACATCCACCATCTTCCCTGAAGACTGAACAGCGCTTCCCATGAGAGAACCAGGAATCACACCCTCCTGATCATACCAGAAGGCCCCTATAGAGGAAGGTGGAAGTGATATATGAGGTGCTGTCAGATATTAGATGAACCACTCATGTGTCTTTTGCTGATAAAAAGCCGACAGTGAGGAGCACCCAAACCTAAAAGAGATAGCCACAGACTGTGGGTTGTTTGTAGCCTCAAACAGGCTGCCTAAAGCTAGTCAGACTCCGGCTAACATTACTAGGAATGGATCCAGAGAATCAGACAGTAGTCAAACACTAGACTCTGATGAGACAAATTCCACCTTGTTCTTTCTTGTTATTTGTGTCATTTGTTCTCTGCATAGCTTCTTGACAGTGTTTCTCTGTCTTCAATTTTGTTCCTACTATTTCACTTTTATTTTATTTTAGAATATATTTTTATTTTATTTGTATTATTTTTTACTTTCATTTTAGTTTTATTTCAAATCTCATATTTTACTCCTCTCTTCTCTTAATCCATTTTGCCTTTACTTCTCTTTCTTATTTTTGTTTTAAATTTTATGTTTTCCCTTTCTGTGCCTTGTTTCTATTCCTCATTCTTATTATTTCTCCTCCCTCCATTCTCTCAAAATCATCTTTCTTTCCATTAGTCATCTCACATTCTTTTTCCCTTTCTTATAATATCCTTATTCTCATTTCTTCTTTATTAATATTTGCTCAGTTGTCATTGACATTGGGGTTGTTGCATTTCTTCAGTTTTATTCCTTGTTATTCATTCTTCTCTTTTTAATTTAAACCTCATATTTTATTGTTCCCCTATCCTACTCCATTTTATCTTCTTCCTGCATGATCTTATTTTCATTTTAAATTTTATCTTCTCCCTTTCTTAGCCCAGTTTCTAACCTTTATATTTATTATTTTTCCTCCTTTTATCCTCTCAAAATCCTTTTCTTTCCTTTAGATATCTCACAAGCTTTTCTTTCTTTCTTTTTTCTTTCTTTTAATATTATTATTCTCTTTCCACCTTTATTAATCTTTGCTCATTTGTCATGGATATTGCTGAGATGGTTGTTTTTCTTCAATTTGGTTTTTATTTTATCACTATTTTTTTCAAACCTCATATTGTACTCTTCCCTTTTATTACTTCATTATGCCCTCTTCTCTCCCTTTTTTATTTTTGTTGTAAATTTTATTTTCTCCCTTTCTTCACCTTGTTTCTATTCCCAACTCTTATTATTTTACCTTCTCAAAACCATTTTCATTTCTGGTAGTCACCTCATATTCTTTTTCCCTTTCATATAATATTCTTATTCTCTTTCTACCTTTATTAATATTAGCTAATTTGTTGTTGACATCATGGTAGTAGATGGGGGTTAAATTTGCTGGTGTGGGTTTTGTTTGCTGGATTCTTTTGTTTTGTTCTCACAGCTCCCATGCAACAGCATACAAGATGTGGTGGGGGTTCTGAATCTCAGTCAGCCAGCTACAGGAGGAACTCACCAACAAATGAGCTATCAATAATCAAAGCCCAAATACAACAAGAGAACTCAAAGAAACTGAATAAAGGGCATCCCTAGAGCATCCAGATGAGGAGAACAAAGACTGCACCAGTGAATCACATGGTTCTCCTACCATAGAAGTACACTGCTAAAAGACAGGCAATCAAATCAGAGCAATCTGAGATACAGAAACAAAAAAAAAAAAGAGTCACCTAAAATGGGGAGACAAAGAAACAACCCCCAATCAAAAGAAAAGGAGGAATCCCCAGAAAGAGTGCTAAATGAAATTGAGGCAAGCAATCTATCAGACATAGATTTCAAGATAATGGCTATAAGGATGTTCAATGAACTCAGTGTGAACTACAGAGAATTCTATGGGAGCTACAAGGACAATGAATAAGGGCCAGGATGAAGTGAATAATACAACATCTGAAATGAAAAATACACTAGAAGGAATTAAAAGCAGGCTAGATGAAGCACAGTATTGAATAAGCGAGTTGGAGGACAAGGTAGAAAAAGATATCCAGTCTATCAAAAAAATGAAAGAAAGACTCAAAGGGAATGAAGATAGTTTAAAGGAGCTGTGGGACAACATGAAACATAATATTCATATCATAGGTATACCAGAAGGAGAAGAAGAGGAGCAAGGGATAGAAAAACTATTTGAAAAAACAGTGACAGAAAACTTCCCTAACTTGGTGAAGCAAAAAGTCACTCAAGTCCAAGAAGCACAGAGGTTCCCAATCAAGATTAACCCAATGAGGCCCACTTCAAAACACATCATAATTAGAATCGCAAAATTTGAAGACAAAGATAATCTTAAGAGCAAGAAAGGAGAAACAGCTAATAACATTCAAGGACGCTTCAATAAGCCTATCAGCTGATTGATCAACAGAAACACTACAAACCAGAAGGGAATGGCAGAAAAATATTCCAAGTAATGAAAAACAAGGACCTGCAAAAAATGCTATTCAACCCAGAAATGCTCTCAGTTAAAATAGAAGGTAAAATGAGGAGATTCACAGACCAAAAAAAAAAAAAAAGCTAAAAGAGTACATCTCCACCAAGCCAGCATTGAAAAGGGTGCCAAAGGGACTGCTTCAAGAAGATGGATGGAGAGAGAGAAAGAGAGAGAGAGAGAGAGAGGAACACAGGTACAAAGTGAGAAAGTGGCAATGAACAAGTACCCATCAATAAAAACCTTAAATGTAAATGGATTAAATGCTCCAATCAAAAGACCTAGGGTAGCTGAATGGATAAGAAAATATGCCCACATATATACTGTCTAAAAGAGACCTACCTTGCAACCAAACTTCTACACAGGCTGAAAGTGAAGGAATGGGAAAAAATATTCTAAGCAAGTGGACATGAAAAAAAAATCTGGGGCAGCAATAGTTATATCAGGCAAAATAGGCTTCAAACAAAAGCCATGACAAAAGACAAAGGAGGTCACTACATAATACTTAGAGAGTAGTTCAACAACAGGATATACCCTTGTAAACATATATGCACCCAACATAAGAACACCTAAATATATAAGGAAAATCTTGGAGGGCTACAAGAAAGATATTGATAACAACACAGTTATTGTAGGGGATTTCAACACCTCAACAATGGATAGATCGTACGAACAAAGAATCAACACAGATATGTGGCATTGAATGCCATTCTAGATCAAATGGACTTAATTGATATATAAAGAACATTTCACCCCACAAAATAAGCAAATGGAATATCAAATTTAACAGTTTCTGCATGGCTAAAGAAACCATCATCAAATTGGAAGGGGAACCAAACATATGGGAGAACATACTTACCAGTGATATATCAGACAAATTTAATCTCCAAAGTATATAAAGAACTCATAATACCAAACACCAGGAAGACAAAATATCCAATTAAAAAATGGGCAAAGCACCCAAATAGACACTTCTCCAAGGAGGACATACAGATGGTCCAACACCTATAAAAATATGCTCAACATCACTAGCCATCAGAGAGATGCAAATTAAAACCATAATGAGATGTCTCCTCAAACCTCTCAGAATGGCTGTCATTAACAAATCAACAAGCACCAAGTGTAGGTGAAGATATGGAGAAAATGTAACCCTAATGCAGTACTGGTGGGAATGCAGGCTGGTGTTACCACTGTGGAAAATATGTAATTTCCTCAAAAAATTAAACATGGAGCTGTCTTTTGACTCAGTGATTCTACTGTTGAGAATATACCCTAAGAATCCTGGAACATCAATTTAAGAGAATTTATGCATCCCTATGTTTATAGCAGTGCTCTTTACAGTAGACAAGTGCTGGAAACAGCCTAAGTGGCCTTCAGTAGATGAGTGGATCAAAAAAACTGTGGTACATTTACACAATGGAATACTACACAGCAGAAAGAAAGAAGTCCTAGATTTTTGAGAGCATGGGTGTGACTGGAGAATATTATGCTAAGCAAAGTAAGCCAGGTTGTGAAAGACAACTATCATATGATCTCACTTATAAGAGGAATCTAATGAACAAAATAATCTAATGAGCAAAATAGAACGAGAGACATGGAAACAAGGAATAGACTGACAGTGGCCAGAGGGGAAGGGGGAGGGAGATAACAGTGGAAAGAAGGGGAAAGAACTAGTCAAATGAAGGAGGGGTTCTGTCCTGTGGTGTCCCTCAGCATCATGGATGAAATGAAAATGTCTAATGCAAGTTCTGCTTGGGGAGGAAAGGTTGGCTAATCTCTCAGAGGAGAAAAACCCTGAGCACTTTCCTCCTTGGGCTTTTATTGACTTTAGCTTGTATAGGGAAACACAGCATGAGTGTAAAGCTCATCAATCAATGTTAAACAGTAATTATTAAAGTAAGGAGACATGGTTAAAGGATAACAGTAAAGGGATTACAAGAGTCTTTCTGAGTCAGGGCCTGGTAGGCACAGCAATGCCCATTCGGCCCTAAAATCTGGGAAAATAAACTCATCCTATGCTTGCACCCCAAACACCAGTACTCATTAACTCGAGGGCATTCTTAGCAAAGCAGGTCTCATAGGATCTAATGCATTCCTTTTCCAGGCCTAATTGCTCCTGGGAACCACCTGATCCAGTTTAGGGCTGTACCTGCCCTCTAGCATTGTTTCAAGCCTGAGTCAGGTGTGGAGAGCAGAGCAGCCAAGAGATGAGACTTCTTTCAAATAGAATGAGGACTCTGGCCATGACAAAGCTGAGGGTTGAGGGTCTTTTGCCCCTTATCTGTGTCCCCCAAGTCCTTCCCTGATGGTCCGTTTGCAACTGTGTCTGTCTTAGGTTGCCCCTGGCATTGAGGGTTCTTACCCATCATTGACTAACCAGCCATCCTCCAGGGGTGAAGCAGGGTGACGTGAGGGGCTGTACCCCTGCCAGGGAGACAGGTTTTGTCTCCTCAGTGGCCTATTTTCCCAAGGCCTCCTTGCTCAGCTCCAGCCTGGTGGCCCTCTCACCTGTCAGCGGGGCTATAGTCCCTGAAATCAGGTGGGATGGTTCCCAACAGCCAAAGAACATGTATGATTGTCCCATGAACATGGACAATGGTGTGTGGGTTGACTGTGGGAGCACGGAGTGGGCTGGACGGAGGAGGGCAAAGAGGGAAAAATTAGGACAACTGTAATAGAATAACAATAAAAGAGACTATTAGAGGTTATATTTCAAAAATGATCTAGTTTAGCCTTTATATTTTACCTATAGTTCTCTTAGTTCACACAGTAAATATTCATGCAACAATATATTTGCTGAGGGTCTACTATATTTAAGGGCACTGTGGTGCTGGTTGTTTAACAGTTTATACTAGGGAGATTGTTTCTTCTTCCAGGTACTTGCTCTACTATTGAAATAATTGAGAAACCAATCTGCCTCGACCTCTGTCTCCTATTAAGTGCTCTTAGCGTATATGTCAGCTTGCTGTGTAATACTGTTTGCCCAAAGGCTATTTAGCACTAAGCCTGATAAGTCCCTGGGGCTGTGGTCCATATCTCCACAAATAAGTTCCTGGCAAATAGAAAGACTGTTGTGATTCATTTTGTGAAATAAAGAACTGTTCTCTCAGTACTCAGCAATAACCTTTTTTAGGTAGTGCTCAGCAAAACACAGCACAGACAGGAGCAGAAGGAAAGACTATGAACAGGATATCCCCAACCACATTAGAATGAAGACCTATGAACATGGATATTATTAACATGGTGCCATCTTATTAAAAATGTAAGGAATATAAAGGTTTTACTTTCTACCTGTTAAATATTAGCATATAGGACATTTAAATTACTTTTCTTTCATCACAAAGATAATGAGTGATAAGAAATATTATACGATAGATGGTTAGGTCTGATTTTGATGTCATTAAAAGAAAATTGCACATATTTTCCTCAGTGCAATAATATGAGAGATCACTTCATGTGAAGCACATTTACTAAAAATACATTTTCCATGGAATGTGTTTGGGCACAAATATTTTCTTTCTTTCGTCCTTTCCTTCTTTCTTTCTTTCTTTCTTTCTTTCTTTCTTTCTTTCTTTCTTTCTTTCTTTCTTTCTTTCTTTCTTTCTTTCTTTCTTTCTTTCTTTCTTTCTTTCTTTCTTTCCTTCCTTACATAATTTTTTTCCTTTTTAAAATTCATTTTATTTATTTTTTAATTTATAAATCATGTTTATTCTATTACAGTTGTCTCAATTTTTACCTCTTTACCATCCTCCACCCATCCCACCCTCACCCCCCACTCCCACAGTCAATTCCCACTCTGCTGTCCATGTCCATGGGTCATTCATACATGTTCTTTGTCTAGTCCCTTCCCCTTCTTTCCACCATTGTCCTCTTTCCCCCTCCCTTCTGGTCACTTTCAGTCTGCTCCATGTTTCTGTGCCTGTGGTTTATTTTGTTCATTAGTTTATTTTGTTGAATAGAGTCCACTTATAGGTGAGATCATATGGTATTTATCTTTCATCAACTGGCTTATTTCACTTAGTTTAATATTCTCCAGTTCCATCCATGTTGTCACAAAAGGTAGCAGTTCCATCTTTCTCTCTCTCTTTCTTAAATGCAGATTGATTTTATTTATTTTTTTAAATGTCAAAGTTAATTATATTAAAAAAATTAAAACCCATATAAAGTCTCAGCAATTAAACCAACATGACACCAGTATAGAAATAATCAAGTAGATCAATGAAATATAATGAACATTCTAGAGATAAATGTATATATCTGTCTAACAATATATGATTAAGTTGATATTTCAAGTCAATGGGTAAAATAAGGCTTATTCAAGAAATAAGGTACATAGACTACTATTACTTGAAATGAAACAAATATAGAGCCCTGTTTCACACATTATACAAGAAATATTCAGGTGAGTTAAAAATCAATACGTAGAATCTAAGGAGTTTTAGAAGAAAATAGAACTAATATTTTTCATGACCTGAAGTAAAATATTCAAACCCAGAAGTTTTAAAGTAAATATTGACATTATGACTATATTATACATTTAGCTATATAGTAATATGCATATAAAAAAAGTTAAAGGACAAGGAATAGAATAGAAAAGTATTTGCAACACATCTAAAACATGGTTAATAGGGTTTTTTTTTGAAAAATGTTCTACAAACCTTTAATCAATAAATGGATAAAGAATACCAAAAAGTCATTTAAAGCTTTTTTAAAAAAAATAATAGAAATAGGCAAGAAATATACTAAAACAGGTTTAGTTTCAAAAAATAGTAAAGGAACAATTAAAATAACGTTATTGTCACAATCGGATTAATGAGTATTAAAAATATTGGTAATATCAAGTATTGGCAACTCTGAAAGGAACTGGGTATTCATAGAAACTTTCTCTTCATCTTAAAGCAGTCCGTTTAGCATATTTTGCAGTGCTGGTTTAGTGGAGGTGTATTCTTTTAGCCTTCTTTTGTCTGGGAAACTCCTTATTTCATCTTCCATTTTAATTGAGAGCTTTGCTGGGTAGAGCTGGTTGCAGGCCTTGCCTTTCATGACTTGGAATATTTCTTGCCATTCCCTTCTGGTTTGCAGTGTTTCTCTTGAGAAATCCAATGCTAGCCGTATTAGGCTCCCTTATATGTTACTAACTCTTTCTCCCTTGCTTGCTTTAGAATTCTCTGTCTTTGATATTTGCCATTTTAATGATGATGTGTCTTGAAGTGGACCTTATTGGGTTCCTCTTGAATGGGACCCCCTGTGCTTTCTGGACTTGTGTGGCTTTTTCTTTTCTCCTATTGGGGAAGTTTTCCATCATTATTTTTTCAAATAGGTTCTCTAACCCTTCCTCATCTTCTTCTCCTTCTGGTATCCCTATTATACAAATATTATTATGGTTCAGGTTGTCCTGCATTTCCCTCAATGCCTCTTCATTCTTTTTGAGTCCTTTTTCATTTTCTTGCTCTTTCTGGGAGCATTTTTCTACCTTGTCCTCCAGCTCACTGATTCGGTCCTCAGCTTCATCTAGTCTGCTTTTGATTCCTTCTACTGTGTTCTTCAACTCAGAAATTGTATTCTTCATTTCATTTTGTCTCTTAATGATAGTTTCTACGTCCTTTTTCATGCTGATATAGTTTGCAGTAAGTTCCTTGTAGTTTCCCTGTAGTTTTTGGTAATTCTCTCTGAGCTCATTGAGTTCATTGTGCTTCCTTAGAACCGTTGTTTGGAACTTAATATCTGATAGCTTACTTGCCTCTTTTTCATTTAGTTCTCTTTCTGGGTACTCCTCCTTCCCCTTCGAGTAGGGGGTATTTCTTTGTCTTCCCATTATTTGTGAGACTCTTCTTTTTTTTCTGCTTCTTAAATTGATCTGGCTTGATTTTCTGACTTTGTGGTGTGAACTTCTATGGTTGGAGACTGCTGTTTTTACTTTCTAGATCTGCCTCTCATGATGTCAGATGTTGACCCTGTCTGACCTTAGGCAGTCTATTTGAGACTTCCAGTAATCTACTGTTTGTGGCAGTCTCCTTCAGCTGTTAATCTCAATATTTTCATTGTAATTGAATTTCTTTGGTATTTATAATGCTCATATTTTTCAAAATCAAAGCTTACTTTAGTATCTAGGCAGCTTTAATTACTGTTATAATTGCTGAAATTCTTAAGATAAAAGTTTTACTGATAAAAATAATGACCCATGAATGCTTGACTCTTCCCAGGATCTTAAGAAATCATACCTCATGTTTCTTTTAGTAACCATGACTCCCAAATTTTCATAAGCTAGTATATGTGGTGAGCTTAATTAAAATGCATGACTTCATTGGTTTTACACTTTAAAACTTTTCAATCATTTATTACATTTTAAATCATTATATATTGGGCAATTAGTTTCAAACATACTAGGGGAGAATTTCTTTTGGATTATCTGTTACTGCCAGACTCTGCCCATGTTGGTTGGCTAATTGACATCTGTGTATTTCCCAGTGCAGGAGTTACCAGCCATGTACATTCTGGTGTTTTGTTTTATGTTTTTAGGATTTACATCATAAGATTATAATAAGGATTGAATAAAATAATCAATACCTAATATGTAGCATAGTGCCTGACACACTGTAAACTCTCAATAAATACTAGTTTGACAAAGAGGGAGGAAGAGAAAGAGAGAGAGAGAGGGGTAGAGACAGAGACAGAAACAAAGAAAGAAAGAATATGGCAGTATGCTAATACTGTTTGGCTTCAGACAGACATGGCCCCTCCCAAAGTCATTATAAAGGCCCTGAATTGTATACTAGGCAAAGCACACTAATCTTAGTTCCTTACTTTTCAGTTCTTTATTTTCAGACTCATCAGTTACATATTTGTTGACTCCCTACAATTTGTACGTAACTGTGCTGAGTGCGTAGAATGATTTCCAAGTAGTATAAAGCAGTCGGTTTCTTTCTAGAAGTTACAACATGGTCACAGAGGTACCACTTTCACTCAAGAAAAAGTAATTATCTTCAGACCAAATGCAATTGCTTTCTTGCTCTTAAGTCCTCAATTATAATAATGGATTTACATTCTCAATTATTACCAAGGAATTTAATTAAAGCTCCCAAATTCTGAATCCTTTTATTCATTGATTTCAAAGACCTTAATATATTTCTCCCTTATCCAAGACCAGAGAAGTTCTGAAACTCCTGGTTCCCAATCATGTCATGGTCATATGGTGGAAACAGTGAAAACTTGAATCAAGTGTTGCCAGAAATGCTACCCAGCTATGTGACCATGACTAAGGTAGTTCACTTTCCTGATCACACTTCTTATTTTTAAAACCAAAAGGGAAAAAACCACTTTTGGTGACTTTAATACATAAGGCCACTTTGCTGCCCAGGATGGAATGCAGCTCCTTGAGAATTTACCTCCATCTTTGCTAATAAGATACCCAATCACTAGCCTTCCAATATAGACATAACATAGAAAATTTTCACTTGATAAATGAATTCAGTAAATGAGCAGGATACAAAATTAATAATCAGAAATCAGTGTTATTTTTATACACCAAAAATGGACTATCAGAAAGAGAAATTAAAAAAAAAAACATTTACTATTGCAAAAAAACAAAGGTACTTAGGAATAAATTTAACTAAGAAGGAAAAAGACCTGTAATGAGAAAATTATAGGGTGATGAAAAAAATGAGTAAGATATAAATAAGTGGAAATACATGCCGTGTTCATGTTAGGAAGAACTAACATCATTAAAATGTCCATCCTAGCCCTGACTGGTGTTGCTCCGTGGGTTGGGCCTCATACTGAAAACCAAAAATGTCCATCCTACCCAAAACAATCTATAGATTAAATACAACTCCAATTAAAATACCAATGGCAAATCTTACAGATCTAGAACAAAAAAAATTATATGAAACAACAAAAACCCCAAATAGCCTCAGCAATCTTGAGAAATAAGAATAAGTTTGGAGGTATCACAATTCCTAATGTCAAACTATACTACAAGGCCATAGTAATCAAAGTATCATGGTACCAGCATAAAAACAAACATGCAGATCAATGGAACAAAAGGAACAAAAACATACAATGGGGCAAAAAACAGTCCCTTTAATAAATGGTATTGGGAAAACAGGACCGATGTATGCAAAAAAGGAACTAGATCATAAATGTACACCATACACAAGAATAAACATAAAATGAATGAAATATCTAAATGTAAGCTTAAAACCATAAATATCCTAGGGGAAAACATAGACACTAAAATCTCAGACATTTCTTGTAGCAATATTTTTGTTGATATGTCTCCTCAAGCTAAGAAAATAGAAAAAAAAAATGGAACTACATCAAACAAAATGCTTTTGTGCACCAGAAGAAACCATCCACAAAATTAAAGGCAACCCTTTGAATGGAAGGACATATTTGCCAATGATATATCCGATGTGGGGTTAATATCCAAGGTATATAAAGTACTTATAGAATTCAACACAAAGAAATCAATCCAAATAAAAAATGGGCAAAGAATCTGAATAGACATTTTTCCAAGGAGAACATACAGATGGGTGGCCAATAGGAAAATGAGATCTGTTTGGAAAAAACTCCAGCCATTGTTAATATAACAAGAATGGTTTGCATGACATCGATGTAACCTGGCAACCAAGGAGAGTGGACTGGAATGCACAGGCATGAACAATGATGACTTCATTGTACTAGTTAGTGGGGGAGGTAAACACTGTTGAGTGAGCATGTGTACTGTGTGGGCATTGCATTCAAAATGACTGAGTGCATAGAGCAATGGATCTGCATCAGGTTTTGCATTAAGCTTGAACATTCCCGCGTGGAAACTATTCGGATGATTCAGAAGGCTTTTGGATATGATACAATGAGTGCAATGCAAATAAAAGTGTGACACAAATGCTTCAAAGATGGTCAAGAAACTGTTGAAAGCAATCCATGTTCTGGAAGACCTGCACCAAGCAGAACACCTGAGAATATTTAACATGTACGGACTGTAATCAGCAAAGATCAGTGACAGACAGTGCAAGAATCAGAAGCTGATCTGGGGATTTCAAAAACTACTCTGTATGAGATTTGGAGTCATGCTGCAGTTGCTAATGACTTGATTCAAATTGCCAACAATGAACCAGATTTACTCAAGAACATCATAAATGGAGATGAATTGTGGATTTATGGCTGTGATCAGGAAATAAAGGCCCAGTTGTCCCAGAAGACACCTGGTTCACCATGCCTTAAAATAGCACAGAAAAGTTGCATCAAAATCAAGACCATGCTAACTGTGTTTTTTTATTGGGAAGGTGTTGTCCATCACAAGTATGCCCCTCCAGGCCAAACAATTAATCAGGAGTACTACCTCAATGTTCTTTGTAGTTTGAAAGATACAATACAACAGACATGGCTGCCACTATGGGTAACTGGTGATTGGCAACTTCATCACAACAATGCACCTGCTCATGCATCACATCTCATGAAGAGTTTGTAGACAAAACATCAAATCACTCAGGTAACTCAGGTCCCCTACACCCCAGATTTGGCACCCTGTGACTTCTCTCTTTTCCCAAAACTAACATCACCTTTGAAAGAGAAGAGATTTCAGACCACCAATGAGATTCAGGAAAATACAATGAAGCAGCTGATGGCAATTCAAACAAAAGATTTTTCGGTGTTTTGAACAGTGGAAGGGATGCTGAGAGAACAATGTGAAGTCTCAAGGAGCCTTCCTTGAAGGGGACTGAGGTGTCATTGTCCTATGTACAATATTTCTTGTATCTTATGGCTTCTTCAATAAATGACTATTTTTCATAATATGTGGCTGGATACTCTCTGGACAGACCTTGTATAGATGTTCATCATCACTAATCTTTGGAGAGATGCAAATTAAAACCACAATGAGATATTACCTCACACTTGTTAGAATGGCTATCATCAACAAGACAACATAACAAGTGTGGGCAAGAATGTGGAAAAAAAGGAAACCTCATGCATTGATGGTGAGAATGACGACAGGTGCAGCCATTGTGGGAGTTTGGAGATTTCTCAAAAAATTAAAAATGGAACTGCCTTTTGACTCAGTGATTCCACTTCTGGGAATATCTCTGAAGAAATATGAATCACTAATTTGAGAGAATATATACACTACTATGTTTATTGTAACATTATTTACAATAGCCAGGGTCTAGAAACAGCCCAAATGCCCATCAGTAGATGAGTGGATAAAAAAGCTGTGGTACACTTATGCAATGGCCATAAAATGAAAAAAAAACTCTTACTTTTTGTGACAACATGGATGGACCTGGAGAATATTATGCTGAGTGAAATAAGGTTATCAAATAAAGACAAATAACATATGATATCAGTTATATGTGGAATCTAATGAATAAAAATAATTTAACAGACTAGATAGAAACAGGAGCACAGATATGTAGAATAGACTGACAGCTGTCAGAGGGGAGGGGCATTGGAGGGCTGGGTGAAAAAGACGTGAAGGGATTAAGTGAAAATTTTATATATATATATATAAATAATCTCACATAGACACAGGCAAAAGTATGGTGATAGCCAGAGGGAAAGGGGAGTGGAAGAGGTGGAAGAGGCCAAGGGCGGGAGATAAATGGATTCTGAAAGAGACTTTATTTTGGACAAGGGGCCGCAATGCAGTATGCAGGTAATGTGTTGTTGAGTTGTATACTTGAAATTTGTACGGTTTCATTAACCTATGTCATCCAAATAAACTAGGAAAAAAAAATACGGCTATGAAAAAAAAAGTCTGACCCCAGGCAAGAATTCAGTTACCTTACTAAGTTATGGAGGGGTCTGAGCTTTATTGTGGAGAGACGACAATTAGTTTTCTTGCTCAGGAGCACTTCACATAGACAATATGATTTTTGGAAATGCAGGAAACAATGACAAAAAAAAAAAAGAAAGAAAAGAAGAGAAAAGAAAAGATAAACCCAAACCATTGCTTAACTTTTACAAGCCATTATTAGGGTATAGTCATAGGTTCAACCCTAATGTGTAACACATGGAAGAGGGTAACCATAAAGTGTGGCAGGTCATCATGGACAGGTATCTTATAAGATATATAAGATTATGCTCTCGAGCATAGTCATGCCCTCCCCACAACCTCTAAAAGAGAATTCTATCAGCAGTATTGACCATAATTAAAGAACACATGGAAAATGGGCCATGGGTCACCTGCACACTTATTCTGAGAGCCTGGTTCTGGTCCTTGATTTTACCTCATGCTTACCGTTGACTGGCAAGTTTCAGCATCTTACATTTCTCTAGGAAACTAAATTACTTCAGTCTTATTTCTAGCTCCAGCACAATAGCGGCTAAATTATTCTGGACCTGATCTCCAAACGAGTCCTCCTGTACTTATGAACTAAAGCCAGGTACACATTGCATAAGGCAGTCGCTCAATTAAGTACCTGATCTGCCTGCATTTAAGGCTTAGCTATGTATTCTATTGATGTAATGTTAGTATTCTTTATCTATTGTACTTGGGCTAACTTACCCTCTGACTTTGGAGTATTTAGTGTTGAGCCTTTGGAAACCTGAGAGGTAGATTCAGGCGTATGACTACCCTGCCTCCTCAGCCATAAGCATCACAAACCAGTCAGTGAACTGCCTGACTTTAGTTCTGAGTTAAATACTAGTGCATGCAGACTAAGAAGGTTCATATGAAGTATTTCTTATATGAATAGAGGCTGGAAGATAAAAACATGGAGGTGCTAATGATACTAACCCTTAGCTAATAGTAATAATAAATAATGGTAACATTAAATTAATAATATAAAAATGGTTTCCTTTCAGGCACTGTGCTTAGTATGCTATGTACATTAAAGCGTTTAACCTAGACCAATCCTGTAAAGAGATATGCTATCTCAAATTTATAGGTGGTTATACATTTGGGTTAACCACCCAAGTTATGGATGATGCCTTGAATATGGATGATGCCTTGGTTTGTTCTTTAGGAGACTGAATGGCACCTGAAAATAGAGAGAAATGCAGGAGAAGCATATTAAAGTAAGTAATGATTCTTACTTTACTTTAATTATTTAATTAATTATACATTTGGGATAGTGGGGTTGGGTAGGTAGAATTAGACAAGCAGAGAAGTTTGGAAATCTTTCAGGTTAAAATTGAAAGAAAAATTTAACAGCTGAGTTATGTCTGGCAACTGGCTAATGTCCAAAAACAATCAGCAAATCCTTTCCCGTGTCAACCAACCTAATGTGTGTTCACAGGGGAATGGTTTATGCATTTCCTTGA
Organism: Pteronotus mesoamericanus; assembly: GCF_021234165.1. Taxonomy (NCBI): domain Eukaryota; kingdom Metazoa; phylum Chordata; class Mammalia; order Chiroptera; family Mormoopidae; genus Pteronotus; species Pteronotus mesoamericanus. The sequence continues at coordinate 12,766,400 of NW_026555309.1, forward strand.
TGATGTCTTTATCAGAGCCAACTACTACACCGAATCAATCCTTACAATCCTCCACAGTTGAGGAACTGTCAAATCTGCACAATTGTGACTCCTAGAGGACAGTGAATATGAATTATTGGACTTACATTCATGTCACTCACAGTGCTTTAAACCAAGGTTCATTCAGTGTCAAAGTTCAGTCAGATGGTTGGAACATCCTGTCACCAGGGCTTAGTTCACACCATTAAAGATCCAGAGCTATCCGTTAGCATCAAGAGTGATAAAATTAAGATCATTGAATTCCCAAATCTATTAAGTGAGAGTATCTGTGACTAAGACTTCATGAAATTACTTGGTCATGATTTGATTAACTGAATTTCTTTTCACAATTTAGATAGCTGAATTTCTGTCAAGAAGGATTTTTTTGTAGACATGCTATAATAGAAATCCAAACATGAGTTTCATATGAAGATGATAATTTATTGGAAATGATAGAGAGTATCTTTCATATTAACAGAATTTCTGTGACTCTGGCTTCTGGTTGAAGAAGAGCATCCTTAAGAAACCAGAGAAGGAAGAATATGAGGGTAGGGCATTTATTCCCTGAAAGATTGTTTTCACTAGCTATGTCCTTTGACTGAAGTTCTCTCTCCTTCCAGGTTCAGACAGCTGACTCCTCTCCTTGATTTCTTGAGGCCTAGGAATGATAAGTGTCTTTAAGCGTCTACTTTTTCCCTAGTGGTAACTCTATGTTCTCACCCTTGAAAACAACCCATTGTAAAGAAGCCCTCAATGAATTATCTATTTTGAATGCACCATCTGTTTTCTGTTTGAACAAACATAACAGAAACATCAACCCCTCCCAGCCATAATACAGCCACATAAGAGATTTATTATGTACCTTTCCCAACATCCTTTTTTAGAATTGTTTTTTAATCCCCAAGTTAAACCTCCTGACTTTACCTTTCTGCCTTTAACTTTCTCTCGCTTTCAAAAAGGCTATGACCACCTCTTCTTTTATCCACTGTTTAATGTTAGCTTCAAGCCACATTATTCCTGATCTTGCTGTAATCATAGTTTAGTTTTCTAAACACAAAATGGTACCACAGTCAAATGGGATACGAAGACTCAACATCCTCTGTGAACATAAGCTGCAAATGTCATACATGACTTTTTCTAGTTGCAAGTGGCCTTTGTAACACAAGTAGTATTCTTTGCAAATGAGTGATAACATGAAAGTGGCTTTGTCACTTGAGACTAATATGTTTCAGGTAAAAAATATTTCATGGCACAGATTTCTACAGATTTATATCTATGTAAGTTGCTCTACATTTCTTAACTGACCCTGTAATAGTCATGGCAATAGATTTTGCATCTACAGAATTTAAAAGCAAACCTTCAATGTTAAAGAGAAATATTCTTCTATCGATTCACTTATCAAATGTCTTCAGTGCCTACTGTATGTCAGGCACTATGTTTGGTTTATAAATTTCCAAATTGAATAGGGCACAATCTCTTCCTTAAAGAAAATCACAGCTACTGGTAGAGGCAGAAACCTAAGCCTAAAAGAGAACACAGTGCGATAAGAACAATAAAAAATACACATAAAAAATATTGTAGAAACATAGAGAAGAAGTAACTAACTCATACTGGGTGATTATAGAAAACATTCCAGAGGAGACTGTACATAAATTAAATCAAAAAGAGTGGTCAAGTACAACTTCCTGTTAGCATATCTTCTTAATGTCCTGTAGAAACTCAACAAGACCCATAGTAAACATCCCATTACTTACTTTAATATGCTTCTCCTGCATTTCTCTCTATTTTCAGGTACCATTCAGTGTCCTAAAGAACAAACCAAGGCATCATCCATATTCAAACAATTAATTACAAAAGTCTGTAAACTCTACTCCTTCAAAGAAATTGAAAGAAAAAACTGACTAAGCACAAGGATCAGAACTGATAAGAATATTGAAAGCTAGACTGTGGCTGTGAGTTAGGATGAGCTAATCCTCAGGTTTCCAGGTATTTCTCCAATAATAATTAAATCTTTATTTTAAAAGTAGAAAAACTAATTATTTAATGATTTAACTCTTCTGTGACCATAGAAGAAACTTTTATATTGGACTGAGATATCATTTTCAAACTGCAACTGAACAAAAACAGAGATTTGGTTGCCTATCACCACAAAAGCCAAAGTTGTGAGGCAGATGCTGGTACAAAAAAACAAAAACAAAAAACAAAAAAAAAACACTTTATGCAGGTGCTGTGTAATCTGGAAGAATGACAGAATCCCATCACAGAGCCCACCTCCTGAGCAAGACAAAGACAAAAGCCTGTGTCCTACGTTCCAGCTCCAAGTTAAAGTACAGTCTTTTGTAGCCTGTGGGCAGCTGCTAAATGGCTATAGTCCCCATCCAGTAACTTAATTTGTTCCTGGATGCCAATCATTTCAGGATCCTTCCTAGATACTGCATGAGGTGCCTACACAACCATGGCCGTGCAGCTGCTAGGGCTGCAAGGATGCGTGCTCCCAGGAGAGCATGAAAATGCACCAATGAATGCATCACCAGGTGTGTGTGGGAGAAAGAGAGAGAGAGAGGGAGAGAGAGAAAGTGACTCCCTCCTGGAGGCCATGGGCCATGTGCCAGTGCAGGTCACAGGCAAGAACAAGCCATGAGTCAGCCAGCCTCTTTGTTCCTCCCATATTATATTAGCTTTGGTATCGGATGGGCCAGGTGCTTTCTTACAATGACCACTTAACTATCTAAACTTTTGTGTGCTTTGAGTGGGTCCACCTCCTAATCAATCCCTTCTTTCCCCAGGCTAGACTGATAGGACTCTTTGATCCAGCACCACCCCCTGCACAATTTTGACTTCTATGGTCTTGTCTTCCCCTGGTCCCACCCTCAATCTTGTACTGAAAGAGGGGGAAAGACTTTTTATCTCTATCCAATTTTCTTGCTAGTTTTTGCACTCAGTCCCCATCCATTAATATTTCTAACTTTTTCTTTGCTCAGTGTAAGAGTCTCCCCTTGCTGCTATCTTGGCCAGTGGGGTAGATTTCCCAGTGCTTGAACAAAGTGTCTACTGGTAACAATACCAGTGTACTTGGAAATGTAGATATCCTTGCTGAACGTAAGTATGAGGAAATAAATTATTTCAGACACACCAGAGAATTCCTGCTTTTCCTGAGCAATGTTACTTCATGGGTATGTTTCACATATGAATAATTTTGAAGCCAAAAAAAATTGTGATTGGGCAAGGCTAAGAGAATAAGAGAAAAATAGAATGTCCCACAACATCTATCCATAATCATGATACTAATCTGCCTTTCAAGAGAGCGGTTATTTCTTTTTAATTTACAGTTTTGAGATAAAGAATTTTTTAAGATTTACATAAACATAGAACATGATGTAATTTCATTTAAAATAGATTGTTAGCAGAGTTCAGGTCAAGATGATGGAGTAGGTAAATGCTGTGATTGTCTTCTCCCATGATCACATGCAAATTACAACTAAATTACAGAACAATCAACCTGAAGAACCATCTGCATATGACTGAACAGGATACCTAAAAAAGTATACAAAGGTAAAAACAAATAGAGATTGACAAGAGGGGCAGAGATGAGGAAAGTTCTGGCCCCACACTCACATGTGGCAATTAAGAATCAGGAGAGATGTCTCAGCTGCAGAGATCCTCCCTGAGGACTGAGGAGTCCCAGCCCCACACTGAGTTCTTGATCTCAGAGCGCTAGTCCCAGGAAGAAAAGCCCCCAAAACACCTGGCTGTGAAAATCAATGGGGATTTCATTTAAACAGGTGGGACAGAAGGCTGCTAGAAACCCAGGTATCCTCTTAAAAATCCATGCACAGACTCATTAGCTCACAGGTCTTCTTCCTGTGCCCTGTTAAAAAATCTGTGGCTCAGGGGTAAAGAAACATTCGGGGAAAAAAATAGTTGTGTGTCTTCAGGAAGAAGCTGGAGGGATAGCTGCCATTTTCCCTGTGTTGAGGCCTCCTCCCACACAGGCAGCAGGCAGGCAACATCTTTCCTGTGCTGAGTCCTCACACCACATGGCCAAATCTGAATCTGTGTTAATGAGGTGATCACCACTCATCTCACTCTGATGACTCTCCAAATCCCACCCCGCCCAACTAACATACAACCTAAGGTTCTTTTAATGGCTGAGTCTTACAGGCAGCCAGCAGGTGGCTGGAGGACTCATTGTGCCCTGGATCTTTTCCTGAGTAGCTCCAGGTTCTGGCGGCAGCCAGCCTCAGGTCACAGCATGGCTTTTCCTATGTGCTTCCTGACCCAAGAGGCAGATACTAACCACAGATCACTTTGTAGCTTCTACCAGGTAATGCTGGGCCAGTCACAGGCAGTGAAAAAACTTGATCAGAATCAGAGTCCCACCCGAGAATCCTCAGTTACAACACACTCAGTGGCCATCTTTAAACCACAACCAAGCACCATTCAATTAACTCCAAAATGAGCACAGAGGAAGCATGGTCTCAGTTGCCACCAGAGCCTGCTGGGCAAATCCTGGTCTGAGGGGTCAGCCCCCACACAGCAGCTCATACACTGTGGGCAAGATCATTCCTCACAGCTAGTAAGCCAGAGGCTCAGTCCCACCTACTGATGTGCCAACAGCAATAAAAACTCAACTACAACAGGGAGGCACACATAACCCACATGGGGGGAACAACCGGCTAAGGTGAACAGGAAGACTGTACCACTGGGATGCAAAGAACACTAGCTACCTAAGGTCACCCTGCCACGACTGGGAAACATAGTAGATCTACTTAATCCATAGAAACACAGAGAAGCATCCAAAATAAAGTGACGAAGAAACTTGTCCCAAATGAAAGAACAGGAAAATCTTCACAAAAAGAACCAAATGAAATGGAAGCAAGCAATCTACCAGATTCTGAGTTCAAAACTAGTTGTAAGGATATCCAACAAACTTAGGAAGAACTTCAGCAAAGAGTAAGTATAAAAAAAAGACATAGAAGCCAAAAAAAAAGAATTCATCAAAAACAAAGAACGCAATGACTGAAATGAACAATATGCTAAAAAGAATCAAAAGCATATTAAATAAAACAAGAGATAATCAGCTATTTGAAACACCCAATCAAAACAGATTTTATATATATTTATATATAAAATGATTTATATATTTATAAATATATGTGTATATTTATATACTATAAAATCAATGAGGATAGTTATGGGACCTCTAAGACAACATCAAATGTAACAACATATGCATTAGAGGAGTATCAGAAGGAGAAGAAAGAGAACAAGATACTGAAAACCCGTTTTAAGAAATAATGAAAAAAAAAATTCCCTACCATATGAGGCAAATAGACATACAACTTCAGAAAGTGCAGAGTCCCAAACACGATGAACTCAGAAAGACCTATACCAGGACACATTAACATTAAAATGGCAAAGGCTAATGACAGAGAAACTTAAAAATAGCAAGAAAAATCAGTTATTTACCTATGAGAGCTCCCATAAGAATGTCAGTAGATATAGCAGTAGAAAGTTTGCAGGCCAGAAAGGATTGGCACAAAATATTCAAAATGATGAAAAGCAAAAAAAAAAAAAAAAAAAAGGAGACTACTATACCCAGCAAGGTTATCATTTAAAATTGAGGGTGAGAAATAGAACTTCTCAGACAAGAAAAAGCTGAAGGAATTCAGCAACACTAAACCAGTATTATAAGAAATGTTCAGGGACTACTTAAAGAAAAGGAAAAATAAGAACATAAACAAAATGGCAATATGTACTTATCAATAGTCATTTTAAATGTAAATAGATTAAATGCTGTGATCAAAAGACATAGGGTAGCTGAATGGATTAGAAAACTAGACCCGTATATATGCTCCCTTCAAGAAACTCATTAAAGGACTCATTAATATTTACTAATCTTAAACATGCCCATTTCTTAGTGCAGAAGGAAAACAAACCTGATATTAATTTTTTAGCTGAAAAACTTTGAAGCACAAAAATATTATCCAAGATCTATCACTCCCACCACCTATCTCTGACAGATACGCACTCATACACATTCACACATAGCAGAACACATATAAAAATTATTTTACTTTTAGCAGAAATTTACATATTGCTCTTCTGGTTTTTCCTTATATCTCAAAAAATTCCCACTTTTTCTCATTTTGGGGCTGTTTATGTTATGTTTTCTTACATATTTATAAAACTTTTTTGTTTAAAGTTTGGCAACATAAAGCAAAAGCTTTTGGGTAAGAATGCTTAATATGCTAAAAATTCACCTCTCCAATAGTGCCATTAGAATACTATAATTGTAGGAAGAAAATAAATTATTCTCTGAAAAAATGGGAATGTACAAATGCCATTCTCCTTATATGTGACTTCCTAAACTTACTTGAAACCATGGGGTTTTCTCTAATATGGAAGACAAAAGTGAAGAAAGATCTGAACATCTAATCATAAGATATAACCTTAGTATATGTAACTCTAACCAATGAGGCCTGATAATGTCATTATTAAAGTTTAATATAAAAATAAACTTCATAGACCCTAGACATTATGATGGCTGAGGCACTTACATGAAATGCTTGTCTCTTTGTATTCTTACTGGGATGATCAATATATAATATTTGATGTTAACCAAGTTTATCAGGAAACATTTACTTATGATACTTTTGAAGAATCCCAAATGATCATTAATTCATTAGATTCTAAAACCTAAGTCCTAATTTCCAATGTTTCTTTAATTTTCTATTCATTGATAGGTATCCTACTTTCAAGTTTTCTATGTTGAAAGTGTTCTCATAATGACATCAAGAAATAAAATGGCATATAAGCAAAAGCTCTACAACATTCCAATATGTCAATTTCAATAAACTAAAATAAATGAGAAGCTGTAACTTTTTCTATCCTGCTCCTTTGTTACTACATCAATTATTCCTTGTTAGCTTTCCAGCTGTAATAAGATTGTTACACCCCCAGAGTTACCTAAATGGGAAACAAAGCAAGCCTTCTTGGTGCAACTTAAATTCCATCAGGTCTTTCTCCCAGTAAAGAAAACTAGTGTTGAGTTAGTTACTTCATAAACTATGAGAAAGAAAAGATGGCTTCCACATTATTCCTCTTACAGCCCAAAAATGATGAACTTAGTTACAAAGAAGAAAAATAGTAACTTTGCAAGTGGATTAACCTGGTATAGACACCAGAACAAAGTGCCATCATGTGCCTCCTGGTATGAGACTGGGAAAGACATACATGACTTACAAGTATGTGGCATTCCGGCACCAAATGCATAACCGGAATCCACTCAGGGGGAAAAGTCAGACAGATGCAAATTGCAGGACAGTCTACAAAATAAATGGCATAAACTATTAAAACAAACAAATGATATAATGAAAGACACAAAATCTACATGCAATGTATATGCCAGGATTGGATCCCCCGGTCTATATATATATAGAGAGAGAGAGAGAGACAGACAGACAGACAGACAGACAGGCAGACACATGGCAACAAAAAATTTTTGAATAAAGTCTTTAGATTAGATAATTGTATTAAGTTACCTGTTTTGATCAATGTACCTGTTTTGATCAATGCTTTATAAGTGAATACCCTTGATCTTAGAAAACACATCCTGAAATATTTAAGAGTAAAGGAGTATGATGTCTGTAACATATTCTTAAATGGTTCAGAAAAGAAACATATACACACACGTGCGTGTGTGTGCACACACACACAGGAGGAGGGAAGCAGAGACAGCAAATGCGGCAAAATATTAACAATTGGTGAGTGTGAGTAAAGAGTATACAGAATTCTTCATATTATGTTTCCAACTTTTCTACAAACTTCAAACTATTTTAAAATAAATTTTTAAAAAGTTATATGGGTTAAGTGTAAAAAGGTTTTATCAATGTTTGGAAGTTTTGTGAGATCACTTGAATTTCTGGTGTTGCATACTATGCTCATTTAAGATAGGGTCATACAAAAAACTTTTGGTCCCCACCAGTGATTATTTTTTTGAAGGTCTGATATGTTTGCTGCTGACTAGCACAACAATTTCTGGACTTCCTGTGCGCCATACACCGTAAAAAAAAAAAAACAAAACATAATAGGTGTTCTGCCTTAGTTATTTGCATGGGAAAAAATGGTCTTATTCTAATTATATTCAAAGTAAATGATTGATGGCTGTCAGCCCTTGGAAAACATTCTTTAATATAGACTGAAACAAAAGCAGTAACAATATGACTCCCACCTCCACTGTATTAACTGTCTCAGAGCTACCAAAACAAATCTAGGACAAATGAAACACTGAAGCCATACAACTGGCCTATACTTTCTGGGTCATCAAGAAGCAAGGGAAGGAGCTGGAGGCCACGGGACTCTCCGAGCTTTCTTGGGCTGGCTCAGTACTAATTTTGGCTATAGACACACAGAACATCTAAGAAAAGAGGTAAAACAGTATCTCTGAGTGTCAGTATCTTTGGCTACATATACTGTTCATTATTTTGGTTTCCTTTTATGAAAATGGAGAATATCTTCAATTGTTAACTAGAGATAAACATTGTCTAAAAGCAGAAACATATATTTCTGTAATAGTCAAAAGGCACATGTCTACAACAACTCATAGATACCCAGATAACAGGATGGTATGAATTACAGATAATACAAAATTAAAGATATTTAATGCAAGTTGGTTGTAGCTGACACCAAACAATGGTATCTGGTTATAAAGGAACCACTATAGATTGTCTAGGAAAAGTTGCTCTATTTTCCCATTTCTGCCTTATTGTGAATTATTCCTGGCACCAGGATAACTGCTTAACATACAAGTAAACACTTTAGACAGAGGCAAAATATCAACTAAAATAATGGTACTGTAAATTTGTGTTATTGTGCATGTGAAGGGAATACTTTGATTTAAAACACTCAACATAAGAGATGTTGACTAGTAGATTTATTGCAAATAACCATCAGATGTCAATACCATCTTTCATAAAGTTAAAGTTAGGTTTATTCTCAAAGAAAAATTTTTGACCGTGAGAGCTGAACTGTTTCCAATGTCTAAGTTACCTCTTACTAAGGAGCCATTTATGTAAAATGATTTAATATTTCTGTTTGGCAAACTGAGTACCAGTAAGTATATAATACTTTCATTCATAGACGTACACTGTCCTGATAAATTAAGAGCTTTGGAGGAGAACAATATAAGTTTCTGGCTGTTCCAATTACAGGCTCTGTAGGATTTGCACAAAATCACTTGATCTCTGTGTCTTAGTTTTCACCTCTATTAAATAGGCATAACATAGTACCTGCATAATAGGAGTATTGAGAAGCTTAACTGAATCAACAGTTACAATATCTTTAGTAACATGTGCAGTATTTAATGTGTGTTAAATAAATGTAGATTATTCTACACATAGGAATGTAAATGGATATATCAGGGAGATCTATTTTCTATAAAATTTAGAGTCTCTGGGTTAGCGTTACTAAATTTAAATATGAGGAAATAAGGAGATCTAACTTCATTTAATCCTTTATTTACATTGATTTTCATGAAATCTGAGTTCTCTTATGCTTATTCATGCGCTTGGGCAGATGAAATCTTAAAAATGATTTTAACATGTTTATATCCCATATTCCTTTGCTTGTCCTTCTATATTTTACCTTCAGTTCCCTAGTTTTGAAAAGAAAGTTAAAATGAGTCAGTGCCTCCACAGCCTGCCTTTATTCCCCAGGGTAGCAAGACAAATAAAGGTTTTGTTGTTTGTCTCAAGACAGCATCAACACAGCCTACAGCACACTGTCAACACCAGTCCTGCTGTTCCAGGGAAACTGCTGGGAGTGTCACTGTGCTGGTGCCAATCTGTTGCCTGAACTCTTTCAAAAGCCACATCAAAGATGCTGCCAGTTTCTAAACTTCTCCCTCAGGCTCATGAGGAGGATACTGGGACTTCTGCATGGGATCAGATATGTGGTTCCTCCCATTCCACTCTGCATGTCCCCTCACTTCAAACCTGGGTGAGCCTCTCTTACTCTCCATGCCTATAGGACTCTTCCGCTGCCCCCCAAAATGGCACTCATGATAATATTTAAAGCCTATGATAGTTTGTAAGAAACATCCAACAAATTATGTAATTTATCTCTTTAACCTATTATAAAGAGGTTTAATTCCTATAAATATTTCAAAATGTAATAAATTCTCTTCCAAGGATTCAAATGCACAAAATTATTAAGGAGGTTCTGGAAACACTGTGATAGGGTAGTATAATGATATGGGAAGAAGGAAACCAATAAAAATGTGTGAAGTCCTAGTGGAAAACTTAGTGAGCAACTAAGGGTAAATGCTGTAAAACACAAGCTACATGTGATGGCTAATTTTATTTGTCACCTTAGCTAGGATATTGTGCCCAGTTGTTTTATTCAAACACTAGTATAGATGTTGCTGTGAAGGTATTTTTTTAGATGTGACTAATATTTACAATCAGTAGACTTTCAATAACGTTGATTACCCTTCATAAGGCACATGGTCCCCATTCAATCAGTTAGAAGGCTGGAAGAGTATAGACTGAAGTTTCTTGAGGGAAGGAAGTTCTGCCTCAAAACTACAACATAGAAACCCTGCCTGAGTTTCTAGCCATGCAAATTTCGGACTCGAGAACCTAACACCAACTCGTGAATTTCCAGCTGAGCGTAAGCATTTCAAGTTATTATATATACTTATAAGCCTCTACATTAGCTTATTATTAAAATATCACCCATCCTTCTCCCCTCTTCTCATATACCATATATCACTTAAGAGGTAAAGAGGATGGATTTGTGAGGCACTAATTCCTTCCAATTATTGATCTAGAGTTGTACCCAAGGGTAGCAAAGCCTGGGTACTTCTATCTTGTTGTGTACAGAAGCAGAAAATTCCTTTTTACCTGTGCATGTATACTTTTTTCCCAGCTTTATCAAATATAATTGGCATATAACATTATGCTAGTATGAGGTGTACACTCTAACAGTTTGACACATATATATTGTAAAATGTTAGTTAAGGTTAACATTTCTTTTACCTCCAATGATTACCATTTTATTGTTGTTAGTGTTATGGTGAGAACATTAAAGTTCAACTCTCCTAGAAACTTTCAAGCATACAATACACCTCTGGAAAAAGTCTGAAAAGTCTTCAGGCATAGATAGAAATATATCGGTGATTGGAAGTGTGCTAGAGCACACTAAAGTGGTAGGATCCAAGGGGTATGAGGGAAGCACTAACTTGCTTATCCAGTTCACTCTTTGTACCTGTTTGTTCATAACAGCTTGTCATACTTTCTAAAACAGAAAAGAAAGCAAAAATTCCAGAAGGTTTAGTAGGTTAATCTGAAACCCAAGTTGTTTCAGTTGGTCCCTTGCCGCTGTCACTTTTTCATTCTTTCTCCCTCAGCTTGTACTTTTGCTAGGCCCGGTATTTGAGTGGTGGGGGTAGCTCAGACTTTCATACCTAAAGAGTTTTTGCCACCTTTATCCAGATCCTTGTCTGGTCATGGTCGCTACAATTATCCATTTATGAATTTTTTCCTGAATATGGAAGCAGCAAAGGAAGGCCCAGTGAGTTTCCTTAGCTCTAGACATACTACTTCACCCTGCTGCCACTATTAAAAGCAATTCTGTCTTTTTCTAATAATCAGGGTCTTGTCTCTTCTTGATGAGTTATTGGAATGAGAGTCCCACAATAACCATACAGCATCTATAATTTTAGATTTTCAGATGATATAATATTATATACACAATATCCTAAAGATGCCACCAAAAAACTGTTAGAAGTAATCAAGAAATTCATTTAAGTTGGAGATACAAAATCAACCTTTAGAAATCAGTTGCATTTCTATGCACTAAAAAAACACACACACACACATAAAAAAGAATGTTTTAAATAAAACAATCCCATTGACAATAGCATTAAAACCAATAAAATACTTAGGAATAAATTTAACCAAGGAAGTGAAATATCTGTACACTGAGAACTGCAAGACTTCAAAAAATTGAAAAACATATAAACAAATGAGAATATATTCCATGTTCATGGATCAGAAGAATTAATATAGTTAAAATTTCCATACTATTGAAAACCATTTATAGATTCAATGTAACCTGTATCAAAATTCCAATAGCATTTTTCACAGAAATAGAAAAAAATTCAAAATTTTGTATGAAAACTACATAAGACCCTGAGTAGCCAAAGCAATTCTGAAAAAGAAGAACAAAGATGAAGACATCACAATTCCTGATTTCAAACAAAGCTATTGTAATTAAAACAGTACTGCACTTGAATAAAAATGGACACATACACCAACAGAACAGAATTTAGAACCCAGAAATAAACCCTTACATATACAGTGGTACCTTGGTACTCATGGGCTTCAGAACTTGACAAACCTGGTACTCGTCACATTTTGACAAGAGAAAAATGTTTCAGCACTTGGTGCTTGCTTGCCACTCATCATACTTGGTAGAACTTGTATGAGTAACAACGCCACACCACAAGAGAAAATGATTCATCAGTCGTCACTTGCTCACCACTCATCAGAACAAGTTAATGGAGGAATCACTGTATAGGCAATAAATATTTGATATAGGTGCCCAAAACACTAAATGAGACAAGGATAAAAAAATAAAATTGGACCCATGTCTAACATAATTCACAAAAGTTAACTCAAATGGATTAAAAACTTAAACATAAGAAGCAGGACACTAGCCAAGATGGAGGCATAGGTAAACACACTTCACCTCCTTGAACAACCATAAGAAGGATCAAAGCTAACCTCAAAACAAAAAACAACCAGAACTGCCAGAAAATCAAACTGTATGGAAGCCTGGCAACCAAGGAGTTAAAGAAGAAATATTTGTCCAGATGAGCAGGAAGGGCAGAGATGGGGAGCTGGGGCAGGAAGGAAACAGTGTGGCAGCAGCGAGGCAGTGGCAGTGGCCGCCAGTGGAATGGAAAGTCCCAAATTCGTGTGTGGTAGATGAAAACTGGGAGAGACACCTAGGGGTTGAGTGATCCCAACTCCAGGCCATACTGAGCAGCCCAGGTTTCCAGCAATGGATAAGTAAAGCCTCATAACTTCCCACTGTAAAAAAAACAAAAAAACAAAACAGTGCAGATGTGGGTGGTGGAAGAAACTTTTGGTCTCTCAGAGGAGTCCATTTAAACGGCCCTCACAGTCCTAGAATGTACCAAATCCACTCACTCTGGGAACCATCACCAGGGCAACAGCTATGTGAGCACCAAATGCATACAGGAAGTGGGTGAAGTGACTGGAAATGGGGTGAGTGCCAAGCAAGCATCATTGTTCCCTCTCTGGCCCTTCCCATGCATACAGTGTCACAAAGCAGTGAAGCAGGTTTCTCTGCTGTGGCAAATACCTAAGGCTTTGCCCCTTAGAACATAACAGGTGCATTAAAACAGGGAATCAAAGCACCTCTACCTAATCCACAGAAACAAACACAAGAAGGCTGACAAATTGAGAAGGTGAAGAAATGTAGCCCAAAGAAAAGAACAGATCAAAACCCCAGAAAAAAAAAAAAAAAACTAAGCACAACAGAGATAGCCAACCTATCAATCAGATGCAGAGTTCAAAACACTGGTGATAAGGATGCTCAGAGAATTCATTGAGCACTACATATGCATAAGGGAAGAAATTAAGGCTACACTAAGTGAAATAAAGAAAAAATCACAGAAACCAACAATGAAGGGAAGGAAACTTGGGTTCAAGTCAACAATTTTTAACATAAGGAAGAAAGAAACAGTCAACCAATAGAGAATGAGGGAAAAAAGAATACAAAAAAAAAAAAAGAGGAGAGAATAAGAGGACTCTGGGACATCTCCAAAAGTACAAACATCCAAATCATAGGGATGCCAGAAGAAGAAGAGGAAGAGCAAGAAATTGAAAACTTATTTGAAAAAATAATGAAAGAAACTTTCCTAACTTGGTGGAGGAAATAGACATATAAATGAAAACCATGGACTTTCAAATGAAAGTCCAGGAAGCACAGAGAGTCCCAAACAAGTTGGACCCAAGAAAAACCACACAAAGACACATCATAATTAAAATGTCAAAGGTTAAAGATAGAGAGAAAATCTCAAAAGCAGCAAGAGAAAAGCAGAGAGTTACCTACAAACCAGTTATTGTAAGACTATTGGCTGATTTCTCAAAAGAAACCTTGCAGGCAAGAATGGACTGGCAAGAAGTATTAAAAGTCATGAAAAGCAAGGACATACAACCATGATTATTCTATCAAGATTTAGAGTGGAAGGGCATATAAAGTGCTTCCCAGACAAGGTAAAGGTAAAGGAATTCATCATCACCAAGTCCTTATTATATGAAATGTTAAAAGGACTTATCTAAGAAAAAGGAGATTAAGACTATGAACGTTAAAATGACAACAAAGTCACAACTATCAAAAACAAAAACGAACTAAATAAACAACTAGAATAGGAACAGAATCATAGATATGGAGGTCATAGAGAGGGTTATCAATTGGGATAAGGATGAGGGAGAATGGTGTAAAAGTTACAGTGATTAAGAAGCATAACTGGTAGATACAAAATAGACAGGGGGATGTTAAGAATAGTATAGGAAATAGAGAAGCCAAAGAACTTACATGCATGACCCATGGACATGAACTAAGGTGAGGGATTGCTGGAGGGAAGGTGGATACAAGGTGGAGGAGAACAAAGAGGAAAAATGTTGGGACAATTGTAATTGCATAATCAATAAAATATACTTTAAAAATAAAATAAATAAAAACTTAAACATATAAATTGAAAAAATAAAACTCCTAGAAGAAAATACAGGGGAAAAATTCCTTGATAGAGATCTTGTAAATGAGTTTTTTTTTATTTGACACCAAAAAGAAGGGCAACAGAAGCAAAATAAGTGGGGCTACATAAAACCAAATAGCTTCTATGAATTGGGAGAGGATATTTGTAAATCATATACCTAACAAGGGGCTAATATTCAAAATATATAAAGAACTCAATGCACTTCAATAGCAGAAAATTACAGCATTCAGTGAAAATATCGGTACATTAATGGTAAATGAAAAGGTGCTCTTCATTAATCATCCAGAAAATACAAATCAAAACTACAATGAGATATCAATTCACACTTGTTTGAATGAGTATCATCTAAAATATAAAGAAACAAATAAACAAACAAGAAAAAAACAAACAAACAAAAACTCATAGACACAGACAGTATTATAGTAGTTTATCATAGAGAAGGGAGTTGGGAAGTAGTAAATGGCAAAGAGTGTCAACTATATGGTGACAAAAGAAGATTTGAATTTGGGTGGTGGGCACACAATGCGATATACAGATGATGTATCCTTGAATTGTTCACTTGAATCTATGTAATCTTACTATACAATGTCACCCCAATAAAGTTAATTTAAAAAAAGAGATATCAACAGGATCTCATAGTGGTGCTAGCCAAAGTACTGTGGCTGAGGAGGGGAACCATGACATTAAATTACCCTGCTTTCAAGGTAGAAGGGCTCTATCTAGTATAAACCTGCCATCATGTGTCTGGTTGATATCCTTGAGGGACTTTATCGCACTTCCAGTGTGAAGAGGGCCTGATATAATCAACCTGTCATACTGGATAGCTAACATTCTAAAGGGATGATACTTCAAAGGAAGGACATGCATGTGAACTGCATAGATTAGCAGGGGTAGGTGATCTGGGGTTCTAGAACACCCATTTGTGACTTCCAATTCTGCTTGGGCTCGATCACTTCTACTATACAGTAGATTACTATTACACTCACTTAAAATGGGACTACATTAAACTAAAAAGTTTTTGTACAGCAAAAGAAACTCTTAACAAAATGAAAATCCAACCTATAGGTTGATAAAAGTATTTGCCAATAATACATCCAATAAGGTGTTAATATCCAAGATTTATAAAGAACTCATAAAACTAAACTATAAAAAAATACAATCAAAACAGAAATGGTCAAAGGATCTAGACATTTCCCCAAAGTGACACACAGATGGCTGATAGATGTAAGAGAAGGAGCTGAATGTCACTAATTGTCAAGAAATGCAAATTCAAACCACAGTGAGCTATTACCTCACACCTGTCAGAATGCCATCATCAATAAATCAACAAACAACCTGTTTGGGAGGACATCAAGAAAGAGAAACCCCTGCATTGTTGGTGGGATTGCAAATTTATGCAGCCACTATAAAAAACAGTATAGAGTTTCCTCAAATATTAAAAATAGAGCTGCCTTATTATCCAGGAGTTCCAATTTTAGGCATTTATCTGAAGAAATCCTAAATGCTAATTCAAAAAAATATATACGCATCTATGTGTATTGCATTATTATTTACAATAGCCAAGATATGAAAGCAATCCAAATGCCTGTCAATGGACAATTTAATAAAGAATATGTGATACATACATACAATTAAACATTATTTGATCATAAAAAGAATGAAATCTTACCATTAGAAACAACATGACTGATCCTAGAGGGTAATGCTAATTGAAATAACTCAGAGACAGAAAGAAGAATACCAGATGATTTCACTTACATGTACAATCAAAAGAACCAAATAAACAAACAAAACAGAGACTTATAAATACAGAGAACAAGCATGTGATTGCCAGTTTTATGGGAAGTCATGGTCTAGATGAAAAATATGTAGAGTTTCAGGGAAAAAAAACCTTGATAGTTACAAAATAGTTACAGGGATGTAAAGTACAGCATAGGGAATATAACCAATAATATTAGAATAATTACATAAAGTGCAAGGTGGGTGCTATACTTATAGGAGGGATTACTTTGTAAATTATATAAATATCTAATCAATATGTTGTACACCTGAAACTAATATGAAATAATATTGAATGTCTAGTGTAATTGAAAAAAATTTGAGTAGAACAATAACTGCTAACAAAATCTAACTTGTAATCCAAAACTACCAATAAACAAAATCTATGGACCAGAGGACTTCACAGGTGAGCTTTACCAAAAATTCACAGATGAATTAATACCCTTCATCACAAACTATTTCAAAAAATTGAAGAAGTGGTAAGGCCCCCAAAGCCATTTTAAGAGGCCAGCAGTAATCTGATACCAAAATCAGAGAAACACATGACCAAAATGTAAATTGTAAGCCAATATCCACGATGAACATAGATGCAAAAATCCTCAACAAAATATTAGTAAACTTATTTCAGCAATATACTAAAAAAGATCATATACCTTAATCAAGTGAATTTTATTCCTGGGATATAAAATAGTTTCAACATCATCCTTCATTCTCTTGTCTACCGGTTTTTGAAACAAGAACTAAGTAAGTGCTGTTTAACCAACTAATTTTTAATCTCATTTTAATCTAACTTAATGTGTTGATCTAATTGTTAATCTGTAGTAGTATTGCTATTTAATCTTGGTATTAGAAATTGAAAATAATTTCCCTACATTTTCCTTACCTCAAGTCTACTACTTATGATATCAAAATGTCTACAGTACAAAATACAATAATACAATGCAAAGATAAGCAAGTATATGGCAAAGCATGGAACATTTAAATCCAGTTTGAAAAACTTAGCACGAAAGAAAATAGCCTAGCCATTTAAGCTTTACTGAACAATCTTTTCTTTCTCCTTTTCCAATAAACACTTATTTCCTGTCAACACACTGCAGTTTGAAAAGCCACCCTGCTCTTTCCTCTTTATTCAGCTCCCAGTGAGTCTGACACCAGGTCTCCCTAGCTCAGTCAGCGATAAATGTCTCCAAGGATTAGAGTGATTTCAACACATTCCCTTTAGTGCCGATATCTTTCTGAGGTAATTCCCAATCATTTCTCCAGGTCGCTGTTTCTCCACCTCATTTATTTGATGTTCAACAAATATTTACGGCTCAGTGTGCCAGTCACTGTGCTGAGAAGCGGAGATATGAAGTGGGACAAGAAAGTCAGACCCTACGCTCGCAAGATATACACTCTCCAGGGGAATTATAGGTATAAGACAGAAGAAACACAGATTGCTGTCAGGCAGAGGCAAGGGCACCTCATTTGACCTTTGGTTGTCAGGAAAATTCCAGCATCCGAATGATCAATTCAAATTAGCTATAAAAAAAAGAAAAGGAATGACATGATAGGTATGGGGGAAAATGTAAGCAAAGGCAACCAATACCTGAATGTTTAGGAGCAGATAGGAGTTGGCAAACTTAAAAACTGAAGCTAATCACAGTATATAGAACCCAAATGCAGGGAAAGGTATTTAGAGTAACAAGATTATAGAGTCAAGAGGTTGGGCCAAAGCACACTGAGCTCTATATACCAGACTGAGGAATTTGCTCTTTGCTTCAGAGCAACCATAGCTAAGGATTTAAACTGGGAGTCACAGTTCCATTTTTGTTTTAGAAAAATCATCCTGCTTCTTTCCAGAAAAGGGATTGGAGACGGGGAAAGCTGGGGCAGAGAGAGCCGTGGAGAAGCTGTGGCAGTGACACACGTCAAATTTTTAGGTTCTCTATAGCTCTGTTCGCAAAGGTGGACAGAAACAGAACAGCTGACAGGTATTAAGTATAGAGAATACACTGGGATTGGTGAGTAGTTTAGAGTAAAGAGTGAAAGAAAGGGGCTGGGGATGATACCCTGGATCCCAGTAAAATCCCCCTGGCATGATTACCCTAGTTCAGTGGGAACCTTCTCACTTCTGGGCTTCTAGAAACACCTCACATGCTCTCGTCATTTGGCCCTGAACTTAGGCTATAACTATATTTATCTGTTTATATACATATTGCAAATGCTGCCCTACATAAACTATAATGAGGACTGTGGTTGGGTTTATTAATTATGTTTATTTCCTCTGAGCTAGAATGGGTAAAAAGTTTTCTTTGTGCTGGTGACTTCCTCTGTGAAGCCAGCCTTGACTTCCCTAGAAGACATAAGGTCTCCTTCCTCCAAGGAGTTATTGACTCAGACATACCTCCATCATTACAAAATTTTATTCCACTTATCTGAGTCCTCACTAGATTGAGAGACTTTAAAGATCATATTTTTATCTTTACATCTCCAGTGTCTAGCAGAGTGCTAGAGAACAGGGTGCAAATTCAATGTGTTGATTTGATATATTACTTTGTCTCACTGGTATTACCATTGTAATTTAGATTTTTTTTTTCCTGACACTGTGAGAAGTTCTGCTAGAGCAAATAGATGGTCAGTTTTTATTAAATCTATTAATTATTTGCGTTAATTTAAAATAAGAAATACTATCAAGAGAAATAATCCTAAACTGTTTCCCTACCTATTAATCCTGCCTGTTGTTGGAAACAATAATATTTAGGGCATTTAATATGAGTACGTTATAGTTTCCTAATGAGCCACACACCAATCAGATGACTCTCAATGCAAGCCACTTATAACATCTTTCACTTCATATTCAGGTATTGATAATCAGAAACTAAAACTGAAATGCAATGATTCATTCAAAATAGACCTGACATCCAAACCTTTCCAGTTTCTCACTCTCCTCACTCTCTACCATAGAAATGTCACTATAACACATTTGCCACAGTAGCCCCCAAAGCCTGAGGAATCAGCAGGGGATAGAGAAAACAGCATAAATAAAAACATCCCGGTGGCAGTATTCACATCTTCATGCCTCTTCCTGCCAGCCTGGCCTTCCATTTCTCTCTGCGTGCTGGGTCTATCAAACTTTTGTCTTGTATCAATTTTTAGCAGCATGTATAATTTATTGCATCTAGGATGATAGAAAACCAGCTTTATACATCATTCAGCTTGCAAAAGATGTGTAGCTTCAGTTCCTTAATGGTGTCATTTTGGCTGAAAGCTATTAACAGATTACCCCTGCCTAGGGGCAGTGGAGCATGTGCGGCAGAAAGATAACCTTGTGTTCGTAATTTAATATTAACTGTTTTCTCCATAGTACCTCTTTCCAGTACATTAACAACAAACCAATATGGCCTTGTCCCCTGTGGTCGTATTCTGCAGCGCAAAAAAAAAAAAAAAAAAAAAAAAACCCAGAAAAAAAAAGGATTACTTGATAGCAAGTTTCTGAAGATTTCCAATGAAGTATTACAAATCACTCAACACGCACTCTGCAGAACTGAAAAATAAACAGGCTTAGATTTAATCAAATTTAATTCCTCCAATTTAGCTTCACCGCACTTCAAAGGGTGCCCCTATTAACGCCTTGGTGAAAATTTAGCAATCATTTTTCCTCCTTCTTATATGAAAGGCTCTAGTTGTGTTCAACATATAGCGAGATCAGAAACTGTTTTATTTTTTTAAGTGACTACACTGTCACAGTTCGATATAAAAGTGTAAGCCATTTACAGAAAACTCTTTATGGAATTTTTATCCTATTCCATTCCCGGGAGCTAAATTTATATCCTGCATTAGCTATCATAGCACTAGAGTATTAGTCTTCTCCCTTTGCAAGCAGTTCAGGGCAGTCGAAGGCCCTATCACTCCCCACCACTCACATACACAGGCATTATGAGTTTATCTCATCTTCTGCAGCAAGTACCAGGCCCAATTCATTCCTTTAGGCTACTTTACTAATAACCTATTCCTTATCAGGGCCTCTCCACCTCAGCTTGTGATCAAAGACCCAATTAATAGAATGGAGAAAGGTGAAGCATTCAAATAATGGAGACAGCTGTTCTTCTCTGTTAGAGAAAATCCATTTGTATTGTTATCACACTCCCAAGTTCTGCAGCTCCCATTTAATTGTCTCCCTCTATTTCTGCTGACGATTAAAAAAAAAAAGTCACAATGAACTCCAAAGAGAATGGCAGAAACATCACTGTGTTTTAACTCAGTCTGGGAGTTATCAACTCAAAAGTGAAAATACAAGCAGATAAGGGGAGGAAATGTCCAACAAAGACCATATCAAAAAATTTTAAAGTTTTTTTCCAACAGTATTCTCTATTCATCATCCTGATTTTTTTTGTTCCCTTTTTGCCCTATACTGTATTGCTCAACTGCCTACCTCAGCAAAGCAGAGGATGATAATATCTTGAGTTCCACATGAGTTGAAAAGTAATTAAAGGCAGAGAGTAATCATAATTGGTTGGTGGGGACATTTTTATGAACTTCATGCACTTATGGGCCCAGGAAACCTTGTTAGAGCTCTGGCTTGAAGTTGGATATTTCTCTGAGTCACACCATTTTTTCCTAAACTGGTTTTTAAACTGTTTAATTTTCCACTTTAAACATCTAAAGCATTTCCTGCCTTCAATGGCATGTATGCTTTTCTTAACTGAGCCCTAACATGGAAATATTTATCAGTGATTCTGAGACACAAAGTATGACCATGACCCCATCATTCCTCTGCTGAGAAATTTTTCTTGTTGGTGAATGCTCTGTGCCTTCTGCCTGCTAATGGAGCAGGAAAGACCTCTTGGTGTTGGAGTTAATGCTCTGCTGCCAGCATTTTCTCTTAATAAAAGTGTGTCAGATTCAAAAAAGCTGGAAGAGAAACAAAGATAGTCCTTTGCTCTTACATTGTATGGAACATATTTCCTTGTGTCTAAAATCGAGGATCGTTTCTGGTTTTGCCAAATAAGAGAAACATGTACATTGTTTTTCTTCCCTCAGGAGAATTCTCTTGGAAAGCAGGAATGAGAATCACATATTTGAATTCCTGCCTGAACACATATAACTAGCAAAATAAACACATATAAAACTGCAGTATATGCAGTAAATAGATACAGAAAAATCTTAAAGGGCTGTTCTCTCAGGCTGATAGCTCACAGGGGATTGCAGGATTTGTCTGAGACAGCGTGAGGGAAAACGCATTATGTATTTGCATGTAAGATGAACATTTAAAAGAAGATTTTATGGGAATAAAGAATAATATGGACTGGTAAACAGGTCAAGTGTTCCTATCATTTTTCCTTGACTTTAATCTTTAAAAACAAAAGTATTGAATTGACTTTTTACTTCTGTATCAGAATAAAGCAAAATTTTTTTTAGTCACATGTAATAGATCTCCATATCCTTTTCTCAATATGAAACCTACAGCAAATAAATATGAAATAAAAACAAATCACCTTCCTCAAGAAGACAAAATGGTAAAAGCAAAACCATCAATAATTTCCCTTAGGCCTACTAAAAATACAGAGACGCTATTAGTGTTGGTAGAATAGAGAAAACAAAACATTATAAAATGCAGCTTTAATATTTCAGCCATGAAAGGAATGATCTATAAACATTTTAGTTTATAGCATATTTTATATTTATCTATATACAGGCAAAAACATAGTCATGTAGTAAATTTTCTGTAACAATCGCAGAATTATGAAAAATAGTTTTTAAGATAAAAGGTCTTTGTCAGTCAGTATATGCTAGCTTATACTGTGGTAAAAACTGACCACGAAAATCTCCACGGTTTAAATATTTATTTCTCATTGATTCTATGTCCAACAGGGATCAGCAGGGTAAGTTTTCATCATAAGTTTTCAGGGACACAGAATGATGGCTCCATCGTCTTGTGGTGCCATCCATTCAACATGATGCTTCAGAAGCTACTAAGGCAGTGAGGAGAGCACGCAGAGCATGCCCCCAACCATTATGGACTTTGGCCTAGAAGTGACCTTCATCACTTCCACTCAATTTCACTGACCAAAACAAATCATATGGACACACCTAATTCCAAGGGGGTATGCTTGAGAAAAACATGCAAGAATCTTGGTGAAGAATACTGTCTACCCACAGAAACTTGTATTTTTTTCCAGTGTTTAAGCAAGGAGATTGTACTAAAATAATATTTTTGCACAATCCAATTTTAAAAGATGCTATAATAAAATGTCAGGGAAGATGCATTCCAAGTTTGCTTTTTTTATTTTTTTAAGATAGATATTATCTATACTGTGAATAGGAAATGGATCCTAACGAAAATATGACTTTGTGATGTAAAAAAGGCTTTATGCTGGACTTTAATCTTATTATATAATATAAAATCCTTGAGGGTACACAGGCATAATTTTCCTGATCCAAATTTAGTACTCTTACTGAACATGCTGTTTCTTATTTTAGTTAGATTTTATACACACACACACACACACACACACACACACATTTTCTAAGATGGAATTATTCTGGCTTAGAATAAATTTTTATTTTTCCCCTCCTCTCTTTTTGCATTTATTCACATATCAGTTTTTCACTCATTCATTTATATTTATTTCATAAATTGATGACCTACTGTAGCCAGGCATGTATTGATTTTTCATATTTAAGGATCAGGAATAAAACAGGTTCCTAGCCCCCAAGGAATACAGTTTATGGAAGGAATTAGAATATAAATTACAACTACACCATGAGGAGAAAAGAGGGGAATTACTTTTTTTTAAAATAACCTACTACTACTAATACCAATAATAGCTAAGAATTGCAAATATTTCTACCTTGAGCACTTTTGTGCTACGAACTTTATTTGTATTATACGAGTGGACAGCAGCTTGACTATCTTGAGAAATTATATGTACTAACCTCTTCCAGGCTCAGATCTCTTGGATCTTCTTTCCACTTTCCTTACTTCTCTGGGTTGTTCTACATCCAAGCATCTATCAAAGGTTCCCTGACCTACTGCTAATACTCTTTCTCACAGGATTTGCCTTAGGTGTTTGTCTTCCTTTTACTTTCTAAATACTTTCTGTTTCTTCAGCTCTCCAGTATTCCACCCTTCTCTTCAGTCCCATTCTGAAGTCTGAGGAATAATTGGCAGACAGTTCTATGTAACTTAAGCTGCACAGCACGATGGCTTGACTTACATATACTGTGAAATATTACTACAATGTGTTAACATCCACTATCTCATATAAATACAATAAAAAGAAAATAATTTGTTCTCATGATAAGAACTCTTAGGATCTATTCTCTTCATAACTTTCCTGTACATCATACAGCAATGTTAACTAGAGTTGTCACATTGTACATTATATCCCCAGTACTTATATATCTTATAACTGGAAGTATGCCTTTTCACCCTTTTTCTCCAAGTTCCCCTCCCCAAACTACTTGGCTCTGGTAACCACAGATATGATCTCTTTTTCTATGAGTCTAAGATCATGCAATATTTATCATGCAAAAGATCTCCTCATTTTTTATGGCTGAATAATATCTTATATATGTACACACATATTCACCTCACAACTTATTTATCCATTTATTCATCAAGGGACACTTAGATTGTTTTTTATGGAAATAATGTGAACGTAAAGGTACAGATACCTTTTTGAGTTAGTGCTTTTTCCCTTTTGGTTACATTCCCAGAAGTGAAGTTGCTGGATCAATAAAAAGAAAAGGCAATGCAGTGAATGGAAGAATATATTTTGCAATGATAAATCTGATAAGGGGTTAATGTCCAAAATTTACAAAGAACACAGACAACTTAACATCAGAAAAACAAACAACCCAATTAAAAAGTGAGCAGAATAGACACTTCTCCCAGGAAGACACACAGATAGCCAATAGACATATGAAAAGATACTCAATGTCACTAATCATCAGAGAAATGTAAATGAAAACTACAGTGAGATATCACTTCACACCTGTCAGAATGGTTATCATCAGTAAATTGAGTATCAGTTGAGTAAATTGAGTAAAATTAGTATGCCAACAAGTGCTGGCAAGGATGTGGAGAAAAGTGAGCCCCAGTGCACTATTGGGGGGAATGCAGATTGGTGCAGCCAGTATAGAAAATAATGTGGACTTTCCTTTAAAAATTAAAAAATGTAATTGCCTAATGACCCAGCAATTCCACTTCTGTGAATATATCTGAAGAAACCTAAAATACTAGTTCAAAAATATATATGCACCCTTATGTTCATTGCGGCATTGTTTACAATAGCCAAACATGCATTAATAAGGAAATCAGGTCTCCTCTGTAGAAGTTGAAAGAGCGTTTTCTTATGGACTGGCTCCAAGTGTCTGGAGGTTCAGACCTCCAGACCTCTCTCCTATGATGACAAGAAGAACCTCCTCCTCACCCTGGTATACTGTCAATCAGGCATTTGTGCAGAAAGTTGACAAGCCATAGGAGTGGGAGGTACAGACAATAAGCTCATTTTCATCTAAAAGAATGGGAATTTGTGTGCTCCAGTAATTATGTTCATCTTCAATCTAACTCGATTTTCATGCTTTTATTCTGGTGATCACATATAGTTACTTTGCTTCTTCTATTTCTAAGCAAAGTATTTCTCTTCTTTTGAAGAACCTGACTTTGTTCTAGAGAATTCTATATCTTGAGTATCTTTCTACATATTTACCTAAAGTCACATGTATGTAAAGATACCATACACTTATGGTTGCTTGTATTTATCAAAAATATGATCATTCATATACACACATATATGCCTCCTATCTCACCTGGTAACAGGTGCTAGGAGTTTTTCTTCCCACACCATCTTTCAGGTGTCAATTAAGGAGAGTTTGTATGCATTAGGCAGGTAAAGAGGTAGATTTCAGTAAATATCAGAGCCTAAGCAGGTCTCATGTCTTTCAGATGATGTATCCAATCGATAGGCAGCTCTCAATAGATGGTCCTCACCAGACTTCAGTAAGAAAACTGATGTTGTTGCTCACCAATCCAGACCGCACACAGAATTTACCCTAATGGCAATGTATGTTCTGTTCCACTCAGTTCATGGCTTGGTTCCACTCAGTTCATGACCTAGTGAATGGGCTGAAGTGAGCCATCTTTTGATGCTGTCTTTCAGAGTCACCACTGCCCCTTTTTGTACCTTTGAGAAAATTAGAATAAGGCTCTCTTTCTTAAGACAGTTCCCTTTTGTCTGTCACAAAATTGTCATAATATCCTGACTTTGCTGGAACAAGATGGTTTCTTGCTATCTAGAAAACTGTATTATCAAATACACAAACCAGAGGAGCTGTCACATGAATGGCACTCTCTTAGCTGTGCACAATGACACATCCATATGTACAATGCCTTGTTGCCCCAATCACATACCCATAACTACAGGTCTCATCAACCTTCTCCAAAGTTCTTCTCCATCCAACTCTTTTGTCTTTTGTAAGCCTCTTTCCTTGTTCTTAATATGGATGGAAATTCTTTTAGTGTTTCTTCATCAAGCCTGAGGCTGGCATT
The DNA here is from genome assembly GCF_021234165.1 of Pteronotus mesoamericanus. Lineage (NCBI taxonomy): Eukaryota > Metazoa > Chordata > Mammalia > Chiroptera > Mormoopidae > Pteronotus > Pteronotus mesoamericanus. The sequence continues at coordinate 12,792,544 of NW_026555309.1, forward strand.
TAGTTTGAACTACCTATATTTGTCATTATAAATGTAAAATCTCCATGTAGGTGTATTTTATAGCAGGACTTTTTTAAAAAGAAATCAGAAACAGGATTCTAAAAGTATTTTTAATCTTTAAAAGAATATAAATCTGCATCATTTATTTGAAACATTCAGTCCTCTATCAAGAGCTCAGTTCTTACCTATAATCCCTCTGAAAGAAATCCAGCCCATAATTAGTCATGATAAAGTGGAATTTTCCATAGGAGAAACAAAGAACCAAAGAACCAAGTAGGTTGAAAGATCTTTGTTCCATATGTAGTTTACTTTTGAGAAATATTTCTCTCTCTCTCTCTCTCTCTCACTCTCTCTCTCTGCCATTTGCAGGGTATGTTGCCTCTTTGGACTGTATCTCTCAATTTCTTTTAGAACGAGGATGGAAATGAAAACATGAAAGTAAAAGTAAAAATGGACAAGATATTGGGTCTGACTCTAGTCTAGGCAAAAGAATCACTCAGATGCCTCTCTGAGTCACCTGAATAGGAGACAAACAGAGATTGAGGACCACTGTCCAGATAATCCTTGTTATGAGCTGAAAGGCTGTGTCCCCAAAATTTATATGTTGAAATCCTAAACCCTGATGTGATGGCATTAGAAAGCGAGGACAACTGTAACTGAACAACAATTAAAAAAAATTCTGAAAAAAAGAAGGTAGGGCTTTGGAAAATAATTAGGTCATGATGGTGGAGCCCTCCTGAATGGAATAAGTGTCCTTATAAAAGAGACCCCAGAGAACTCTCTATCCCTTCTTCTGCTATCTGTGGACACAGAAAGAAGACAGCCATCTCTGAACTGGGAAGTGGACCATACCAGACACTGAATCTTCCAGTGCCTTGACCTCATACTTCTCTATCTCCAGAACTATGAGGAATAAATGTTTGTTGTTTAAGCCACCAAGTGGATGGTATTTTGTTATAGCATCCCAAATGGACTGAGATAATCTGCTTGGTATATTTTCAGTGCAGTGACTGGCCAAAGGTTCAGAAGTTTGAGAATTTGGTCGTAATGAGTGACATTGTGTCCTAGAAAAAGCTGTTTATGTCCTAACCCCTGATACCTGCAAATGTGATTTTGATTTGAAAATAGGTCTTTGCAAATGTAATCTACTTTAGGTAATATCATACTGAATTAGGGTAAGCTCTAAAACCTAATGACTGTCTTTTTTATAAGAGAAAAAAAGGGGATATTTTAATAAATGGCTACAGAGGAGACACTTGGGGGAAGGCCATAGGATAATTGAGGCATAGAGTAGACTGAGGCAGCTACAATCTAAGTATAGCCAGAAGCGACTAGAAATTAGAAAGGGGGAAGAAAGGACTCTTTTCTGGAGACTTCAAAGAGAACCTGGCCCTAAAAACACCTTGATTTTGGATGATGGGCCTCCAAGACTACGAGAGAATAAATTTCTATTGTTTTAAGCCTCTATATATGTGGTACTTTGGTATCACAGTATAGGAAACTAATACCCTGACCACCTCTAAGTCTTTTATTCATAATAAAATGAATAAATTTCCATAGTTTAAAAACATGATTCATAACCATACTCCTGCCTATACTTTATAAAACAGAGAATTGTCTTCTAAGACGATTTATGTGATATTGTATTTTATTTATTTATTTTTACAGAGAGGGGAAGGGAGGGAAGAAGAGAGGAAGAGAAACATCAGTGTGGTTGCCTCTTGCATGCCCCCTACTGGGGACCTGGCCCACAACCCAGGCATGTGCCCTGACTGGGAATCAAACTGGCTACACTTTGGTTCACAGGCCATCACTCAATCCACTGAGCCATGCCAGCCAGGGCTGATATTATATTTTTATGAATAAAATTATTTAGAAAACTTTATATATTTTAAGTAACTAATAGTGTAGATAAACATACTTTACCTAAGAAAACTACTTAATTATTTCATGTTAAAAGAGTCATTTTAAAATAAAAAATAACTTAGATAGAACAAAGAAATATGAAAATGTAAACATAGTATTGATTTCCTGAAAAAAAATAGGTGTGATCAAGGTTTAGTAATGATCTACCAAAAACAGCAGAAACATACTGAAAATATGTTTCTATAAAGTCTAAAGAAACACAGAATAAGCAATAAACAGCATGAGTTATAAACAACCAACCTATGCCAGAGGAACTTGATTGATTTCCTTTCAGTTTCATTACAAAATTAGAGTACAAAGGGAATCCTGTAGTAGACACTGTGTATTTGAGCATTAGAAAAATACTCAATTGGATTATCATGAAATCCTACTTTAAAATTGAAGTAAAATTGACCTGCACATAAGCACAATCACACAAATGGAAAATGTATGAAAGGAATATAAACAAGAAATAATGATAAACAGCAACAGATTGAGTACATAAAAGAGATATCCAGTGGTGAGTCAAAAGAGTTCCATTTAATATTGACTGTATAATCAAGAAGAACAGATTGCATTCCATGTGATCACTAAAACAGTACAAGACACGGATTTGTGGAGCCCTTGAACCCTATGGAGAAGTAGTAATCCAAGGAATTCAAACATGTAGTCAGGATGTAAAATGAATTTTTCCATGAAAAGAATAAAAAATGTACTGGGAAGTAGGGACAATGGTAGGAAAAATTAGCGCATTCTATGAATAACTACACAAATGATGAGTAAAACATAACAGAATTATGATAAAGCCTAAACAAAAGACTTCATATTAATTTAGAAGCTAAAGTCTGCTGTATTTTTAGAAAAGCTCATCTGGGTCTAAGACTTCATAAATAAAGAAAGTCTACTAAAAGTTAAACAAGTAGTTTTCCCCACTGATTTTTGTTATGAAATTAAAAATTGGTGAAAAACTTTGTCATCTCCATGGTAGAGAATCCTTGGCTGATTACAAAAGTAATTCTTACCGGCATGTGTCTTAAAGATTTCCCTCCCAATATATAAGGGTGCTGTTTATAATAATAATTTAAAAAGATTGTGTGGACTGATTAAAACACAAATAAACATTTATTGAGCAACTATTTGCAGCACTTAATATGTGATAGACACCTACCTAGGTGAATGTTATTTACTATTATCAAAAGTAATGTCTTCTCTCATTCTAATGGGGATAACCAGAATAAAGCATAAAACAAACACAATACAGAAAAATAAAGGAGAGTAAGGTGGAGTATGATAGAGCAGGAAACATGCTATTCTGGGTAGAGAGGTAAAGGATGGCAACTCTGAAAAAGGAACTCTTGAGTGGAAGAAGCAAACCATACAGATATATGTGGTAAGAATTTTCCAGGTAGGTGAATTAATCAATGCAAAGGTGGTGAGGCAGGAGAATACTCAGTGTGTTCAAAAAATAGTCAGGAGGGTAGCATGACGGAAGCAGATAAGCTAGGAGAGCAATTGTTGAAGGAGCACAGAAGTAACCAAGAGACTAGATCCGATAGGGTCTTATTATAGCTGCAGCTGTCATGTAAAGACATTACTCAGACCTCCTGCTGCGCAGGGCACGGTTGCCTGGCAGACTCATTAGCTGTCCTACAGGATTCACCCCCACATGTGTGCCAACACCACCCGTTCTATAGGCTGTCCCAGTCAATGTCTGAGCACCTCAGGGATACCACTACAGGCACATTCCTGCCCAACAGAGGCCTCTCTGAAAGGTGTCTTTGGCTTGGGTATTTGTTAACCTGACACTACACTGTTCACAACTGTCCTCCATCAGTTAACACCACCGCCACTGCCATCACCCTGGCTTCCAGCAACAAGACATTATTCATTTCTTGTCCACTTCTTCCTAAGTGCGGGATGAGTTCTTTCCCTGAAATCATCAATGCCCTTCATAAAATAAATTGGACAGTAGAGTCATATGTACATTTAACTTAGATGAATCAAGAATCAACTGCAATTACCTAGCAACAAGAAAAGAACAAGACAGGGTATGGAAAGGGGGAGAAAAGAGATAAAGGAAATAATGAAGTGTGGGGCATTCTGCCCACAGTTTCTTTTGTTGTGATTGTTCACCAGAGGTTGGTCTAAGGCTCTCATGCCACTCAATGTGGGAACATTTTGCAGCTCCAAGTATGATTTAAAGACGTGTATTTTTGGAACATGTTATACAAGAGAATCATGGATACACATCAATAGTGCCACAGAATGTAAATATAATATAAGATGTATTGGGGTAAAACAAATGTTTGCATTGCATTGTCATATTTCACAGCATAGTCCAGGCATAGGTAGTCATCATACATCATAGCCAAGATTCCAGGAGAGAAGAGCCTGCCCAGCGAGCACACCGAGAGGGCAGGAGCCCTGCCACCAAATCAAGGTGTATAATAATTACAGGTTATCCTAAGTAGGACTAGGGAAAGGACTAATTTTTGGAGTACCAAAACATATTTCAAGGAATGTCGAGGCCCAGAAACAATGCTACAAGTTATATCTACTTAAATCCAAAGTCTACACATGAGGGCCCTAGGAAGACCCTTTTCTGCCCATATGCTGACATCAGCAAAAGGCCTTGCTATGTCTTTGCAAACTGTCTCGGTCCAGCTAAACCAGCTTTCTGCGAAGCTACCATGTAAGAAAAAATTGGATTCCAGAGTCATCCAAATTTTTCTCTCATCAGTACATATAACCCCTAAATATAAGTGAACTACTACATCTGATAAGCAAAGAAACAGCAATTTGATGGGCTTTCACTTCTGTCCCACTTATTTCTTTTTCTTACCTTGAATCAAAATCACTTTCTTAGCTACTTTAACACTACGTATATAATAGTATAACACTCATTAATTTTGATGCATTTGTTAAGAAAATGAAACCCAGAGGTAAATTGTTTTTTCCTAAAATGCTCTGCTGCTAAGTCACCATTTTAGTTCCTATTTTATGTCAAACATCATCATTAAAAAATCATTTAATTACAGGAGTTATTGTTCTTATCATTTAACCAGTAACAAAATTGAGAATAAAGTTATTAAATTATTTGTCCAAGACCTAAAAATCAAAGCCAGGATTTGAATCCAAGAATGTCAGTACCCAAATGGCAAGCTCTTTCCATAAAACCCAAGACCAAGCCTCCAGCCCTCTCCCTTCAAGAACTTCCTCCCTAGCAGCCACCAAGAACCTCAATATTCCACTTGAGATAAGTTTGGGAATGAGGAGGCCTTCTTAAGCAAAGCCATTTGTGATTAACTCTTCCAAATAATCTCAGCAGACATATTTGGTATTGTAGACTTTGCAAAATTATTTTTATTGAATACTTATGTAGTATGTGTTATGCATAAATGTTTTACAGACATAAGCTCACTTAATTCCATTCCTATAATAAACCTGTGAGGTAGAACTCTTTATCACCATTTCACAGAATCTTGCCTAAGGTGACATAGTTCCTGAGAGAAGGCAAAGGTCTCGCTCTCCCAAGGAGGTCTAACTCTGGCCCAATGCTCTTTCTCACTAGACTGTGCAGGCTGTCATAGGAAGCCCAACAGAAATTTTCTTCTAGACTTTTCTTGAAGGTAAGTTGACAGGAAAATCCTAGTGGGAGAGAGAGAATAGGGAGTCACTAGGAACTAACTTTCTCAAGGAAGCATTCCCCAACTTATTCTTCTGCCAGACCAGATCAGGGCCCCATCTCTGTGCTCCTTACCTGCCCTTCTGTCCGGCAGGCAGTGTAAGGGACAGCTTAAATCATGGCCTCCCAAGACACACGAAGATGCACTTCATCTCCTCTCTTCCGCTTACCAGCTAAGTAAGTCTAGGGACATAGTTAGACAGTTTTGGCCTCAGTTTCCTCATCTGCAAAAAGGACAGCAATAGTAATTGTAATAAATATTGTAATAGAAATAATAAACTTTTGTGAAGTTTTTATGAAGTTTAAATTAAAAAAGATAGAAAAGATTTTAATACAGTATTACGTGTTCAATAAATACTAGCAATTTTATTATTGCTATCAGATTATTTTGTAATTACCTGTTTACTATTTATATATCCCAATATAGGTTTTTGTGAAGTTTATGTTCAATAAGATAGAAAAGCTTTTAATATGGTATTAACTTCTCAGCAAATATTAGCAATTTTTATAATTGCTCACACTGCTGTTAATGACCTCTTCACTATCTATATCTCCCAATATACTATAAGCTTCTTACATCCCCAGTATTAGACATACAGTAAACATTCAGAAAATAATCATTAAATAAATGATGTCCTCATTTCTCTTTCTGAATTCCTTCTTTTAAAAGTGCATCTCACCCTTTGAACTCACAACGTCTCTCACAATTATCCCAGTGGAAACATCAGCACAAGGATGTCCATGGTGGCATTGTATCATCAGCACTCACACAGCACATTCTGATCACATAGCATGCTCCGTGCCTGTGCATACGTGGACTCCAGGCTTTCTTTCTTCACAATTTTTCTCTAAGTGCTGATAATTCCTATATGATGTGCCTGTTGAGTACAGCCTAAAAATGGAGTGTGAATGGAGATAATTTGGTATATTATTTTGTGGAATATAAAAGATAATTCCTGCATTCCATTCCAGATGTCTATACAAAGTGCAGGCTTTTTCTCCAACACATGCTTGTCAATAAATGTAATTTTAGAGAGAAAATGTTATTTTTTTCTATGCATATATATTTAAATGTTTTTCAAGGTTGTTTTAAAAAAGAAGTGATTTTGCCCCAAGGAAAATTATGTTTGATACTAGCTCTAGAGCTTTTTTATAGTAAGTTGGGAACAGTTATAATATTCCTTTTAAACCAAGTCTCTAAAGTGGGAAAAGCAGACAGACCTGAAACAGACTCCTTCTTTCTTCCAGTCACTACTCATCACATCTTATTTCATTCAGTTGACTCATTGTCCTACCCCATGGTTCATTTACTTGCTTGTCCTTGCCCTCTTACGACCTCTGAAGAATGAAACAAACAGTCCTCCTAAACTCTACTAGTATGCCAATTGACTTGTTCTCATTCTGGATCTCAAACAAGAAGTGAAAAACAAGATGTTTGGTAAGGCACGGATTATTCACCCCTCAATGACCTCACCTAGAGGAACCAATAGGCCCAGGTTCCCTTTCAATTTGCCCACTATACTTATTTTTGTCAACCTATTTGTATCCTGGTGAAAAAATGTTTTTTAAAGAAACCCTGTTGTTACTAATCAGTAGAGAGAGTATTCCTTTTTAACAATTGTGACAGACTAATTTTCAAAGACTCCTTTAAAAGTGCATTGTTTTTCTCATATTGTCATTCTTTACAAACTTTAGAGTTGATATGGTCTAATTTAATTATTTCCAACTTTTTGGATCTCTTAGATGGCAAATGAATATTTAATTGCTGGATTGTTTGATGTGCCTTTTGATAGGTGACTTGGCTAGAAGGCTCTCATCTCTACTGGGACTAACTCCAAAGGAAGTTTTGATGTTTATAAGACACTAAATCTCAAAGACAGTAATAACTTGTGACAATAATAAACCAGGGCATATGTATAATTTACAGATTTAGTTTGCAGAAATACTGTGTAAGAGATTTTAAACTTTTAATTCATGAATTTAGAGAACACAAAAGCACAAAGAAATCTGACAAAACAAACTTACACATGTTCTTAAGGAAAAATCTCTAAGTTTCAACCTTACTCATATAACATATAAATATTTCTTTCCACTATATAGACAATAAATTTTTTTTCTACTAGTGCTAATCACTGAAAATAAAGCTAAGACCCCAAGCCCCTCCAGGAAAGTATTCCTGTATCCTAAGATTTTCATTATCAGCCTTTCCCTAAAAGTCAGTACTAAAAATCAGTACCAGATTCTGTCAACTTATGTAGTATACACACCATCCAAAGCTGCTCTAGTCAAGAAGGCAAACAGTTCCTGAAAGAGTAGGAGTCACAATACCGAGCTGAAGTGGCAGCAATCTGTTTAAACAACTAGAAATCTGCTGAAAAGTGATTTGTTAAAAAGATTCCTTGATACAACTGACTTAAAATCACTTGAGGACACCTCTTCACATTAACTTCTTCTTCTGGTCACACAATGGCTCCTACATGGTTTCTTATTACATCTCATATCAAATGTATACTTCACGACTTCCTCTCCATCTTCAGCTGGGTGTTTCTCTAACACTTCTCTGTCAGCCTTAAGAACCTTCTTTCAGTTCCCTAGACATACCAAGTGTTTTCCTTCGGCACAGCTTAATACGTGTGTAATACGTGCTCTTTCCGCTGCACAGAGCACTCCCATACTCATCCCCAAACACACATCTGCATCCTGCAACCAGACCCTACCTCTCCTAGTTTTTAGTTTTTCAGCTTAAATGATAGCCCTTTCGACACTCCCTAGCCACCAAGTGGATCGCCTCAATTCTTTATCACTCTATTCAACTGGTTTCCATTAGAGCATTTATCATGATTTATAATTACACATGTATTGCTTTATTTTGTTTACATATTCATTGCATGCCCCTGCTCCCAGCTTAAACACTGCTTCTTACTATATCTCCAAAGCCAATCACAGCACATAGCATATAATAGGCTCTCGGTAAGTGAATGTTGAAAGTACAACTAAATGAATAAATGTAAAGTAGGGATTAAAAAGAAGAAACAAAAGAATGACATAACAATACGTCTGGTAGTATCCATTTCCAAAGCATTTAAAGATCTTACATTTGATGTCATTGTTCCATGCCAGTTACTCAGTCTTCTTCTCAATTCATTAAAATCACATGGGAACTTTTTTAAGTTCCAGGTGCATAGGCTGCATCTCTAGCAATTAAATCTGAATCTGTGGGAGGGGCATCCCATGTTTTGGTAGATTTAAAATTTCTCCCGGTAATTCTAATGTGCAAATAATACTAGCCTATTCTAGTGGCTCTCAAATATGCTCTTCATCAAAATCCTGGAAAGTGTGTTAAAAAAGATTTCTGGGTCTCACTTCCAGAGCTTATAATGAGTCTGCATTTCTAATGATTCCCAGGTGATGGTGACGCTGCTGGACTGAGAACCACACTTTGAGAACCACTAGCTTTGCTTTCATGTAGGTTGCATTGGACTTTGGGAGGAGAAGAAATGCTAGAAGGGCTGTTTTATGGAGGGAAACAAAAAGACTTGAAATTAAAATAATAGGATGCTTTAAGCATAGTTTCCTAGTTAATCACTTCCATGCTGCTCACAATTGAATAGAGGTGCCAGAAATCACAGAATGCCATTCAGCTGAGAGATGGAGGCAGTTAGAAAGTCAATACATTGGCAACACACTCTACACTAATTGTGCTTAAAGAATCCTGAGAAGAAAAAGCCCAAGGCTTGTTAGTGAAGAAAGATGGTGCCATGTATCTCCAAATAGCCTATTGCTTCTTCACCAAAGCAATCATAAATTCAATTCTGGTAATAACGCTATTTTTGAATAGATTGGTTTCTAGTTGTGATTTTAAGAAATAACTTTACATCTGCATGCAATACTCAGCCTGTTGGTTTTTAGTTAGTTAACAGGTCCTCGGAGTAGCAATTAACTGTGCCATTGCTTTAAACTTTCCCTTCATGTTTAATATTTATGCTTCATCCTAAGTGTTGTAGCAGTCTAAGAGGGTCGGCTTCCTGAGTAAAGGCGGGGGATGCAATGCATCTTTAAATGTAACTAGGGTGATCTGAGCACTTAAGAGCTTCAGTACATCATTTTGCAATCACATATCTCAGAATAATTTATACAATCAATTAAAGAACATTATCAAGGAATGATTTGACCATTGTTGCCATGCCAACCAGTGAAATAGCACTTTCGTGTTCAAACCTGCACCTGGTGATGGATGTAACTGATACTGAGGACTCAGACGCAACCGCACATGTGTAAAGGTGTGGAGAGGACATGATTTAAAGCTTTCATGTTGTGCCATTTTTACTGGCAAAAGGGTGTTGATGGCATGTTCACTTTCTCATTAAAATTCTGTCATTTTCACAGTGTTCTGCATTCAAAGCTGAAACTGAAGTGAGAATGCACTTTACAGACTGATAAAAAATATGATAGCAAAATAGATGATGTTCATTTGCAAGCTGAATTAATTTTTTTAAAGTTTGTGTCAGCATATTTATGAAAATTCTGTTTATCAGATGCAACTTTATCAGCCTAAACAGGCATATCTTAAATACTTTTACATTAATAATTAAAATTTTGGATGGCAAATGGCTTCCAGGGCATTGAGCTGAAAATTATTTGAAATGAGTCTCTATAGAACACAACAGAAACAGAAAGTACACTTGCCAATGTCCATAGGTGGCCTGATTTCTTGATGCTAATGGCCATGATGAAATCAATAAACCTTAAAGACTTTGCAAGACAGACTCATTTTTTTCACTCATTGAATACCAGAAACCAAGAGAGATTCGAGGGCATCCTTGTTTTTTTAAATTGAATTTATTGGAGTGACACTGGATAATAAAATTATATATGTTCCAGGGTTATGATTCTATAACACACCACCTGTATATTGTATTGTGTGTTCACCACCCCACGTCAAGTCTCCTGCCATCACCCTTTATTCCCTTATACCTTTCTCTACCTCCTCCCTCACCCCTTTCCCTCTGGTAATAATCATGCTGTTGTCTGTGTCTATGAGATATTTTGTTGTTGGGTTTTCTTTTTTTTTTTTTTTGGCTTAGTTCCTTTACCTTTTTCACCCACCCCACAACTCCCTTCCCCTCTGACAGCTGTCAGTCTGTTCTCTGAATCTGTCTCTGTTTTGTTTATTTTATTCATTACATTCCACATATGAGTGAAATCATATGGTACTTGAAGTGTAGGACCCTATATGTAAGCAAAAGAGATAAAATTAGAGCTTACCTGTATAGGAGCAGCAAGCCAGTTTCTGCCAAGCATGCCAAAATTCTTTGCTGTATTAAATCAGCCATTCGTAAACCAGTTGATTACAGGCTAATATGTGTGGTAGATGAATTTCCCACAATATTTTTTAATAGTGTGATGGTTATAAACTTAGGCTGTAGAGCCAGACTGTTTGAAATTTAACTCTTCCCCTTTGCTAGCTATGTGTCATTGTTATTTGATCTCTTTCTGCCCCAATTTCCTCATCCATAAATGATGTGTCCACAATGTAATATTGTTGCAAGGATTAAATGAGTTACAATGTGTAAAGCACTTAGAATAGTGCTTGAAGTGTTTATCTTCATTGTCATTATTATTACAGTTATCATTATTATTACTACTTTATCTTTTAAGGTTCTTAGCCTTTCTATAAATATTTGTTGAGGCAATCCCTAATTTTTGCTTTCCATTCATGAGCTGATGCAACCTGGGAGGTAAATTGCAAAGTTCAACCAATGATTTACTGGTCACAGGAAAAGTACATTGAAATAAAACAAAATAGAAATAAAGTGAAATAAAAGGTAGTAGATTGAGACCCAGGAGGCAGAAAATGTCATAGTATCATTTAATCTTCTATGGCAAAATTCGGTTTCCTTCCACCAAAAGCTCTTTTTAGGGAGGTGTCACAAATACCAAACTAGGATAATAAAAGGGAGTCTTTTATAGGACATAAAAAAGAAGCAGAAGCACTTTAAAGGAAAATAATCCCCAAAGTTATGCTCAGAGACCAGGTTAGCAATAAAAGAGATGATCTTTTAGAGGTTTCCACTTGGGACTGGATCCTGAAAGCCTGCTGTCCTTTATCCTGACACTTCTCTCTGATTGAGAGAAACCAGATGAAATGAAAAGATGGCCTGAGGTTGAGAGGAAAAAAGAAATGGAAGCATGCAGGTCTGGGTAAAAGGAGGTGGCAAGTTGTGAAAGACGCCACGCACAATAGATACTCCCTGTGCCAAAGCAAGTAGGACGTATGTGTACTTATAGGTGGCTCAGGAGAAAAGCAAAATGTTTTTAATTTATTGTCTGAATCATTGGTATGTGCTTGATTTTCTAATAAGATTTCTATTTTCTATTATGGTTTATGCCTTCCCCTTCTTCCAACATTAAATGCATAAAAAGGGAGACAATTTACATAACTAAGAAACATTAGAAGCAATATGATTATCTCAGTTACTGTAAAACATAATAATGGTGAATTCAAGAGTAAACACTGGGTGCTCAGCAAACTTTGATTTCAGCAGCCTCAGCTCTTAGAATTAAAAGCCCGTGTCCACGTCCAAAAAAATAACCTATGCTCTATTTTCAATAGGAAAGACCCAGTTCATAGGTTTTTTTCCAAGTGCATTAAAGCTGTCTTTCAAAGTATGTTAATACTATGGTAATTTTGAATATCACTAAATAATTCTCCAAAGTTGGACACAACCAGTCATTTGTGGATAGATAGATGTGCCCACCTGCAAGTGGACAGGTTTCTATATAAGCCCCATTCTATGCAGCTAGTTAAGCAGGGGTGTCCAACCTGAGGCCCATGGGCTGCATATGACTCAGGATGGCTGTGAATGCAGCCCAACACAAAATTATATATTTACTTAAAACATTATGAGATTTGTGTGTGTGTGTGTGTGTGTGTGTGTGTGTGATTATGTGTCACAATATATTTAATGCGTGGCCCAAGACAACTCTTCTTTTTCCAGTGTGGCCTGGAGCCACCAAAAGGTTGGACACCCCTGATAGCATTAGGTCTCCCGTGCTGCTGCCGTGGAGCCCCTGAACCATAGATGGCTGGCTCCTTCCACTCATCCATGGCGCCCCTGCCAAGTGCAGATACCCCCAAAGCCATGGCTGCTACTGCTGAGCGTGGCACTGCTGGCACCCAGGCCTGCGCAGAGCTGCCCGTTGCGTGGACGGCCACACGTTTGAGCTCATGCAGGGCCTGGGGAAGATGGCCTACACCCCGGACGTGCAGACAGAGCCCCTCCCTCTGCAGACAGAGCCACAGGCCTTGCGTGACTGCTGGCCCACTGGCACTGAGAACCTTTGTCAGTGAACATGCGGCCAAGAAAAACAAAATAAGACAAAAACAATAACAAAAAGCAGAAAGCATACAAATTTGTATAAATATGCAAGGAAATGCCATTAATTTGTATATGTGATTATGCCACCTGGAGATATAATTTGTAGCATTTGTGCTTGGCTCTTCTGCCTCATAGTCACCTTTCCTAAAGTGTGATTAGAAAAATGGGAGAATCTCACATATATGCACATACACACATATACAGTATGAAAACGTGCCATGTGTTAAAACATACTGCAGTGTCTGCTTTAAGCATCTTCTAATAGAGTTGAAAAGAGAATAAGAAATATATGAAAAGTTAGGTAAAAATAAAAGACACTGAAATTAAAAATATGACAGGGTGGTTTATACTTATTTGCTAAATATTTGGTGTGAAAGATGTACAGAATAAGGTTACTTAATATTTATCTGGAAACAAGAGATTTTTCTCTTTCCACTTACTTCATTTCCCTTTTCTTTTCAACCCTGATTTTGACAGGTTTATTTATTTCCAATATTATTTAAGGTATCAAGATTTATTTTTGCCTTTAATATAAATTTTAAAAATGTCAATATCTGATTAGTTACACGAGTTCTTCAGTATCTTGGAAATAGCATAAGGTTGCTATGTTTACAGTGTTTGGAAACAGAGCTTGCTTTCTAGATAATGGTTTCAGTTTTTTCTCTGATAATTATCAATACATTTTATGTGAAAAGAGAAAGTTGGCTCCTTTAGTTTAACAAGGAAGCATTTATTGAAAACCTACCACATGCTGGATACCAATATTATAAAGAAAAAATGATTTCTGTCCTTGAAGAAAGATTGTTTTTAAATGAAAAAAAAAATGATGAGAGCTAATCTGTTTACTATCCCCAGTGGCCATTAAACAGTGCAAAAAAATTGAAGTGTTAAAGGTCTCCCAGCTTGGCCTGATCTCCATATTGGTCAAACTTTGTATAAAAGGGGTAGGGGACAATTTTTCTCTCTGTTGCTGTTTACTGATATCGCCCAGATATCTTGGAAACAGACCAAAGGTCTGCGACATCCTAGGTATTGCATGCAGTCCTCTAGGCATATTTTTGCACTTCTTTCTTTCTGTCTCCCTTCCGCCCTCACTGCCGTTCATTCTGTCCTCTCCTGGACCCATTAAACTCATTTCTCATCTTCTGCAAAAAAGAGGAAGTAAAGGCAGTAGATAAAGACACAATGAGAAAGATGCACAGGGTTATAAAGCTTATATGTGAAAAGGATTATGAGTACCTTGTTGCAAAGAATTGAGTATTTCTGAGAGAGATCTTTTAACTTGCATTAATCACCAGTCACTGTTCAAGACACTGAGGACATATCTCTGCCTACAAGACAAGTTAGAGACTGTGAATGGGAAGCTCTCCCAACACCTGAAAACTTCAGGCAAATGGATTTTAAAACCAGTGGTTAAAGGAAATGAAATACACATGGAAAGACAGAGGGAGAGACAATGTGATTTTAGTTCAAAGTTACTTTACAACATACAGATGACCTGACTTAAAAAGAGCTGAAACACAAAGTAGTGATGAATTTGCTCATAAGACAAAACTATGTCAAAACACTGCAAAGATTAGCCTTTTGTAGAGCAAAGGCCTTTATCTCCCCATCTTTTGGATTTGTCTACTTCAAATTTCAAGAACAAATTCTTTGAAAAGAAAGACTGTGCATGATGATTTCATGATCAACTTATTGAACTTCTGTTTGGTTTTTCCATCATATTTTCAGTGCCACCAGGGAAAGAAAGATTAATTCGTTTTACATCTCACAATGCCAACTGCATTTACAGGGCACTAAAAAAGTGATTTTTATTGTAAAAATGACTTTAAACATTATGAATAGCAATCATAATTTGTTAAATTTGAACATTATTTTTAAAATGCATTTTGTATTTTAAGTGCTATTGTAAAATTAAAGTTTCTTAGCCATGTGTCATAGACCTAATGAATAATAGTAAAAACATTTAAATTTAAATAAAATTTTTTTCATTTCAAAACTCTGTGTCCACAATTGTTTTATTTGATCTCTCCAACAAGCTTCCTGATCTTTACAAGTGAATTCAATGGGCAAGATGAGGAAAAGAAACAAACATATATTGACTATTTATTTATTTAGACTAAATCTTTCTTGTATTTTTCCCATGACCATTTATCCCCTTATGCCCCTCTTCCCCCAGCAATCACCACACTGTTGTCCATGTCCATGAGTCCTTTTTCCATTTTGCGTAGTCCCTTCCTCCACAGACTTCTCTCCCGAGCTGTCATCCTGCTCTCCATCTATGAGTCTGTCCCCATTTCCCTTGTTAGTTCAGTTTGTTCATTCGATTCTACGTATGATTGAAATCATATGGGATTTGTCTTTTTCTGACTGACTTATTTCACTTAACATAATCTTCTCCAGGTCCGTCTCTATTGTTGTAAAGGGTAAATTTTTTTTATGGCCAAGTAATATTCCATTGTGTAAAAGTCCCATAGTTGTTTTATTGATTCATCTACTGATGGACACTTGGACTGCTTCCATATCTTGGCAACTGAAAATAATGCTGCAATAAATATAGGGTGCTTAAGTTCTTTCAAATTAGTGTTTTGGGTTCTCTCAGATATATTCCCAGAAGTGGGATTGCTGGATCAAAATGCAGATCCATTTTTAATTTTGATAGATATCTCCCTACTGCTTTCTACTGTGGCTGCACCAGTCTGCATTTACACCAAGAATGCAAGAGCATTCCCCTTTTTCCACATCCTCACCAGCACCTGTTGTTTGTTGATTTGTTAATGATAGCCTTTCTGACAGGTATGCAAAAATACTCATTGTGGTTTTAATTTTCATTTCTCTGACAATTAGTGATATTGAGCATGTTTTCATAGTTCCATTGGCCATTTTTCAGTAAGTGTCTATTTAGGCCCTTTGCCAATTTTTTAATTGGGCTGTTTGACTGTGTGTGTGTGTGCGTGCGTGTGCGTGTGTGTGTGTGCATGTGTGTGTGTGTGTGTGTGTTGAGTTTTGCAATTCTTTATAAGTTTTGGATATTAACCCTTTACCAGATGTATCGGCAAATATATTCCCCCATTCTGTAGGTTGTCTTTTTATTTTTTATTTTTATTCTGTTACAGTTGGCCCGATATTTTTCCCCTTTTCTCCCCTCCACTCATTCCACCCCTTTGCCTACAGTCAATCTCCTCTCCATTTTCCATACCCATGAGACATTCATACATGTTCTTTGACTAATCCTTTCCCTTTCCTCCTGACATTCACCCTTCCCTCCTCCCCTCCTACAGCTATCAGTCTCTTCCATGTTTCCATGTCTCTGGTTCTATTTTTCTTATTAGTATATTTTGTTCATTAGATTCCAGTTATAAGTGATGTCATATGGTATTTGTCTTTCGCTAACTGGCTTATTTCACTTGGCATAATAGTCTCCAGCTCCATCCATCGTGTTGCAACAAGCAGGACTTCCTTCTTTCTTTCTGCTGCATGGTATTCTGATGTCTAAATGTACCGAAGTTTTTCAAACTTGGGCTCTTTCCAGTGCTTGACTCTTGTAAATAGCACTGCTATGAACATAGGGGTGCATAAGTTCTTTTGAATTGGTCTTTCAGGATTCTTAGGGTATATCCTCAACAGTGGAATTGCTGAGTCATAAGGCAGTTCCATTTTTAATTTTTTGAGGAAATTCCATACTGTTTTTCACAGTGGCTGCAAAAGTCTGCATTCCCACCAACAATGCACAAGAATTTCTTTTTCTCCGCATCCTTGCCAGCACTTGTTTGTTGATTTATTAATGATGGCCATTCTGACCTGTGTGAGATGATCTTATTGTGGTTTTAATTGGCATTTCTCTGATGGCTAGTGACGTTGAGCATTTTTTTCATATGTCTATGGCCCTCTGTATGTCCTCCTTGGAGACGTGTCGATTAGGGTCCTTTGCCCATTTTTTAATTGGGTTGTCTTCCTGGTGTCGGGTCGTATGAGTTCTTTATATATTTTGGAGATTAAACCTCTGTCCTATGCGTCATTGGCAAATATGTTCTCCCATACAATCAGTACCCTTTTCATTCTGATGATGTTTTCTTTAAACATATAGAAATTTTTTAATTTAATGTAGTCCCATTTGCTTATTTTTTCCTTTATTTCCCTTGCCCTAAGAGATATATTAGCGAAAATATTGCTACATGTGATGTCTGAAATTATACTGCCTATGTTTCCACTAGGATTTATGGTATCATGAATTATACTTAAGTCCTTTACACATTTTGTGTTTATTTTTGTGTATGGTATAAGTTAGTGGTCCAGTTTCTTTTTTTCTTTTTTTTTTGCATGTACTATCTTTTTATTCTGTTGATTATTTCCTTTGCTGTGCATAAACATTTTAGTTTGTTGTAGTCCCATTTATTTATTTTTTTCTTTTGTTTCCCTTGCCTGGGGAGATTTACCCAATAAAATATTGCTGTGAGAAATGTCTGAGTTTTTGCCGCCTATGTTTTCTTTTATGATTTTTATAGTTTCAGATCTAACATTTAAGTCTTTAACCCATTTTGGATTTATCCCTGTATAGATGTAAGAGTACAGCCTAGTTTCACTTTTCTGCATATATCTGTCCAGTTTCAACACCATTTATTTAATAAACTATCTTTAGTCCACTGTATATGTTTGATTCCTATACAACCCCACCACTATAAAGGTGTGGGTTTATTTCTGGTCTTCCTAATCTGTTCTATTGATCTGTGTGTCTTTTTTTATGTTAGTACCATGCTGTTTCGATTACTATGACCTTATAGTACAGTTTGATATTAGGGAGTGTGATTCCTCCAGCTTTGCTCTTTTCTCAAGTTGCTGTTACTATGAGGGGCCTTTTGTGGTTCCATATACATTCTTGAAATATTTTTTTTCTAGTTCTGTGAAATACATCTTCGGAATCTTGATAGGGGTTGCATTGAATCCAGATTGCTTTGGGTAGTATGGCATTTTAATGATGTTAATTCTTCTGATCCATGAACATGGTATGTGCTTCTATTTTTGTATCTTCTTCAATTTCTTTCTTCAGTGTCTTATATTTTTTTGAATACAGGTCTTTTACATCTTGGTTAGGTTTATTCCTAGGTATTTTATTCTTTTCATAGCAACTGTGAATGGGATGGTTTTCTTACTTTCCCTTCCAGTTAGTTCATTATTAGCATATAAAAATGTAACTGATTTCTGGGTATTAATTTTCTATCTTACTACTTTGCTGAGCTCATTTATCAGTTCTGGTAGTTTCTTGGTGGAACTATTTAGTGCCATTGTATTGTTAGATTATTTTCTTCTGTTGTGTGTGTTTGTGTGTGTGTGTGTATCTTTTTTTTATTTTTTTAAATTTTATGTTTTGTTCAAATATATTTGTCTCCACCCTCCTGCCACCACTTTCCCCTGACCCCCCCAACCTCCCTCCCTCATCCTTCCCCACTTAGGCTTTGTCCATAGGTCCTTTTTACATGTTTCTTGACCCTTCCCTTCCTTTCCCTTTCTCTGCCCCGCCCCTTTCCTCACCCCTCCTTCCCTCTTGACTCTGTTGGTTTCTTTTTTCTTTCAATGTTGCTGGTTATATTTTCTTTGCTTGTTTGTTTTGTTGGTTAGGTTCCACTTATAGGTGAGATCATATATGGTATTTGTCTTTTGCCCCCTGACTTATTTCACGTAGCATAATGCTCTCTGGTTCCATCCATGCTGTCGTGAAGGGTAGTAGCTCTTTCTTTCTTTCTGCTGCATAGTATTCCATTGTATAAATGTACCATAATTTTTTGATCCATTCATCTACTCATGGGCATTTAGGTTGCTTCCAACACTTGGCTATTGTAAGTTGTGCTGCTATGAACATTGGGGTGCATAAGTTCTTTTGAATTGGCATTGTGGGATTCTTAGGGTATAATACCAGCAGTGGAATTGCTGGGTCAAAAGGAAGTTCCATTTTTAGCTTTTTGAGGAAATTCCAAACTGTTTTCCACAGTGGCTGCTCCAGTCTGCATTCCCACCAACAGTGGACTAGGGTTCCTTTTTCTTCACAGCCTCGCCAGCACCTGTTGTTTGTTGATCTGTGTAAGATGGCCATTCTGACCTGTGTGAAGTGGTATCTCATTGTCGTTTTAATTTGCATTTCTCTGATGGCTAGTGATGATGAACATCCTTTCATATGTCTCTGTGCCCTCTGTATCTCTTCCTTGCAGAAATGTCTGCCCAGGTCCTTTGTCCATTTTTTAATAGGATTGTTTGTCTTCTTGGAGTAGAGTTCTGTGAGTTCTTTATATATTTTGGAGGTCAAACCCTATATGATGTATCACTGGCAAATACATTTTCCCATATAATAGGCTCTCTTTTCATTTTGCTGATGTTTTCTTTAGCCATGCAGAAGCTTCTTATTTTGATGAGGTCCCACTTGTTTATTCTTTCCTTTATGTCCCTTGCTTTATCAGTGAATTTATTGCTGCATGCAACATCTGAGAGTTTCCTGCCTATGTTCTCCTCTAGGACTTTTATGGTGTTGTGACTTATATTTAAGTCTTTTATCCATCTTGAGTTTATTTTTGTGTATGGTGTCAGTTGATGATCAAATTTCAATTTTGCATGTAGCTGTCCAGCTCTCCCAACATCATTTGTTGAAGAGGCTATTTTTACTTCACTTTATGCTTCTGTCCCCTTTGTCAAATATTAATTGACCATAGAGACATGAGCTTATTTCTGAGCTTTCTTTTCTGTTCCACTGATCTGTGTGTCTGTTCTTGTGCCAGTACCAGACTGTTTTGATTACAGTGGCCTTGTAATATAGTTTGATGTCCGGTATTGTGATCCTTCCTACTTTGTTTTTCTTTTTCAAAATAGCTGCGGCTATTTTTGGTCATTTATGGTTCCATATAAATTTTTGAAATGTCTGTTCTACGTCTGTGAAATATGTCACTGGTATTTCAATAGGGATTGCATTGAATCTATAAATTGCTTTGGGTAGAATGGACATTTTGATGATGTTAATTCTTCCAATCCATGAACATGATATATGCTTCCATTTATTTGTGTCTTCATTAATTTCTTTCTTCAGTGTTGTATAGTTTTCTGCTTACAGGTCTTTTACCTCCTTGGTTAAATTTATTCCTAGGTACCTTATTTTTCTTGTTGCTATAGCAAATGGTACTTTTTTTTCTGATTTCTTCTTCTTCTATTTCATTGTTGGTGAACAAAAATGCCTTCAGTTTCTGAATGCTGACTTTGTATGCTGCTGTTTTGCCGAATTCACTTATTAGGTCGAGTAGTTTTTTTGATGGAATCTACATGGTTTTCTATGTACACTATCATGTCATCTGCAAACAATGACAGTTTTACTTCCCCCTTTCCAATTTGGGTGCCTTTTATTTCTTTTTCTTGTCTGATCTCTGTGGCTATGTTGAATAGAATTGGTGAAAGCAGACATTCTTGTCTTGTTTCCAATCTTAGTGGGAAAGCTTTTAGTTTTTGCCCATTGAGTATGATGTTGGCTGTCAGTTTTTCATATACAGCCTTTATTATGTTGAGGTATGCCCCCTTTATTCCCATTTTGCTGAGTGTTTTGATCATAAGTGGGTGCTTATTGAATGCTTTTTCCACATCTATCAAGTTGATCATGTGGTTTTTGTCTTTCCTTTTGTTTATATGATGTATTACATTTATTGATTTGCATATATTGAACCATCCTTGCATCCTTGGGATGAATCCCATTTGATAATGATGGATGGTCTTTTTAATGTATTGCTGGATGCAATTTGCCAATCTTTTGTTGAAGATTTTAGCATCTATGTTCATCAGAGATATTGACCTGTAGTTTTCTTTCTTTGCAGTGTTTTTATCTGGTTTTAGGATTAGGATGATGCTGGTCTCATAAAAAGAGTTTGGGAGTCTTCCCTCATCTTGGATTTTTTGGAATAGTCTGAGAAGGACAGGAGTTAGTTCTTCCTTAAATGTTTTAAAAAATTCTCCTGTGAAACCATCAAGTCCATGGATTTTGTGTTCTGGGAGTGTTTTGATTACTGCTTTAATTTTCCAAGGTGTTATTGGTCTGTTCAGGCTTTCTGCTTCTTCATTGAGTGTTGGAAGATTATACTTTTCTAGAAATTTTTCCATTTCATTGAGGTTTTCAAATATCTTAGAATATAATTGCTCATAGTAATTTCTTACAGTCCTTTGTATTTCTGTGGTATCAGTTGTTAGTTCTTCTGTTTTTTTCTTTCTTTTTCTTCTTCTTCATCTTCATCTTCTTAAAGCAAACCCTTTAACATTTATTGCAATACTGGTTTGGTATTAATAAACTCCTTTAGCTTTTTCTTGTTTGGGAAGCTCCTTATTTCTCCTTCACTTTTAAATGATAGCCTTGCTGGGTACAGTAGCTGTGGTTGTAGGTCCTTGCTTTTCATCACCTTAAATATTTCACACCACTCCCTTTTGGCTTGAAATGTTTCTGTTGAGGAATCAGATGACAGTTTAACTGGTAGTCTCTTGTATGTAACTACCTGCTTTTCCCTTGTGGCTTTTAAGATTCTCTCCTTGTCTTTAAGACCTGTCATTTTAATTATTATATGTCTCTGTGTAGGCCTTTTTGGGCCCAACTTGTTTTGTACTCTCTGAGCTCCTTGAGCTTGTGTGTCCCTTTCCTTCACCAGATTAGGCAAATTTTTTGTCATTACTTCCTCAAATAGGTTCTTGATCCCTTGCTTGCTCACTCTCTTCTCCTGCTGGTGTTCCCATGATGTGAATGTTGCTATGTTTCATGTTGTCTGAAATGTTTCTTAAACTTTCCTCATTTTTTTAAATTGAAAAGAACATTTTCTTTTGGCTGCTTTGCCTGTTTTTTTTTTCTACCTTATCTTCCAAATCAATGACACTATCCTCTGCTTCATATATCCTACTGTTTATTCATTGCAGTATCTTATTTATTCCAAATATTGCATTCTTTATTTCTGACCGGTCAATTTTTATGGTTTCTATGTCTTTTTTCATGATGTTGAGTATTATTGTAATCATTACTTTAAACTCTATCTGATAAATTTCTTGTCTCCATTTCATCTAGCTCTTCTTCTTCAGAATTCTCTTGTTCTTTAATTTGGGGTCTGTTTTTTGTCTTCCCATTTTGGCTGCTTCTTTGTATTGGTTTCTATGTATTAGGTAGATCTGCAAAGATTCCGGTATAGGCCTTTGTGACTGGTCCTGGTCAACCTCTTTGGAGCTACCAACAATACATAGCATGTGTCTCCCTCTGCTGAGCCTGTTTGTATGTAGAAAGAACCTAGATTCATATTAGGGCCAGCTTTTATCAGCACTGGGCCCTGGGGAAGGTCACCTGAAGTCTCATAGAGCTTCTAGAGAGCCACCTCATAGTTAAACTAATCAATGATATAGCCTCAAGCTGTAATCAGCAGCTCAGCTTAAGCAGCATAGGGTGGGACAGAGTATTTCTTGTGGGCAGAGATATTCCTTCCCCTCAGGCTGATGCCATTCTGAGAGGAGTGCTCTGCCTGAGAAAGATGGCTTCTGAAGTATGGAGAATGACTCAGCACAGGAATCATGACAGCTGTTTTTTCAGTTCTTTCCCCTGAGCCACCAGCCTCAGACTTCTCCATGCATCTTAGTCCACTCTGCCCTCCTTCTGCCAGAGCCCAGGGTATGTAGCTGAAAACAAAATTTTGTGCTTTGGCCCTTTAATAGGCTCTCTGATCCTCCAGCCATCTCTCCCTGGCAGACAGAAACTCTGTTGCTTTTCACAGTTGGATGTTATCTGGGTTCCTTTCCAGCTCTGGTAGTGTAGGCTGGGGAGCCCAACTTGGGGTTTAGACCCAATGCTTCTTGGGGGGAACCCCCCAGCTGCTAAAATATCCCTCTATAACTTCAGTTGCTAGCCATGGGAGCCCAGCCGGCCTTCTCATGACTCTTCTGCACTCCCTACAAGTCTCATTGTGGTGAAATAGTTTCTTCTGTCTGTCTGTGGTTATAAGGCTTTTCTCCAGCTAGCATTCAGTTGGTTACTCAGGGTGATTTCTCTATAATTTTGTTGTAAGTCAAGATTGGTTCTGGGAGGAGGTTAGTGTAGTTTCCACTTCCTCCTTTGCCATCATGGATCTCCGACCATTTATTTAAAGTGTGGTAGGCTTTGTGCTAGATGGTTTACATATGTTGCTTTATTAAATTTTTATATTAGAATACTTCTGGTCAATATGGCTGTGTTTCAGCCTCTCTAGGCTGGGCAGGTCCACTCAGGGCTCAGGCAGATGGAAGAGGATGAATGGAGCCTTGGGGATGCTTGACATGCCTTTATTCAGGAGAGTCACACAGGCCACAAGCCTCTGTCCAAGTTGGCACCCTGATTCCCCATCTTGTCCAAAGCTCCTAACCCTTAAATTCTAGTCCTAAACACAACAGACTATAGGCCAGAAGTGAAGTAACTATCATGAGCTCTGCATGTGAGTCTATTCAAGGCTGTGGGGCAGTTTATCACATCCAGGCTCAAGGCTGTGAGACCCCAGCTCAAGTCTGATAAAGCGTTCCACTGCTTTATCAGACTCCTTTAAGGTTGTGAGGAGCTGCTCCCTCCAGTTACCCATGTATCTGGGTGAGGGAGCCAGACACCTCCACTTACCCTACAATGGCAAAGCAGGTAAATGCTGTACTCACCTCCTCCCATGACCATATCAAATTATAACTAAATTATAGAACAAACATTAATAAAAACCACTAGAACTAGTTGAGCATAGGTCCTATAATGAGGGGTACAAAGAACAAGCCATGAGGAGACTGGTAGGAGTAACAGAGCAGTGAAACAGCAGGTCCCACAATTATAATGTAATGATTAAGAATCACAAGAGATGTCTCAGCTATGGTGGTCCTCCCTAAGGAGCAAGGGGTCCAAGCCCAACATTGGACTCTGCAGACCAGGGCACCAGTGCAGAGAAGAGGAGTCCCCACAATGCCTGGCTGTGAAAGACAGTGAGGATTGTACCTGAATGAGACAAAGGGCTGTTGGAGACCTAGGCATTCCATCTCAGGGGCGTCTCACTCACAGACTCACTTGCTCTGAGCTCCAAAGCAGGGAGAACAGTTCAAAAGTTACCAGGGACATATAGGAAGGAACAGAATTAACTAGCTTCAGGGTGATGGCTGAAGGGGTAGGGATGAGGGCACCTCACTCCAGGGATGAAAGCATTGGCAGACACCATTGTTCCTTTGTTGAGCCCTCTTCCCACCCAACTGGTAAGCACAGGAGGCACAAAATCAAGCTCTCCATTAACTGGCCTAACACTTTCACCCGCCCCCTTCCAGTGATGCCCTGAAACCGTACCCCACACAACTTGTGCGACAAGTTGAAGCTTATTTCAGACTGTTCCATACAAGCAACCTACCTTGGCTCATTCTACAGACTTTCCTATAATTTCTCAAAAGCCCATGAGTCCCAAACTAACAGTGGCTGAGCTTGGCATGCCCTGTTCCTCTTGTTAGGCAACCCCCAAGCCCAGCATAAGTTGCAACTGGTCTCAATGTTCTCAATGTTGTAACTCCCATCAGTTTGTCCCAGGCTGGACATAAGTTGTGGCCAGTGTTGTCTGGAACACAGCTTCAGGTAAGCAGCCACAAACCTGGCAAAAGTGGAGGCTGGCCTCAGTTCATACAGTGGTGCCCAAGCATGGCAGTAGTGGCAGCCAGCCTCAGTTCATGGCATGGACTTTCCCAGGTGCCTCCAAGCCCAGAAAAAGTGGAAACTAACTTTTACTAAGATTACTAAGGTAATCTTGTAGCTCCTACCAGGCAGCTCCAAGAAGGGCATAAATGAAAGCTGCCCCTGGCCTGCAATAAAGACCTTCCTGAGAGGCTCTAAAACCAACATACCAAAGAACCACACAACTAGCTCGACAAATGACACACTCAAAGGATATATTTGGCAGGTACCAGAAACCCACTAAAGCAACTCCTGCTCTGTACAATCACCCTTACTGTGATTATTTGCTGTAGTCGTGGCCTGCCCTAACAGCCAGTCAGCCTGAGGGTCAATCTCACTCACTGATGTGCCAAAGCAATCAAGGCTCAACTAAAACAGAAGGGCACACACACACACACACACACGCACACACACACACACACACGGAACACACCTGGAGCACCTGGCTCAGGTAACCAAAAAGATGGTGCCACTGGGCCTCAAAACAACACCTAATACATAGGGCTATCCTGCCAAGAGAGATGTAGTAGTTCTACCTAAAACATAGGAACAAACACAGGAACTCAACCAAAATGAGGAGACAAACATGTCCAAAATGAAATAGAGAACAAAAGTCCAGGCAAAGAAGTAAACAAAATAAAGACAAACAACCAACCATATACAGAGTTCAAAACACTAGTTACAGAGATGCCAATGAACTTAAGAGGATAGATAATTCAGTGAGAACTTCAGCAAAGAGATATAAACCATAAAAATAACTAGTCAGAAATAAAGAATACAACTGAAATGAATAATACAACTGTCATAAAGAATACATTAAAAATAATCAACATGAAATTAGATGAAGCAGTGGATCAAATCAGAGATCTGAAAAACAAGGTAGTAGAAAGTACCCAATCCAAAAGAAAAAAGAAAAAAAAACATAAGGATAGTTAAAGGGACCTCTGGGACAACATCAAACATTATAGGGGTACCGGAAGGAGAAGAAAACAATGGATTGAAACATTTTTTGAATAAATAATGTCTGGAACACTTCCTGACCTGGATAAGAAAATAGACATAAGTCAAAGTTACACAGAGTCCCAAACAAGGTATATCCAAAGAGGCTCACATCAAGACACACTGTAATTAAAATGGCAAAGGTTAAAGACAAAAAAAAGGATCTTAAAAGTAGCAAGAGACAAGAAATTAGATATGTACCAGGGAGCTCCCAAAGATAAAAGCTGATTTCTCAACAGAAACTATGCAGGCCGGAAGGTATTGGCACAATATTCAATGTGATGAAAAGCAAAGACCTACGATTAAGATTATACTACTCAGCAAGACTATTGTTTAGAATTGAAGCAGAGATAAAGAGTTTCCCAGGTAAGAAAAACTAAACAAATTCATCCCACTAAACCGGTATTACAAAAATGTTGAAAGGATCTCTTTAAGTTGAAATAAAGATAGAATATATGGAAAAAAATATTGGAAATTTTTTTCACTGGCAAAAGAAAACAGTAAAAGTAGTGGGTCAACCAATCATGAAGCTAGTACAAGTATTAAAAGGCAAAAGTAGGAAGATCATGTGTAATTACAACAATAAATTAAGGAACACACACAGAAATAAATTTAAAAATACTGACAAAAACATAAATGTAGAAGGGTTAAGTAAAAAATGTAGTGATTTTACCATGTATTTAAATTGAAGTAACCAAGAAGTTAAAATACCCTGTTATAAAAATAACTTGGTATATATGAATAACATGGTAACTACAAATTAAAAATTTACAAAACATACAAGAAAGAAAGAGAAAGGCATCCAAACACAACTCTATAGAAAGTCATGAACAAACAAGAGAGGAGAACAAATTAGTAAGAGAGAAACAGGAAGAACTGAAAAAATCAGAAACAATTAATAAAATGGTAATAACTGCATACCTATCAATAATTATTTTAAATGTAAATGGTCCAATCAAACAACATAGAATGGCTGAATGTATAAAAAAAAAAAGACTCTCATTTATGTATGCTGCCTTACAAGAGACACACTTCAGATCAAAATACAAACACAAATTTAAAATAAAGGGATGAAAAAAGATATTCCATACAAATGGAAACAAACAAACAAACAAAAAGCTGCAGTAACAAAACTTATTTCAGACAAAATGGACTTTAAAACAAGAGCTGTAACAAGGAAGAAAAAAGGGCATTTTATTATGATAAAGGGATCAAGCCTAAGGAGGACATAACTCTTGTAAATATCTGTGAACCCAAGATAGGAGCACCTAAATATATAAAGCAAATACTGATGGGTATAAAAGAAGGGATCAACAGTAATACAGTTGTAGTAGAGGACTTTAACACCCCGTTGACGTCAACAAGGGAACAGTGGACTTAAGTAACAGCACATTAGATCAGATAGTTTTAATTGATACTGTTAGAAAATTTTACCTAAAAGTGGCAGAATATACATTCTTTTATCATTCACATGGATCTTTTTGAGGATAGACCACATGTTAGGCAACAAAAAAAATCTCAGTAAATTTTAAAATGTTGAAATCATGCGAAGCATCTTCTCCATTCACCATGGTATGAAACTAGAAATCCATTACAAGAAAACTCAAAAAAACCCCCAAAACAACAAAAAGCCACAAACCCATGGAGGCTAAATAGCATCTTACCAAGCAATAAATGGATTAACAATGACATTAAAAAAGCAATCAAAAGGTACCTTGAGATCAACGAGAATAGAAACACAATGACCCCAAATCTGTGGGACAAAGTGGAAGTGGGACAATTATGGTGATATAGTTCTATCTCAAGAAAAAAGATAAGTCTCAAATACGCAATGTAACTTCACACCTAAAGGAACTAGAAAAAATACAAAGTCCAAAGTTAGTAGAAGGAAGGAAAAACTAAATATCAAAGCAGAAATAAAAAATAGAGTCTAAACAATCAAAAAAGAACATTAAAACCAAGAGCTGGCTTTTTTTTTGAAAAGGTAAATAAAATTAATGAAACTTTAGCCAGAATCTTCAAGAAAAACCATAGGCCCCAAATAAATAAAATCAGAAATGAAAGAAGAGACATGACAACCAATCACAGAAATATAAAGTAGTATAGAAAACACTATGAACAAAATAATATGACAACAAATTGGAAAATCTGCAAAAAAAAGTCTATTTCTCAAATATACAATCCTCGAAGACTGAATCAGGAAGAAACAGAAAATATGAACAGACTAATAATGGCTAGCACAATCTAATCAGTACTCAAAACTCTCCCAACAACAAAAAAACCCTGTGCAGGATGGCTCTGCACGTAAGTTCATCAAACATTAAAAGATGAATTAACACCTATCTTTCTCCAACTATTCCCAAAAAGTTGAGGAGAAGGGAAAACTTTCAAATTCATAATTTTTAGCCTGATGCAAAATCAGAAAATGACACTACAAAATAAAATTATAGGCCAATACCTATGATGAACATAGATGCAAAACCTCAACAAATATTAACAAATCAAATTCAGCAATATATTTAAAAGATTATAATCAAATGGGACTTATTCCTGGGATACAAATTTGGTTTAATATCTGCAAATTAATTAATGTGATATGCTACATAAACAAAATAAAGAATAAAATCATATGATTACATCAATATATTCAGAAAAAGCATTTGACAATATCCAGTATCTATTTATGATAAAAACTCTCAACAAAGTGGAAATATAGAGAACATATCTCAACATACAAAAGCTATATATGACAAACTCAACAGTGAAAAGCTAAACGATTTTTATTTAAGATAAGGAATAAGACAAGGATGTCTACTTGCACTACTTTTATTCAATGTAGTATTAGAAGTACCAGCACCACAATCAGACAAGAAAAAGAAATAAATGGCATTCAAACTGGGAAAAAAGAAGTAAAAGTGTCATTATTTGTGTATAAAATTATACCATACAGGATGAGCTATTAAAGATATTACAAAAAAAACTGTTAGAACTGATAAGTAAATTTAGCAAGTAGCAGAATACAAAATTAATAGCCAGAAATCAGTTGCATTTTTATACAATACCCAAAGCCAAAAGGGGTTAGGATTGAGGGTGGCAGTTGGGGGTAAGTGGGATGGGGGAGATTGATGGGGGTAAAATGGAGACAACTGTACCTGAATAACAATAAAAACAAAATACAATTTGGAAATGCATAGAAAAAGAATAAAATGCCCAGGAACAAATTTAATCAATGAGGTAAAAGTCTCCAGTACATGGAGACTTATAAGACATGGAAGAAAATATTGAAGGAGATATAAATAAATGGAAGGATATATCATCCTCATAAATAAGAAGAATTAACATTGTTTAAATGCCCATCCTACCCAAAACAATCTACAGATTCAATACAATCTCTATCAACATACCAATGGCATTTTTCACATAACTAGAACAAATAATCCAAAATTTATATGGAACCACAAAAGACCACAACTAGCCTATGCAATCTTGTGAAAGATGTATAAAGTTAGAGGTACCATGCTACCTAATATCAAACTATTCTACAAGGCTATGGTAATCAAAACAGCATGGCACTGTCATAAAAACTGAGACATAGATCAATGGAACAGAATAGAAAGCCATAAATAAATCCATTCCTATATAACCAGTTAATCTTTGACATAGGAGGCAAGAATATATAATGGAGTATAGATAGTCTCTTCAATAAATGGCTTTGGGAAGTCTAAACAGATACATGTAAAAAAACTGAAACAAGATTGCTTTCTTACACCATATACAATAATAATCTCATAATAAATAAAGATTTCAATATAAGGCCCACAATCATAAAACTCCTTGAAGAAAAAATAGGCAGTAAACTCTTTGATATCACTCTTAGCAAATTTTTTTGGATATGTCTTTTTAGACAAGGGAAAAAAATAAATTAATTTATAAATTAATTTGAACTGCATCAAAGATTTTTTTGCACAGAGCAGTAAGCCATCAACAAAACAAAAAGACAGCCCACTAAATGAAAGAAGATATTTGCCAATGATACATCCAATAAAGGGTTAATATCCAAAATATATAAGGAACTCATACAGATTAACACAAAAATAAAACAAGCCAATTAAATATTGGGCAGAGGACCTGAACTGACTTTTCTCCAGAGAGGACATACAGATGGCCAACAGACACAGGAAAAGGTGCTCAATATCACTAATCATCAGGAAAATGCAAAACAAAACCACAGTGAAATACCACCTCACACATGTTAGAATGGTTATCATCAATAAATCAACAAACAAGTGCTGATGAGGATGTGAAGAAAAGGGACTCCCAGGCACTCTTTGTTGGTTTTGCAAATTGGTGCAAACAGTATGCACCAATGCATACTATGGAAAACAGTATGGAGTTTTCCCAAAAAATTCAAAATGGAACTACCATATACTCAGCAATTTCACTCAAAGTATTTATTTGAAGGAATCCAATACAGTAATTTGGAAAGATATATAGACCCTATACACATTGCAGCATTATTTCTAATTATATTTTATTGTTTATGCTATAACAGTGGTCCCCGTTATTCCCCCTTGTCCTCCTCTGCCCAGCCACCCCTTATTCCCTCAGGCAATACCCGCATCCCTGTCCTTGCCCATGGATCATGCATACATTTTCTTTGGCTACATTCTTTCTTATGCTGTACTTTACATCCCCATGACTCTTCTGTAAATATCAATTTGTACTTTTTAATTCCTTCACTTTTTTGTCCATCCCCCTGACCACTCTTCCATCTGGCAACCATCAAAATGTTCTCTGCATCTGTGATTTTGATTCTGTTCTGATCTTTGTTTATTTTGTTTTTTAGAATAATTATTGATAGATATGTATTTATTGCCATTTTATTGTCCATACTTTTTATCTTCTTTTTCTTCCTAAAGAATGCCTTACAACATTTCATATAATACTGGTTTGGTTGTGATGAACTCTTTTATCTTTTTCTTCTTCAAGAAGCTCTTTATCTCTCCTTCTATTCTAAACGATTATTTTGCTGGGTAGAGTAATCTTGGTTGCTTTTCATCACATTGAATATTTCTTACCAATCATTTTAATTATGATGCGCCTTGGTGTGGGCTTCTTTGGGTTCATCTTTTTTCAGATTCTCTGTGCTTCCTGTATTTGTATGTCTATTTCCTTCACCAAGTTAGGGAAGACTACTGTCATTATTTTTTCAAATAGGTTTTCAGTTTCTTGCGCTCTCTCTCACCTCCCATGATGTTAATGTTGATACACTTGATGTTGTCCCAGAGGCTCCTTAACCTATTCTCATTTTTGTTTTGGATTTTTTCTTCTTGCTGTTGTAATTGGTTGTTTTTTGCTTCCTTGTATTCCAAATAGCAGATTTGATTCTCAGCCTCATCCACTCTACTGTTGATTCCTTGTAAATTGTTCTTTATTTCAATTAGTATATCTTTTGTTTCTCACTGGACCTTGCTTATGCTCTTTAGGTATTCACTAAGTTCATTGAGCAACCTTATAAACACTTATTCTGAACTCTGCATCTGGTAAATTGCTTGTCTCTATTTTGTATAGTTATTTTTCTCGGGTTTTGTTCTGTCCTTTCATTTGGGTCATATTTCTTTGTCTCCTCATTTTGGCAGCCTCCTTGTGTTTTTCCTATGTATTGGGTAAAGCTGCTACATCTCCCAGGCTTAGTAGAGTAGCCTAATGGACTAAGTGTACTGTAGAATCCAGTAGCACAGCCTCTCCTATTACCCAAGCTGGGTATTCAAGATACACCCACGATGTGAGCTGTGTACACCCTCCTGTTATAGTTAAGTCTTGATTGCATTGGCACATCCAAAGTCAGCCACCAAAGTCAGCATTCTGTCCAGGGTCACATAGCATAATCTACAAAGCAATCTGCAGATGGCTGCTACTTGTGCTGGGCTTGGAGTTTCCCAAGTGAGGCCAAGCTATGAACTGAGGCCAGCTGCTACTAGTGCCAGGCCTGAGGCAACTTAGCAAGAGGTATGGGCCTCACTGAAGCCAGGTTCTGCTTGTTTGAGAGAATTTAGGAAAATTTAAAACAGGAACCAAGATAAGCCATTTGTATGGAAAAGCCACCGGAAATAGCTTGGGTGGGCCCAAAAGTTGGGTGGGGCAGGGCCTCAGGGCATCACCAAGGTGGGGCAGAGAGTATGAGCCAGGTTTCTGGAGTCTCAGATAAGGTGCCTATCTGCCAGCTCAGTGGCTCTGTGGCTCTGTGAGGAGAAAGATCTATAAAGGAACAATGACCTCTGCTAGCACTTCTGTTTGGGAGAAAGTTGCCCCTAGCTCTCTCCCTGATGACACAGAGAATTCAGTTCCTCTCCCTATGTCTCTGATACCTTTCAGTCTGTTGCCCTATGCTAGAGCTCAGAGCAAGTGAGTTCAAGTAAATCTGTGTACAGGCCTTTGAAGAGAAACTATCTGATATTCCTGCATTTTTTGTCTTCCACAGCCTTGATTCCTGTGAGTTTTTACAGCCAAAAATTATTGGGATTTATCTTCCTGGCACTGGTGCCCTGAACTGTGGAGGCTGGGGTGGGACTGGGGCCCCTGCTACTGAGATAGCCCTCCTGATTTTTATTTGTCACACGTGGGTATAGGACCAGCTTGTTCTACATCTTTGTTCCTCCTACCAGTGTCAATGTGGTTTCCTCTTTAATTTTGCAGTTGGTTTCTTCTTTAATTCTGTGGTTGTAAGACTTCTATTCAGCTTGATTTCTGACACTGTTGAATAATGGTTGTTGTATAGTTTAGTTATAATTTTAATGTGGTTGTGTGAGGAGGCAAGCCATATTTACTGCCATCTTGACTGGAAGTCCCTAATGCAGCATTATTTCCAATAGCCAAGATATAGAAGTAACCTCAGTATCCATCAATAAACAAATGGATAAAGAGCTGGCATGTATATACTATGGAATATTATTCAGTCATAAAAAAGAATTAAATCTTGCCCTAGCTGATGTGGCTGAGTTGGTTCAGCATCATACCATAAATCAGAGGTCATAGGTTTGATTCCTTGTCAGGCACATTCACCCAGTTGGGTGCACACAAAATGCAAATGATCAATGTTTCTCTCTCACATTGATGTTTATCTCCCTTTCTTCCTCCATTTCCCTCTTTCTATCATGTCCTCAGTTGAGGATAAAAAAGAATTAAATACTGCCATTTATGATAAAATCAAAAGACCTAGAGAGTATTATGTGAAATAAAGTCAGTCAGACAGGGGATGACAAATAGAATATGATTTTGCTTATATGTAGAAGCTAAACAATAAAATAACACACTAGACAGAATAAAACTAATAGATACAGAGAACAAATTGATGCTCTCTAGACTGGTGGTGGTTTGGGGAGATGCGTGAAAAATCTGAAGGAATTAAGTATAAATTTCCAATTATAAAACAGTCATGGAGATGTTAAGTATAGTGAATATATTCAATAATATTATAATAACTAAGTGTGGTATCAAATGTGTACTGGATTTATGCAGGAGAGCACTTAACTTATACAAATGTCTAATTACTGTGTCGTACTCCTGAAACTAATATAATATTGTATGTCAATGGTAACTGAAAAAAATTTAATCCTTCTGTTAAAAGTTTTAAAAACTTTGATCAAGTCACTTACTTGCTCTGTGACTTAATTTATTTGAAAAATAAAGATAATAATAGTATCTAACTCAGAAGATTTTCATGAAGATTAAGTGAGTTAATATATATAAAGTGTTTAGAATAATAGCTAGGGCATATTAAGTATGTAATCAGTTTTATTATTGTTGTTGCTTTTGTATAGTATTTCTACTTTATAAATGGGGAAACTGAGGCTTTTGTAAGTTAAACATCATATGATTAAATAGTTGAGAGGAAATGTGCATCCAGATCTTAGTCAAATATCCATATTATTGTAAATCACTGCAAAGAACATTTATCCATTCATTTGATTAATAGTTACTGAGTTCTTAATGTTGTGTCTATTACCAAACTGGGCGCATTGGATGTTGAAAGGAGGTACAGAAATACTTTTTTAGGAAACACATCCACAAAGGTAAATAGTAATAATATATCTTAAGCAACAATAAAATGATATGAGACGCACTCTACAGAGCAGGATGAGATTCAGTGTTTTGTGTTTTGTGTGTACAATACAACAATCTGGGAAGACTCAGGTAGAGATAATGCAGTGAAAAATATTGGAATTAGCCTGGACTGCTGAAAATAAATTTTTAAAAAATAAGAGTAAAAATCATGATCATTGTTCTAGGAGATATAGTCACAAGACATATAAACAGTCATATAAACTAATGCCAATAGTCATATAAACTAATATGTTATTGTATTTCAGAGATTATTAGAAACAGAACTCCTGTTAAATATAAAAACTTGAGCAATGATAAAGAAAAATTAGAGAACTAGAACAAAGTGTATGTCATAAAATGTGAGTGCTGAGGGCAAATGAATTTCTTATAAAATCAATGCCATGGGTAGGTGGGTTTTAATGGCATATCCCACCTTTCACACACATAACAGTCTCCTCAAATAGAAGACAATAGTGGACAAACAACATGAAACCTGTGAGAATAGCAAAATTGTTGGCCATTAGTTGTGGTGTGCTCATGGAAAAGAGTTGACGATTGGTGACCCTAGAGGCCAATGAGGTGACTAATAGCTATGGGTGTGGAAAATTTCTCAAATTTTGACACAGACATATCTCTGGTTAGGATGCCTGCTTACCAGTTGTACTTCACTAACAGCCATACAGCAACAGGAAGCCTGTAAGATTTGGCCAGGCATGTCTACTATTTATGTACATGGATGTTCCACATGCACTTCAAATTAACCATGTTTTAAACAGAATTCATCATTTCTGCCTAAGTTTCATACTTTCTCCTCCTGGATGTAACTTTATAACACTTCCTCTCATCTTTGTCCATTTCCTCCAGTGGGCAATCAATTCTGTCAATTGCACTTCCTTAATATTTTTCCTCCCTGTTCCTTTCTCCCCATCTTCATTGATGCTGCCTTAATTAAGGTGCTAATTATCTCTCACTCAGATTTTTTTACATAAGTGTTTTACATAAATAAAATTTCCTCTAGTTTTTTCCCCACCTCACCCCACAATTAGACATCCATAAAGCCACCAAAAGAGTTTTTCTAAAAGGCAAACATCATGTTATTATCTCCATTGTCTTTTAAATAAAATCCCAGGCATCCTCTGCCTACAAAGCCCTCCATTTGATGTCTTCTAGATCCATCTCACTTATAGCACCAGTCATGCCAAAAGTCTGACTATGCTCCAAATGAGCCAGGAGTTTTCACTTTCATGCTTCTGTTTACATGAGACCCTCAGCCTAAATTGACCTGCTCCTTTCTACATGGTGAAGATCTACTCATTTTTTTTAAGACCCAACTCTGCCAGCTGCTCTTCGAAGTCTTTGCTTACTGTCTCTGGATAGTTGAAAACACCAGCTTTCAGTCTCCAGTATACTTCTATTGTTGGGCTTTATTATAGTTTTTTATTAATTTATCTTTTGCAACTACTGTGCTTTGAACTCTTTGAAGTCAAAAATTTTGGACAGTTCCTGAACTATTGTAAATGTTAATAAAAATATGTTGAAAACCTGAACAAATGAAAAAATTAGACATGTCCTGTATTCACACACAAACGTTCATGAGTATATATTTATATATATATATATATACACACACATATATTTATATAGATACATTCTGTCCACTCATGTCTCTCCTCATGGCATAAAACTACCTCCTTTTTCAGAGTATTCAGGGGAAAAAAGAGAAAAGTATTAGGACACTGGGAAAAAATGAGTTTGGTAAAGTGTATGTTAAGTGACCGGCCACAGGAAACTGCCTATTTTAGAAAACTGCCTATTTTAGAAAACTGCCTAAAAAACTTAGTTTACAGAGGTGGGAAAAAGTAAGTTAAGTTACCAGGCATCAATACCTAAAAGATCAATCATAACTAAGGATATGAAATAATAATAAGACAAGTAATACAAATAAATAATATAATAATTAATAAATGAATAATAACACAAGAATAAACTTGTGCCCTCGCAACTGTAAACATGCGTTTGCCCACCACTGTGTTATTACCAACATGAACCAAAAACATGAATGTCCACAGACTAACTGAACTGCCGAAATAGAATACTGCCTGAGAAACACAGAAGGCATTAGGACCTTCTTAAAGATGATGGAAGACAATTTAAGGCTGAATGACATTTGGTGGGACAGAAACCCTTCTGGTCACTCAGAAATACTGAGTACTATTAGCAGGTCTGGAATGGTTTTTGCTACCTTTCATCATGAAAAATAATGAAAAAGTTCCCCTCCAACTGGAACAGTCTTCTCAGAAAAATACTTGAATTCAGGGAGTTAAGTCTCACTCAAAGAAAATGGAGGAGAGTGATTCTGCCATGTTAGGAAAAAGTCTGCAGAACGTACTTGCCCTTTTCCACCTCTGGTTTCTCTGACTTTCTAGTTCTAAGATATAAAGTTTTTCTTGAAGGCTTATTAAAAGAAGATGCATGAGGATTTTAGTCATTGAATAGCTCTTACGAAACAATATCACAATGAACTAAGTGAAAATGAGAGCCACATGCCTAAGATTTCCCTGAAAAATACACATATCCTTTAAAATAAAGAAGATAAGTGCCAGGAAAAAAATATGTCTTTAATTTGTTTGAGTTGAAAATATTTGCAACATATTTTTAGACATTTGCCCATGATTTTCCAAAACCAATGGGTTTCTTATAACCCCCATCAAAAAGTCTTTCTTTTGAGGAATGAAAGGGAGCAACTGGCTCATTTATTAACTCAAAATCCTACCTCAATTGCTTTTGACCATTACTGGTTTTTTTTTTCACAATTCTAAGTTTCATACTGTGAGTAAAAAAGAAAATTTTCATGATCATGGCTTTGGAGAAAAAGGAAAAACCCTTCACTTTCCTATCTTTTCACTTTTAAGAAAGAAAATGTTAATGACACCAAGGAATTTGGCTCGAGTGTTGAGGCTATATGTAGAAAAAGTGGCGACCGTCTGTGCAATTTAGATAATACAGGGTTAGTGATATACTCAATAGCTGCCTGCTGTCAGAGAACTCCACAATGGTCACAGTTAAGTTTTCCATCTTTTTCTATATGATTTAAAATTCATGTGAGGAGAACCACTAATATTCTGAGCAAGAATTCGAAAGATATTTTCTCTAGAGAAATTGTTCACATGAAGACTGTTAATCGGTCCTCATTGTTAGGTATCAGAGCAAATTAGTTTATCAAACCTATTGCCTGACTCCTTGGGTTCTGAAAGTTATAGAATCTTTAAGTTGCAAAACTACATGGTTCCACCATGTCAGAGAAGGCAGGACTATAAACATGGACTATTTTAAGATGTGGCCTTGAATGTGTGCATATGTGTGTGTGCATGTTTGTGTGTGTGAGACGGAAAGAGAGAATGCATATGTGAGCACATGTGGGTATTTGTAAGTGGAAAGAGAGAAAAATTACATGGCCAAGGAGTAACTTTTATTTATTTGTTTTTTACTTATTTTCACACCAGAGATAGCCATGATGCCATGAGGAGTCTTGTGCTAAACCTGGGTGCTCAGAATTCAAATTCTACTTCTAGCTAATTATGAAGTCTTGTGAAAGTGCTAAATGTGTTAGCCGCAATCCTTGACCCACCCACATTTTCTTCGAAGGTAAGCTGTCCCTAATCAAAGATCCTGGTAGCTAAGCAACAATGCCAACTTTTGTAAAGTTCTTCTCCCTGAATGCAGCTGGTTGGACCAGAAGTGAGCACCTGATTCAAAGATAACCAATCACTAGAAAATCCAGTGACCTGTGAGCCTGGCTCAAAGAAATAAGATGAGCTATTCAGATAGCCTCTGTGTGTGTGTGTGTAGATAACTATAGACATGGCTATAGATACAGATATGGATATAGATAGATAGACATTATATATCTACAAGTATAATCTTTTCAAAATCTGTGTGTCAATGCTGGAAGTCAAAATGTATAGCTGGAGCTGAAAAGGACATGATAGCCTAATATGAAAGCATGACTTTTATTTTATTTTATTTTGGTTTGAGTTCCACATTTTTAAATTTATGTCTTTTTTTTTGTTTTGTTTATGCAATTAGAGTTGTTCTCACTCTTCCTCCCTTTCCCACCTCCACCAAGCCCCACTCTCTCCCCTCCAACAGTCAATTCCCATATGGTTGTCTGTGTCCATGGATCATTCATAAATGTTCTTTGGTTAATCCCTTCACCATCCTACATCCAGCACCCCTCTTCTGGACATTGTCAGTCTATTCTATGTATTTATGCTTCTGTTTCTATTCTGTTCATTAGTGTATAATATTCATTAGATTCTACATATAAATGAGATCATGTCAGTGCTGGAAGCCATTACTAAAAGTCATGATATATAGCTGGAATTGAAAAGGACATGTTGACCTTATATGACAGTATGATTTTAAAAGGAGGTACCTGGTGGCAGAACAGAAATAGAGACAAATCAATGAAAGTGTATTGTATCATGTTAGTGACAAAGTGCTAGGTGGTGGACCATGTCTCTGGCATCCTTAGACACTCAGAATGATTCTTGGCTCCATTTTCATAACCAGAGGAAATTTTGAGTCTTATGTTCTTGGTTCTGCTCAAGATTCTTCATTCTGTGTAGACCCCAACAATAATCCCTTTTTGTTGAATTTTCTTGGAGAATGAGTGGTGTCTCTTTACCTCTTTGAACCAGGTATCTAAATGAGTCCTTTAATGACTATATATGCCATAGTGGAAACTCAGGTGACAAAAATCTGGTTGAGCTTTGATAACATTTTTTGTGAGCAGTCAGTTAAAATTTCATCCTCTATATGAGTCATTGTCAAGGGAGGGGGTTTCTTCTAGTTATAACATGACACCAGGTAAGCAGAAAAGGCAGATATTGGGTAGTATCCCAAAATGTTAAACCCAGTCTGGATATTTAGCTAGTGTTCTCACATTTTCTTTCTTCACATAAGTCTCATCTCTCCTACTCATCTCTGTCAGACCTCTTCTAGGCTCATCTTCTTCTAAAGTTATGTCAGACAAAGAATCTCTGGCTTTTCTTTTATGTTCATAATTCCTCTTCGACCAACTCTGCCCACCCTGACCTTTCTGGATCTGCCCTGTACCTACTTTTCCACGCATTGGTCCTTTTTAAGAATTCTAAAAGAAGGAAAGAAGATGGTCAGAAGAACTAAGTACCCATTCAGAATTTTCCTGGAAGTACCTATTCAGAGTACCTATATAAAATATCTCTGTTTTATATTAGAATTTAATATGAAAGATTGTCTCATGACTCATTAGGTGTGAATATGTGAGTAAAGATTAGAGATAATCAGGATTGTTTTAATGCAAGAACTACAATAGATATATCACCGACCACTTTTAGTTCTTTTAAGCATTATCATGCACAAGTCACTTAATAGAGCAATTAGATTTCACAGCAACCTTACTAATCTTATTCTAAAATAAGACATTAAAAAATGCTTAAAAGTCACAGAGCTGAAATGTACCAATCCTGGACTTTTAAACATGGTCTAGTTCCAAATTCCTTGCTTTTTTGCCTTACACATAATTTTTTTCTTTTACTTTACTTCCTCTTTTAAAAACAACCAAACCCACTTTTTCAAGACTTGTTGACACCAGCTGCTGGTGGCAGAGGTCATGATGAACACGCAGTTT
This sequence comes from Pteronotus mesoamericanus, assembly GCF_021234165.1. Classification (NCBI taxonomy): domain Eukaryota; kingdom Metazoa; phylum Chordata; class Mammalia; order Chiroptera; family Mormoopidae; genus Pteronotus; species Pteronotus mesoamericanus. The sequence continues at coordinate 12,831,990 of NW_026555309.1, forward strand.
ATTTGCTCAAGTGAGCGCCACTGACCTGACTCCCAGGAGTCAGGAATGAGTTTTCTTTGCTCTTGTGTCCCTGAGAGAGCCTGACTATGTTTCAATAACCAGTCCCTGAGCTCACCTTGAAGTGTGTACCCTGTGACTAGTAACAACAATTGTCTGCTTAATCAGAGACTGACTCTGTACCAAACCTGCATATGACAACCCAAAGGTAATTGTTGTGCTAACTGAATTTTGGGTATCGACATGTCTTTTGATTTTGCGATTTTCAAATTGAGCTCTTTGAAAAGAGTTGGATAAGAAAAGAGTATCTTACCCTGGTAGCACTTTATAGCTCATTGCAATCACCCCCAACTTCACTCTGCATTGAAATAACATGGAAATCTTTTAAAAATACAAATGCCTGGCTCCCGCCCCTAGAATTGTGACTTAATTGTCACCTGAAAATTGAGAGTTCTCAAAGCTTCCCAGGTGATTATAACTTGTAGTAATTCGTGAACCAGTGATTTAGACTGTCTTCACTACAATAACTGAGAGATGTGAGAGATGGGAGTGCAAGCAGATACTCTTCCATATTATATTTGAATTATTCGAACAAAATGCACAGCATCCATAGGCAAGCATTCTACACTTCCTAGATTTATAAACTCTGGCAAGATCTCTTATTTGTAAAGTGGAAATAATAAGAGTACCTATCTGTCAGGAAAGTTAGGGAGTTTAAATAAAATCTGGCTGTAAAAGCACTTCAAACAATAAGCACTTTACAAAACGCTACCTATTATTATTATCATTATACAACTCAATTATATCACAAATCACATTGTGTTATATTCACTTACAGTCTGTTATTTATTTACTACCTATTTTCCTCATTAGCTTTACAAACTCCAGACGGACAGAACCATGGCTTTCATCTTTTTATTCCTAGTGTCTAGCGTAGGTTGGGTCCTCTAAAAACAACCAATTGGGATTTTTTCCTGAGTGGATAAATGAACAGGTGAGCTTAAACAAGCAGGATGATGGGGTGGAAAGGATACTGGTAATGAAAACCAAAGGCCAGGGTTTGAGTTGTGCACCTGTCATGTGTTAGCTGTATGGACACGGAAAAGTTGCTAGCTATCGAGGGCTTGCTTTGGCCATCTGTAGACGTTTTCCAAAGACTGTGATCACTCACTAAGTGCCCTGGGCTATGCGAGGCATTGGGGATGTGAAGATAATAAAGACACAAGTTCCTCTCTCAAGCTGCTCCTGACATCATGGAAAGGAAAGGTTTTTTTCCCTTCTTTATTCCTCTCCTGGGCTAAGGAATGGCCCAACAGTTATTAAGTATAACAATTGTAATAAGATAATAGCATCTTACTGAAAGAGTTCCTATTGTCATATCCTTACTCTCCATCTCTTTTTTTGCTTTAAATAATAGTGTAAGGTACTAAAAATGGCACAATCTAAAGCATAATACGATGTAAATAACTGCTAAATTAAACCTGTGAATAAATAATAGATTTTAGAGCATCTATCATATTTGTTTCATTTGAAAAAATTAGTTTTTAATAACATCTTGTGGAGAATACAGCAGGAATAAAACAATAAAACCACTAGGCGCCACTGCCTTCCTTCTCCTGGTAGGCTTCCCACAGGGTGTGTTCTCGGAGCCTGAGGAGCCTTGTGGAAGCTGGCAGCAGGGCAGACGTCATCACTATTTTGACACAGACAGGACTTACACTGAGGTATGATGTGTAAACCAATAATCAGATAATGGGGTGTTAGCCATTCGGAAAATATATATTTGCTTTGGTCAATGCATATAGACCTAACCATGAGATTTCTTTTGGTTGCAAGTGTAAAGAAAGCAATGCCAATTCATTTTAAAAGATAACATTTTTAAAAATGATACCAGGTACCTCAGAATAACAAGAAGGCTAGACATAATATAACTTTTCCCCTAGTGTTCTATGGCTCTCATGTTATGTCATTTCTGTTCTAGCCTAGATTCTCCTGAAAGCATAGCTTGGGATGAAGGCTTAGGAACAGGTGAAATATTAGGAAAGAGATTTCAGGGAAAGAAAGAAATAGGAAAAGTCAATACAGAATAAGTTATTGAGTTAGCCACCACTATGCACAACTTCTGAGGAATCTTACAAAATGCTCTCAGATATGTCTTCCCAGGGGATGTAAAGGGAATGTATCATCTTCCATCCTCCTTTGATCAAGGGTGGCCCCAGGGTTATTCACTTCTATTATAGATATAAGAACCTCCCAGTCAGAGAAGCCACAGGTAGAGAAGCAATTGGTACAGCCTGTAGACCTGAGGGGATACAGTGTCAGATTGCACCTAGCAAGGAAGGTGGAAGCCACACAATGTTGCTGAGACAAAGGCCAGAGGAATAAGTAAGGCTGAGTGGATACAAAAGTGGATGACACTGTATGCAGCCCACTTAGCATCTATTGCTTGACACATACTAAGGACTGAGAAAACTGTCAAGTAAGGAGACTGATACTGAGTATGCAGAGAGAGAAAAATAAGACTCCCTAGGTGAATCTACCATGGTTGAGGGAAAGGAGGAAATTTTCAGTGGTACTGAAGAATGAGCTACATGTTCCGGTCCTTGGAGGTGAACCATAATTCTTTATTACTAAATGCCCTCTTTTTCCAACAGCACCTGAATTTACATGAGCATTAATTACTAAATATTTAGCATTAGAACAATGTAATCAAATATAGCCTTCAGCTCTCAGTGAATAAAATGATTTTCCCTTTCTTCAAAATCACTTTTATCCAAATTCAACATTTTTCCATTGTTTGGAAGACACATGGGAAAGTACAAATCATAACATCAAGCCATACTGTGCATAACCCATACAGTTTCTTTAAATGAAGTGTGCTTGCTAACAGAGGAAGATATAATAGAGTGAGATAGTCTCTGGAGCGCCTTTTAAAAGTCTGCAGGTCAGAGAAAGTACCACGCAACTTTGTATTTCAGAGTAGTAAGACATTACGAACTGAATTCATGATGAAAACATATGCTCTTCTTGTTAAACCGTCATTGAGTACATCTGGAAACCAAAACTTAGATGGGAGGAAGACCAGGTGTTTTTTCTTAACAGAGACCATTAAAAAATTTCCTCAAACAGGACAGACGAGAAAAGGGGGAAGTGGAAGATTTTGATAAATTTTAGTGGGCTTTCCTCTGGACAGTTTAAAACAGTTCACATCACAGAGCTTTCTTGCTCCCTTCACCTCTTCCAGCTTGTTATATTTGACTAAATGAAACAGAGTTTCTGTCCTGGGTGTTCAAATTTTTAGAGAATTTGTTTTGCAATCAGAGAGAAAACTGAGAAATAACCATCCCAAAATGAAACATGTATGATTTATTGTGCCATGAAAAAAATCTGAGTAAGAAAAAGCAGTAATAAAATGCAAATGATTTCAACAAATTTGGATTTGGGTAACTAACTTTGGCAAATGACAGAAACTACCTGGTTTTGGTAAAGTCATTTGGGCAGGAAACAGATGTTTATTTCAACTCTGATCGGACTGTCAAAGATGCTTACTGTATTAACTATGGAAACATTCTATTATAGCAATTTCAAACTACTTTTCTCAGGGATTAAAATGGCTTAATAAAATAATTAAATTATATTTATGAATTGCAAAGGCCACCTCCTCACAAAGAAAAGAGGGTATGTGCCCTGTATAATGGGAAGAATATAAGGAGGTTTTGCAAAGGATAAAACTGTCTACTGCTCTACATGCCTTCTTCAAATGGATCATTTATACACTTGTTTCACCTAATTTTAACTTTTCACCCCAGCATTTGTTCCCACATGAAATATGAATAAAGTAATAGACCTTAAGGTGATATATACCACTATATAGAGATAGGCATTTACCATACACTATTTTTGCTGTTGTTGTTCCTAGTTCCCTGAACTAACAACATGAGTGGCAGTCCCTGGTGACATGCCATGCACAGCCCAGTTGGCCTTCCACAGCCCAGTTGGCCTTCCACAGCAGTCTTGGAATATGAGATGCAGTTAGACAGGTAGGGAGAGGTCAGATCAAAGAAGGAAAGAACATCCAAGACCCAAACCTCATAGACCTTGTAGTGTTTCAAAGATTTTTTTTTCTAGTTATACTAGAAAACCACTAATATGTTAAGTGAAATAATGACATAACCAGATTAATCTTTTTTATAAAAAGATTATTCCATTTATTGTTTGAGAATGGATTTTAGGAAGCAAAGATTGGAAGCAGGGAGCAGCTAAAGTGAGCATGATGATAGATTACCTTGAAATCCTTGTTGACTTCAACACTGCTTAAAAGGATTTCATTTGTCTAGAATTAGTGAATCAAATTACTAACGCACTTATTTCTGTTGCTTTTCTATCTGTATGTACAGGGTATATATATGATTTCCAATATTAGAAATACAGCTATTGAGTGACTTTAGTAAAAGGAGGTTTATTTGCCTCATATTGTAAAGAGTCCAGACATACCTGCTGGGTGCATGATGTATGCTGTACTTCTGTTCTCTTGATCAAATTCCAAGAAAGAGGGGAAAAAGAAGAAGGACTTTCTCCTAGCTAGGATCTGACATTTAAATGCAGAAAGGTCAAGAAAGTTATTTCTACCAAAAGATCATTTGCTGAAGTTGTCACATGGCCAATACTAACTACAAGGAAAGCTGGGAGACTGAATATTTTTATCCAGGCCCTTTGCCATCCTGGACAGAACCAGAATTCTCTTAGTAGAAATAAATGGAAGAGTGTCTAGCAAGGTCTGCCACTGGTAGTGATACTCTATTTTCTATTTATATGGTTGTTATGGAACAAGGGTCTGTTGACCAACAGCATAGAAGCCAATACTATGGCATTGGCTTTGAGAAAAGAAAAGGCTTTTATTTGCAAGTTGACTGGAAAGGACACAGGAAGCAAGGCTCAGATCTGTCTCCTGATCCAGAGTCCTGGGCAGGGGTCATAAGTATTAATCATCAGTTGTGCTTCACAAATGTTACTGGTAAGTTGTTTATCCAAGGTTTAAACTTTGGTTCCAGGTATTGCTAGAAATAAGATAGGACCGGTTTGAGCTGATTCTTCAGCTATGAATTCCCTCTTTTTTGTCATTCATTCCTTGGTCTTGAGGAATAAGGGTAATGATTGCTCTAGTTATATACTACTTATAAGAAGACAAAGTCAGTCAGGAAGAATGCAAGAGCATAAGAAAATAGAATACTAGAACAATCCAAGCAAATGTTACATCCAGGAAAGTAAACACATTATTGAAAAAAACAAACAGTAGCAACTATAATAAGAATTTAGATTTATACAAGCATGGTCTGAGCTTCTGGGTGGAAGCAGCCTACTTTCAAGATGTCCACATCTTCTCTTCCTCAGCTCTTCTGTTTCTCCGGAAAAGTAATTTAAGATCAATGAAGGGTTCACAAGTGTAATTAGGTGATGAAAGTCAGTAGTGGGTTTCCAGGATCATCCAGTGTTAGAATAGTCAGGTTCTCTTCCTTACTGTGTGTGCAGAGCATCCACTATAGAAGGATTATACAGGGGATGGGGGGTTTGGGAGGTGAATCCTCGCTAAAATTAGGTATTATTTTTTCTTGTAAGTGGTATAACCAAGGTTTAACCTTTTTTTAGTTTAATTAAAGAATATGCAACCAGAAAGATTTCATAGGATCCATTCTGTTTACGTTGTAGTTGATCTTCAATTGTGTTGATTTTTCTAATTCTTGAGGAGGACCTAATCATCTGGGCTCACATGATGCAAGGGAACATCCGCAGAAAACATTCACTCTCTAGAAGCATACTTGTATATGGCACATAAGTAACACCTAGAGGTTGTATACATTTTATGGCATCTAATTTCTTTACAATATGATCATTTATGTTATTACAGTTGTCTGTTTTTTATCCCTCTCCCCCTCTCCAACCAGCCATCCCCTACTCTCTCAGGCAGTCCCCATGTCCACAGGTCATGCATATATGTCCTTTGGCTACTCTATTCCCTGTGCTGTACTTTACATCCCCATGACTATTTTTTAACTATCAATTTGTACTTCTAATCCTGTCACCTTTTTCACTCATCCCCCTGAACTCCCTCCCATCTGTCAACCATCAAATTTTTCTCTGCATCTATGATTCTATTTCTGTTCTGCTTATTTTTTTATTTTGTTTTTAGAGTCAGTTGTAGCTAGATGTGTATTTATTGTCATTTTATTATTCATATTTTGACCTTCCTCTTCTTAAAGAAGACCCTTTAACATTTCATATAATACTGGTTTGGTGGTGTTGAATTCCTTTAGCTTTTTCTTGTCTGAGAAGCTTTTTCTGTTCTTCAATTCTAACTGATAGTCTGAAGGGTAAATTAGCCTTGGTTATAGATCCTTGCTTTTCATTGCATTGAATATTTCTTGCCACTCCCTTCTAGCCTGCAAAATTTCTTTTGAGAATCAGCTTACAGTCATGGGAGCTCCTTTATAGGTAACGAACTGGTTTTTTCCTTGCTGCTTTTAAGATTTTTTCTTTGTCTTTAACCTTTGGCATTTTACTTATGATGTGTCTTGGTGTAAGTCCCTTTGGGTTTTTCTGGTTTGTGACTTTCTGTACTTCCTGGGGCAACTTAGCAAGAGGTATGGGAATTGCTGAAGCCAGGTGTTGCTTATTTGAGAGAATTTAGGAAAATCTGGCAGCACCTAAATTTTTAGTTAGCATTCTAAGGCTTGTGCTCTGTCTGTCTTCCATGCACAAAAATATCAAACGGCTTTCTAATGTCTGGGAGACCAAGTGCTGAGGCTGTAATTGCATTCTGGGGGTGGGTACAGCCACCTAAGGTAATGCTTCCTTTCAATCTGGCAAAAAAGTTTCTTTGTGCTTAGAGGACTCAATTCCTAGATCTTTTACAATTGATTGAGAAATTTGTGCCTTTCCCTTGGAGACTTTACATCCTCAATCTGCCAGAAAGTTTAAAGTGAGGGTTGCATTTTGGTCTAATCTTTCTTAATTTTACTGCAATTAGTATGTTATTCACATATTGGAATAGGACTCCCTTTTTAAACTGGAGATTCCTTAGGGCGTTTGCTAAGGCTTCCCTAAAGATAATGGGGACATTTTTAAATCCTTGTTGGTGTACTATCCAGCAATGTTGTTTCACATTAGTGTCTGGATCATCCCATTCAAAGGTATACAGTTCCTGAGAGAGTCAGGGCTTAGAGGTATGCAGTAGAAAAGCATCTTTTAAGTCCAGAATTGTATGTAAACCATCAAAAGTCTCCAGAAAAAGTTGTAAGCCAAGTATAGGGATTTGGCGTCCCCAGGTGTATATCCTCCCCAATTTAATTAGTGGTTCTCAAATCAGAACAACAGAAAGATAATCTGACAAGTTTGGATTAATTGGTATTTAAGAATGGTAGTTATCAGAGTCTTTATGCCTTTCTTTACATGCCTCTTTAAAGGATATTGCTGTAAATTTTAGGATTTGGCACCTGCACAGAATTTTATTACTACTTAGTCAATGTCTTGGCTCTTCCTGACCTCACATAAGCCCAAGCATCTGCTCCTACCTTTTTGTAGAATTTCTTCAGGGATTTCTGGTTGAGGCTTGTCTTTTGATTACAATAGCACAGCTTGGAGGATGCAGGCTTGATCTGGAAATACTTTGATGTCAACTTTTTCTGGTATGAAAGTCGCTTTGGCATTTAATTTTGTTCATACCAACAAGGGAATAAGGCATTCACACTGTGTTTTTAATGTTTTCCCTTTGTGACATTTAAATAGCTGAAGAAAGGATCTGTAGATCTCCCCAAATATTCCAATTATAGTTTTGGTTTTAGGGGATGGGGGGTGCTTGTCTGGTATTTAAGATAGAATTAAAGTCTACAAATCTCTTTCCCAGAGCAAATGTCACCCAGGGTTCCTTGTAGGAAATGTTGATAGAACTAATACAATCTAGCGGAGCTCCCTGGCCCTGTTATACCTGGCTGCTATATGGTATAGCATCTGGTGGGTTGATAATGTGGGAAGTTAGTTCCCTTGTCCTTCAGTGACTATTAGCATATTCTTCTCACCAACAACCCTCTTGTTTACAGCATGCATATTGTAAAGGTGAAGGGCCCTTCAGGTCAGGTGGTAGGGGGGCCTGAAGGTCTTACCCATGGTTGTTTGTTTCCTCCAGCAAGCACGTCACTGGGTCTTGATTGATTGCTGTTTAGTGCTGCTGTGAGTAGTACAGCTTCCTTGCTCAAGGTCACCACAATGGCCTCACACAGTTTTTCTCCATACTGTTTCTGAATTCATCTCAGATTGCTTACTGTTTTCCTGTCTTATGGACATATTGTCTCCTCGGGGCTATTGAACCTACTCTGTTCTTTTTGCCTTGTTCCCTCTTTCCTGAGAGACCTCCTCTCTATCCTCCACCTTCTTTCAGATCTTTAGTCACCTCCTCAGTGAGGCCTTCCTTGGCCAAACTTTTAAAAAATTCTTTCACTAACCCCTCCCCGTCTGACATTCCATTCCTCTTCCTGGCATGACTTTTTCTCTTCTTTATGAGGTGACAACTATTGTTATCCTCATTTCACAGTAAACTGAAGTCTTATGTTCAAGATCACAGAACTAGGAAATAAAAAGATAACTCTCTGCAAGATTATTCCAGAGCTTGTTCTCTTACTTAGAGTCCTAAGAAGGCTCTTAATAACTATTTTCTATAGTTAATCCATTGCCCACCTAAGATGTAAACGTTTCAGGCTTAGTGACAAATCACCAAATGTCCTATGAAGGATAAACTGTACCTCATTTTAAAAAATGTTTTGGTCAATATTCATAAAAGTCTGGCTTTTGTTGAAAAATTCAAAGTAAAAATTCTGAGCAAAAGAATATAAACTATTATTTTTATTTTCTTTGACCAGTGATCTGGAAGGCTTACTGAACAATAAATCAAGGAGAATTTATATTTTATTGAGTTTTCTTTATGACTATAACACTGGGAGATCCTGGGGTCTAAAAAATACCATGGACCCATAATTAAATGATTTATTTCCCCAAGCAACAATGTTTTTATACAAATCAGTCAGAAATAATTTTCAATGGCATGATTTCTAAACAAATTTTTGTTTATTAACATAATGTCACACAGACACAATTATTTATTTGCATGATGTCACATGCACACTCATATTTCTTTATTTACTTGGCATCACACCAAGAAAAAGGTCACCAATAGCTGAAAAGGTTTATGAGATTAACCTAAACCTATAATAATATTCATAATAATAGTTACCATTCATTGAGTACTGCCCATGTGCTAATTACTGCAGAAAGTGCTTTTGGTGTATTGCTAATTTAATTTCCATAACAATACTGAGGAAGGTATTTTATCTCCGCTTTTCAATGAAAAAATTGAGCATCTGGGAGATTTAATGCCTGGCCCAAAGTCAGCCAGATATCAGGATATGAAAACAGTTCTACAGAACTACAAAGTAGTACAATACAATAATTATGCAATACATGTACTAATGTACAGAAAAAAATATTCACAGAGCAGCCACAAATATTTATGTTATCTAGTTACACACTATCTCCCCATTAAGAATGTCTATAGTCTTAGTAGTAGAACTAAGACTATAGACATTTTTAATACACCCATTCTTTCTTTTCAGTTTTTTTTAATCAATTTATTTTTCCAAATACATTTGTCTCCGCCTTCCCCCCACCACTTTCCCCTGCTCCCTCCTTCCTCTCCCTCCCTCAATCCCTCCCCACTTTGGCTTTGTCCATGAGTCCTTACTGTATGTTCCTTGACTTGCCCCTTTCCTTTCTTTTTTCCCCGCCCACCCCTCCCTCCTTCCCTCTTTTCCTTTCAGTGTTGCTGGTCTTATTTTCCTTGAACCTTTGTATTGTTGGTTAGGTTCCACTTATAGGTGAGATCATATGGTATTTGTCTTTTGCCCCCTGGCTTATTTCGCTTAGCATAATGCTCTCCGGTTCCATCCATGCTGTCGCAAAGTTTAGTAGTTCTTTTTTTCTTTCTGCTGCGTAGTATTCCATTGTGTAAATGTACCATAGTTTTTTGATCCAATCATCTACTGCTGGGCATTTAGGCTGCTTCCAATACTTGGCTATTGTAAATTGTGCTGCTATGAACATTGGGGTGCATAGGTTCTTTTGAACTGGCTTTGTGGGATTCTTAGGGTATAGTCCCAGCAGGGGAATCATTGGATCAAAAGGCAGTTCCATGTTCAGCTTTTTGAGGAAATTCCACACTGCTTTCCACAATGGCTGTACCAGTCTGCATTCCCACCAACAGTGCACTAGGGTTCCCTTTTCTCCACAACCTCGCCAGCACCTGTTGATCTGTTTGTTGATCTGTTTATGATGGCCATTCTGAATGGTGTGATATGGTATCTCATTGTGGTTTTGATCTGCATTTCTCTGATGGCTCTTGATGCTGAGCATCCTTTCAAATGCCTCTGGGCCCTCTGTATCTCCTCCTTGGAAAAGCATCTGCCCAGGTCCTTTGCCCATTTTTTGATTGGATCATTTGTCTTCCTGGAGTGGAGTCAAGTGAGTTCTTTATATATTTTGGTGATCAAACCTCTATCTGATGTATCATTAGCAAATATATTTTCCCATACAGTTGGCTCCCTTTTTATTTTGCTGATGTTTTCTTTAGCCGTGCAGAAGCTTCTTATTTTGATGAGGTCCCACTTGTTTATTCTTTCCTTTATGTCCCTTGCTTTAGGAGACATATCGGTAAAAAAATTGCTGCGTGGGACACTTGAGAGTTTCCTGCCAATGACTTTGTGGAGACTTTTATGGTGTTGCAACTTATATTTAAGTCTTTTATCCATCTTGAGTTTATTTTTGTGTATGGTGTCAGCTGATGATCAAATTTCAATTTTTTGCATGTAGCTGTCCAGCTCTCCCAACACCATTTTTTGAAGAGGCTATTATTACTTCACTTTATGCTTCTGCCCCCTTTGTCAAATATTAGTTGCCCATATAGACCTGGAAAGCCTTCTTTTCTAAGTTGCATCTGTCAATACACCAGAGAAAGAGAAAAACCACCTCACAAATTATAGGGGGGATTTTGATATTCTCTGTCTTGCATTCTTCTATTATATTTACATGATAGTCATTTTAAATATTTATAAAGTTCCTGAAAAGCATTTTGGACTCCAGGGATTAAAATAAATCGAAATGAATTCTGCCTTCTCCTGCTTATATTTGAGAACTTTCTATAGATTCTTATTTACTATTAAAGGCAAGAATTCCAGTACAGTGCCTGAGATACTGCAGATAATATTCCCTTATAGACTTTCATCAAATTTTAAAATTAAATTTATTGGAGTAACATCAGTTGATAACATGATATATTTCAGGTGTACAACTTCATAATTCAACATCTGTATACTCAATTGGGTGCTCACCACACACAATCTAGTCTCCCTCTGTCACCACACATTTGACTCCCTTTACCTTCTTTTTTCTTCACACTTCCCCCTTCCTGTCTGGTAACCACCATTCTGTTGTCTGTATCGATGAGTTTGTTTTTTCTGTTTTGTTTGTTCATTTCTTTGCTTTTTGTTTTATATCCCTCATGTGAATTTTCATTTTTTTTATTTTGGACCTATCTTCAGCTGGCAAGATTTTCAGAGAACTCCAAAGTGCCTGACTTTTACAGAAGACAGTGCCATGTCATCCTTTAAAGTTAGGACACCTATCATAGCAAGGATCCGCTTTTCCTTTTGGAGATGGAAGTGTGGGTGGCATCAATCTGTCCTCTGAATTCCGAAAGCTCTCAGCCTAGAGCAGTTTTCTGTTTTGGAGGAGATTACTTTTGCATGCTGGCTTTGTTCCTCTGAGTTCGCAGTATCTCAGAGATTATCTCCGAGTTTTCTTCAATATTCCATAGTTGTTCTGATGATTACTTAGAGGGATCTTTGAAGCCACTCCTGGTATTCAGTTGTTAGATAACTTCCTTTATCTCTTTCTTTCTCAATCATTAGCAGTGAAGCTGCAGCCAGACCTAGGTCTTTCCAAGTCTCAGCTTCCTACTTCTGTCCTCACAAATGGTGTCTACGAATCTCTAATCCACTTACACAAGGTTTAGTTTCCATGCCAATGCATAAAGAGCAAAGAGGCTGTTATTCTCATTCTCCATTTAAGCCAATGTTCTTATTCCCAGGTATTGTACAGAGAAAAGTAAACTCTTCAGTGATGGATGGGGCACTTCAATCAACTGAATCACTCTGAAACTAAGATTCAGTACACAAGAGAAACATACCTTCTTAAGCTGCCTACAGACATTGTCTACCCATTCTTAGTAGTAACAATGCTACTATCAGAATGGCATTTATGGGCATCAGGATACTTCTCTCTCTAGCAGTCTTCAGAAGCCACACAAAATCTTTTGTTTTCTATTTTCTGTATTTGATGTAAATAGTCATTTTCTCATTATTTTTGTCACTTACCTCAGACTCTTTTCACTACAATTGCAAAGATGATAGTTTGGCTTCTATCAATTAGAATACACTATTGTTTTCTGGTAAAATACTGATCATCTTGATTAAATTTGGGAACACCTGGCCTCTTGCTAAGCCACTGGTGAAATACATACCCTTGCCTCCCTGACTCAGGGTTACATACAAACAGTGGCCACAACTAACTGGTGCAGGTAGCTAATCTCATCAGATCTGTATTGATTCAGATTAGCTTCAATGCAACACATTTAGTTTATAATACCTGAATCCCAAATATCTAGAAATGCATTTTTTTAGAGATTACCAGTTCATCTACTAACTACATGTCTCATATGTAATTTGTGAAAAAAAAAAAAAAAGCTCATTAAAATATGGTAACAGGTCTGAATCCTGCTGGGCACTGTTTTATAACATGGATTTGTAAGTAGTTTTTCTTTTGTTAAAGGAGGAGAAAATAAATCTCTTCAAAGACTTATTTCTTTAAACCTATAGGTCATCTACCAGAGAGAGATGCCTTAATAAATATGAGTGCCTCAAGGTTAGGTCCTGATAATATTATTCATTGTTATATTTTCCTAAACCAATCAATGCAGTTTTTACTTAGTAGGTTCTCAGTGCACTGTTACTGAATAAATGAAATTAGGTCTAGATCCCTGTTGTTACCAGCCATGTAGAATGCTCCTTATTCCCTGTTCCTATCAAGAGAGCAAGCACAAGCAGACAGAGAGATGATGCTATGGGTTATACTCGGGATTTTTTTTTTTCATCTCTAGAGTGAAAAATAAGTAAAAGGTGTTATACAAGGCTGGACAGAACTGCCATCTTAAAATCAAGCACCTAAAGTCCTCAAATAAAATAAATAAAATAAATAAAGTCCTCAAATCTCAATAGCCATCTTGTATAAACTATTTTCCCTGAAGTAAGTAAAGAAATTATTTAATTCTCATTTTATAGAGAGCTAAAGAATACCAGATTTAACCAACTTGACTCAAGTCAGACAACTCGTTGGTAACCAGAAACCAGGTTCCTATCATTCCTTGTTCCTTAATGAGAAAGAGAAGAATGTGCAGAGCATGAGAAATGGAAGCAATGGGTCTGGTTACATCAGTCAGACTCTGACAATAGTTTAGGGTATAAAGCCCTTCACATTAATAGTGTGTGCCTGATTCATACTCTTAATTGATACCAGAGGCTTTCAGACAAATTCTGTTTAAGAGTCTTTTGTTATCTTCATGAGAGAACTGGACTTCTGAGAAAAACTGTAAAATAAGGTCCAACATTGCTTGGGAACTTAGTATATGACATGCACAGTCTAGTTGTATTACATATATGACCTCGTTTAATGTTTGCAAAAATCAAAATGTAGTATTCTTTTTTGAATTTAAACTTTATTTTTCAATTACAGCTTATGTTCAATATTATTTTGTATTAGTTTCAGGTGTACAATATAGTGGTTAGGCAATCGTATACTTTACAAAGTGTTCCCCTCGATGCCTCCAGTACTCACCTGGCACCATACATAGTTACTATTCTTGATCTCACCTAACAGATGAAGAAAATGAGGCCAGGGAGAGCTAGAATTTGTAGCCTATATTCTTAAATTTTGCTTTGGAGTTCCTTTGCATCCCTGCGAGTTAGGTTACTACTCTTAACTAAATCTTTTTGTTCTATCTTAATGTGCAATCCTTGTTTTCCCCTACACAAAGACACATATGAGACCTTTGAGGGCACTTACCCCTTCATGTGCTCAGTGTTATTTAGTAAGTCCTTTATTTGTTGAATAAACTCTTCTGAGAATTTTGCATACTCATTAGTAGATTCTGGAGCTATAAAACAGATTGGGCATTGATCTTTGCCTAAAAAAGCATATAATCTGCAGGTGAAATGAGCAGATAGTATTGATACAGAATGATACTGTGCTCTGGTGCTAAGAAAACACCCAGGAGAAATTTGAACCCCAGAGTAAGGGAGAGAAAAGAAAAAGTCAGGTTGCAGGATGAGATAGCCTTTGAGCTGAGTCTTAGAAGAAATATCAGTTGTGTGGATGAATAAAATTGATAAAGTCACTCCAAGCACAGGAAAATAATATGAAAAAGCAAAAGCCTTATTTGTTCAGAATCATTCAGTACAAGGTATCGAAAGAACCAACAAGACTCAGTGAATGTGTAGCTGTAGTAGACAAGGAATGGTAAAATGATTGAATACTGTACCATCATTGACCTGCTTGGACGCTGAGAGAAAGAGAAGACTTCGTCCTTATTATGTATTTGGGCTTAGGGTTACAAAAGAAGAGTTTATGGTTAAGTGATTTTTCTCCAGCACAGAAACAGCCCTAGAATCAAACACAAAGAATTGGAATATGTGCGGACTGATTCATGTCTGGATTTTCAGGGCATGGAAGGGAAAAAATAGAGGGTCTCATGTGCTGGCCAGAAAAGAGAAAAGTGGTAGAATGATTGTATCATCAAGGCCTCTAGAGAATAAATTGAGCAATAAACTAGATGAAAGGGAGGGCTTCAAAGACTGGAGGCCTCTCAGGAAACAAACAAACACAGACAAACAAAAACATGTCTACCTGTACTTGCGAGCGACACTGAGAAGAATTGAAAGTAGGAGTCTTTATTTGAAGATTGATGCTTTGTGGTTTAAGATTTCCAGGGTTGTAAAAGTGAAGGCACATTTTCTAGTGTAGAAAGTTTATGACATTACCAAATATACTTCTAAATTGGCTCATTCTCTGGTAGGTGGCAAAAAGCTGGGTTCTTTTTAGAAAAATCTGAAATCCTTGTGGTGTTAATCACAATATAATCAATAATGTAATTTGTTCTTTCACTCATCGAATGGAAAGTGCAGTAGAGTACACCATTACCCAGATGTTTTAGCAAGTTTTATCTGTTTCTTTTTTCAATTTCTTGAAGAGTCTCCTGACACATACTGTAAAGACATCATCTCTCAGTTAGGTTCTGGCCTGTTGAAACTCAGACTCTCCTATCCCTAAAGACAAATTATGGGCAAGGCTTGTTCACCTCTTAAGATTGCTCAGAGTATAAGAGCCTTGCCAAACAGTTGCTAGAAGGAAAAGAGGTGATCAACCTCAACATTTTTAATATAAACCAATTTTCTCTGAGATGCTACATTTGGATGAAAATCAACCCACTGAAAACTCGTAATAATTGCAATTCCCTCTGGGAGCAAGTTGAAGAAAAATATTGCTTATAAAAATAAAAATAAATAATAAAATCAGAGATAAAACTGTATCGTAGGAAAAATAAAACCAGATCTTGACACCTTGTACTTGGAAACTTTTTGGTACAGAAAACCAATGCCATTCACTCTTCAAAAAAGAGAACATACATGATTTAACTTAATGGTTCTTTAAATGCCTATAATCAAATCTACTTTGTTTAAATTTACTTGAAGATTTTTACAAATCACAACCTACTGAGACAGTAAAACCTTTAACATTAACTTTTAATGGAATAATTATTGTTAAGAATTGCTTTCTTGTCCTAAAGAAACTACATCAGACATAGTTTATATGTACTAAACTTGGAAAACATTTTTCTTATTGTCCTATCTCAGTATCCTCATCTATAAAAAATGAGCTTAGGCAAATGACAATTTTGATAATATATGTGAAATATTGTGTATAAATGTCCTAAATGGTAGTACATAAATTAAATCTGAGGATAATTTTCTTTGAGTCAATTTCTGGTGGACCAACATTATAGACTATATTATAATTATCCTCCTAGCAACACATTTAGGATAGCTATTTGAGACCAAGAACACCATATTTGTCCCTCCACTAATCTTTCTGAGGAATATACCATGTTGCTTTGTTCATAAAACCAACTGGTACAATTTTAAACATTTAGAAAAATGGAATAGTTTGAAAATTTTATTTAAAACTATTAGTGACCTTTTAAGACTGGGAACTTTCAAAAAGGCTATCATTGATGTGTCATTGTACATGATTTGAACAATGAAAAAAGAATAACTAAATTCTAGGACATATTTTCTCCCATCACGAATTTGGAAAACAGTGAATATAGTTATAAAGTGCTAATTCTGGGTGGAATCTGGAGAGGCTAGTTTTCTCAGGGAAAAAATGGAAGAGTTTTGTAAAATGTCCTTCTTTCTGCCTATAGAATTTCATCAGGCTCCTTCCTTTTAGAAGGTACTGATCACTGACTCTTTAATTCCCTTGTTAATTCTATACATGTGACCCTCAATTCTACACTGGAGAGGCACAAACTAGAGACTGTCACTTTTATAAAAGAAAAAAAAAACACTCCTATTCAGCAACTTCACTTTGGGTATATATTCAAACAAAATAAAATCACTACGTCAAAGATGTGTCTCCACTCCCATGCTTATTGCAGCATTATTTGTAAGAGCCAAACATGGAAACACTTTTATGTTTGACAGATAAATGACTAAAGAAAATGTGGTATACAAACATAATAATATGCATGTGATATATATAATAATATGCAATGTTATAATAATATATATGTATTCAGCCATAAAAAAAAATGAAATCCTGCCATTTGCCATAGCATAGATGGACCTGATAGTATTATGCTAAGTAAAATATGTCAGATAGAGAAGGACAAATATCATATGATCTCACTTATATGTGAAATCTAAAACAAGAATAACAAGAACTACTCATTAAAAATATATATATATTTTTTTATATATAAGATTTGTGATTACCAAAGACTACCTGTGGGGAAGATTGGATGAAGGTGTTCAAAAGGTACAAGCTTCCAATTGTAAGATATATAAGAACTAGAAATGTAATTTTCAACATGGTGATTATAATTCACATTGCTTTATGTTATATTTGAAAGTTGTCCAGGAATTAATTCATAAGTTCTCCTCACAAGGAAAAAATGTTTTTTCTTTTGTTTTTTTTAATCAATATGAGATTTTGGATGTTAACTAAATTTATTGTGTATACCTTAAACTTATACAGTGTTGTGTTGTAATTATACCTCAATAATATTAAAAAAGAAAACTTTATAGTATCAGCAAATTATGAATATATTGGTTTGCTAAACATTTTTTTCCCTAAATTTCATGCCAAACTTCTTTTTAACAACTTAGAAGTTTGGGCCAATATTCTGCACAATGAGCTGTGGACTTTTCCACAATCAATGATTGTTACTCTGACACCTTTAGAGAAACTAAGAGATGTAGCAGTAGATTGACAACTCTTACTGATAGCTTCTCAAATTTTGACTACAAACAGAAACATACCATTTGGTATGAATACACCATAGATCATTATTATTTATGTATAGACTGGATATCAAATGTGAGGTATATGAAATGGAGGGTGAGATATTGGCTTCTTTCTCTCTGCCTTGATGATTTGAAGGCAGCACCTAAGAAGTAGAAACTATAGCCACCTGCTATCATACACAGAGAGCTAAACATTCTTCTCCATTTCCTTGTTTGCAGACAGATAATCAAGTGATCTGGTTGGACTGTCACCTCAGTGTTCATCAGGGTTGCTCTGATCAACTAGACCAAAGTCTCCATTGCTCCTGTAATTACATACTGGGTCAAAGGTAATGACCATCCTAGGTAGCAAAGGGCAAGTAAAGTAAAATATAGTACCCTAATTTGGCACCAATCTTTAATAAACTACTGTACTCTTCCTTTAACGCATTTAAGTACTTATATTCACTGGGAGATGATGTTTCTTTAATCCATGACCTCCAACACTTTTTTTTACAAGGTGGGTCATAAATAAACAAGGATAAGGATAAAAATAGAGGAAGGGTCAAGTCAAAGAACATGTGTGGAGGACACACGGACAAAGCCAAAGTGGGAAAGGATTGAGGGGGGGAGGTGGAGGATGGGTGCAGGAGAAAGTGGTGGCAGGAAGATGGAGACAAATGTATTTGAAAAATAAAAAAATAAAATTAAAAAAAAATTTCCAAGTTCATGTTGTATTTAGACAGCCCCAAAGTATTATGTGCAATAAGGTGTTTAGCATAAAAAAAATATGGTTTCTTAAATTTAACATGTACTTCTTATAATGCATTTCTTCTCTTTGTAAATGTTATTTGGCTTAAGAGGGTCCACAAATTTAAAACTTTACTAATATTAATTTTCTCAGAATAACTATATGGATAAAAATATATTTTTCATTATTTAAACTTTGTGAAATGTAACACTTTTTTCTTCAGGATACTGATTAATACCAAAGACTAGTTGTGTTATTAATAAATACCAATAATTAACAAAAAAGAATAAAAATAGCTGCAAATCTATTTATTGATTTATTTACTTATTTATTTTTTCTGAATCTGCTACCTTTCATTTTATGGGATGATGCTCCAACCAACTGAGCCACTCCAACCAGGGCTGGATACATTTTTATTTTATTTTATTAGTTTTTATTGTTGTTCAAGTACAGTTGTCTCTATTTTCCCACCACCACTCTCCCCAACCCTACCCACCTCCACCTTCCACTCTCAATCCTACCCCACTTTGGCTTTGTCTAGAAATCAGTTTCTAGCCCATGGACTTACCCAGGCTTTTATTTTAACAATTGTGATTCAGGATAGATAGGCAACTTAAGTTTATGGCAGGCTAGAGTGAAAATCTATATTCCAATTCCCTGTTCAATATTCCCTCCACTATTCCAGAATACTTTTTAGTCCTGGTGCTTCTGGATTTTCAAAGCAATGGTTCCTATTCTCGTCCTTCAACCAGAATGAACATCTTGAAATTTTCTATTCTCTGCCTAATGTTCACTAGAAACCATGAACGTAGGGATTCCCTTCCTCTCACCCCGACCCTTTCATCAAACTAAATGTTTTTAAAATATGAATTCCTGTTGTATGTTATTCAGATAAACACAAAAGTCTAAATTTGAGTTTTCAAGACTGAGTAATGGTAAAAATATTTAATAATCTAGTGAAATGCTTGTGACCCATGCACAAGTCCTACAGTTGAATTTATACAGACCTAGAAATCTGAGAGCTGTTTCAAGTATTGCTAGCTGGCAAGTGAGAACAGGGAAATCCAAAAATAAAGGTTACTATCCAAGAGACTATTATTTAAAAAAGAAAAAGCTCCTTTCATTTTCTTTATTTTTTATTTTTTATTGTTGTTTAATTACAGTTGTCCCTGCTTCCCCCCAGGACCCTCCCCTGCTCTACCCATGCCCCACCTTCCACTTTCACTCTTCCATCCCCCTTTGACTTTGTCCATGGGTCCTTCATACATGTTCCTTGACTTGCCCCTTCCCCCTCTTTCTCCCGTTATTTTCCTCCCCAGCCCCCTGCCCCCAGCTCTGGTCACCGTCAGTTTGTTCTTTATTTCCATGTCTCTGGTCCTATTTTGCTCGCTTGTTTGTTCATTTTCTATAAAAACTTCTAATATAAACAAGAGTAAAGAAGGATCTCCCCCTCCACAACAGCCTATCAAAGATTGTGTCCCTAAGTTTAAAAGCCTAGTGGTGCTGGTCTGTCTGGCTACATCTGTGCTATATCGGACCCATCTCTGCCAGAGAGACTTAAGGTCTGGTTTTGTTCAATTGTACTTTGTTGTGTGTTTTTTAAAGTACTTTTTAGAAAATAATTTTTTTTTACTTTTCAATTACAGTTGACATTCAATACTATATTAGTTTCAGGTGTATAGTAAAGTGGTTAGAAGTTTATAAAACTTATGAAGGTGATCCCCCAGTAAGTCTGATACCCACAGTAAGTCTCATACTAATGGCACCACAAGTAGTTATTATAATATTATTGACTATATTCCCTATGCTGTGCTTTACACCCCCATGACAATTCTGTAACTGCCAATTTGTACTTCTTAATCCCTTCACCTTTTTCACCCTTCCCATCCATTCCTCCTACCATCTGGAAAACATCAGTCTGTTCTCTGTATCTATGAGTCTGTTTCTGTTTTGTTTGTTTATTTTGTTTTTTAGATTCCACTTATAAATGAAATCATATGGTATTTGTCTGACTTGTTCCTCTTGACATAATATCTTCCAGGCCCACCTATATTGTCACAAATTGTAAGATTTCATTCTTTTTATGAAAAGTAATAATTCGTTGTATGTGTGTACCCATTTTCCTTAACCATTCATCTATTAATGAATGCTTAGTTTGCATTCATATCTTGGTTATTGTAAATAATGCTACAGTGATCAAAAGGATATATATATCCTTTTGAGTTACTGTTTTGAATTTTGTCAAATAAATACCCAGAAGTGGTATTGCAGGGTCATGAGATTGTTCTATTTAAAATTCTTTTAGCAATTACCATACTGTTTTTCATAGTGGCTGCACCAACTTGCAATCCCACAAAAAGTGCACAAGAATTTCCTTTTCTCTACATCCTTATCAACATGTTTGTTGATTTATTGATGATAGCATTTTGACAGGAGTCATGTGATAATCTCATTATAGTTTTAAGTTGCATTTCTTTAATGATTAATGATGTTTACCATCTCTTCATATGTCTATTAGCCATCTGTATGTATTTTTTTGTAGAAATGTGTATTCAGGTCTTTTGCCTATTTTTAATTGGATTATTTGGGGGGGGGTTGGTATTAAATTATATGTTTCCTTATATATTTTGGATACTTACCAAATGTATTATCAAATGTATCATTGACAAATCTTCTACTTGATAGGTTGTCTTTTTGTTTTATTGATAATTTTCTTTGCCATTAAAATAATTTTGACCTTGATGTAGTCCCATTTGTTTAATTTTTTCTTTTGTTTCTTTTCCCAAGGAGACATATCCCCCCCAAAAATTGCAAAGAGCAGCCACAAAGAGTTTGTTGCCTGTGTTTTCTTCTAGGAGTGTTATGGTTTTGACTCTTACATTTAAGTCTTGAGTCTATTTTGAGTTTTTTCTTGTATATAGTATAATAAAGTGGTCTAGTTTCATGTTTTAGCAGGCACCTGTTCAATGTGCTCAACACCATTCATTAAAGAGACTGTCTTTACCACATTGTATATTCTCACTCCTTTTGTCATAGATTAAGTGACCATACAGGTGTGGGGTTATTTCTGGGTTGTCTACCTTGTTCCATTGATCCATATGTCTCTTTTTATCCTGTACCATGCTGTTTTGACTACTACAGCCTTATAGCATTGTTTGACACCATGTAGGGTGATAACTCTGACTTTGTTCTTTTTCCTCAAGATGGCTGTGGTTATTTGGGGCCTTTTGTGGTTTTATATAAATTGTTGAATTATTTGTTCTAGATCTGTGAAAAACATCATTGGTATTTTGATGGGGATTAAGTTAAATCAATACATTGCTTTGGGAAGTGTGGGCATGTTATTGATATTAATTCTTCTTATCCATGAGCATGGTATATGTTTCCACTTATTTGTACCTTCTTCAATGCCTTATAATTTTCCAAGTATAGGTATTTTAGGTATAGGTTAAATTTATACCTAGGTATTTTATTCTTTTTATGTTTAGGTTAAGTTTATACATAGGTATTTTATTCTTTTTGATACTATAGTAGAAGGGATTGTTTTATTAATTTTTTTCTTATAGTTCATTATTGGTATATAGAAATGCCAACTATTTCTGAATGTTAATTTTGTATGCTGCTACTTTGCTGAATTCATTTATTAGCTCTAGTAGATTTTTGGTGGAGTCTAAAATTTTCTATGTACAACATTATGTCATCTGCCAATAATGACAGTGTTACTTCCTCTTTTCCAATTTGGATGCCTTTTTTTTGTTTTTCTCATCTGATTGCTGTGGCTAGAACTTCTAGTACTATGTTGAATATGAGTGGAGAAAGCAGACATCTCTGTCTTGTTCCTGATCTTAAGAGAAATGCTTTTAGTTTTTGTCCATTGAGTATGGTGTTGGCTATGTGTTTGTCATATATGGCTCTTATTATGTTTAAGTATGTTCCCTTTATTCTCACTTTGCTGAGAGTTTTTATGATAAATGGGTGCTAGATTTTACCAAAGGCTTTTTCTGTCTCTAGTAATATGATCATGTGGTTTTTATCCTTCATGTTGTTTATGTGGTGTTTATGTGGTGTATGTTTATTGATTTGTGGATATTGTACCAAACTTGCATAACCCAGAATAAATCCTACTTGATTATGGTGTATGATCTTTTTGATGCATTGCTGTGTTCAGTTTGCTAATATTTTGTTGAGGATTTTAGCATCTATGTTCATCAGGAATATTGGCCTATAATTTTCTTTCCTTGTAGTGTCTTTATCTGGTTTAAGAAATAGCATAATTCTGGCTTCACAAAATGATCTTGGGATTTTTCTCTCCTTTTGAATTTATTGAAATAGTTTAAGAAAGGCAGGTATTAGTTCTTCTTTCACTGTTGGTAAAATTCACCTGTGAAGCCATCCAGCCCAGGGCTTTTATTTGTTGGGAGGTTTTTTGTTTTGTTTTGTTTTTTTAATTACAGCTTTACTTTCTTTAGTTGTAATCTGTCTATTAAGATTTTCTTACTCTTCTTCATTCAGATTTGGGAGATTGTATGATTCTAGGAATTTATCCATTTTTTTCCAGATTGTCAAATTTGTTGGCATATAGTTTTTTATAACATATCCTTACAATCCTCATTATTTATTTGGTAACTGTTGTTACTTCTGCTCTTTCATTTCTGATTGTATTTACTTGGGTCCTCTCTCTTTTTTTTGTGATGAGTCTGGTTAATGGTTTCTCAGCCTTGTTTTCTTTTCAAAGACCCAGCTCTTGGTTTCACTGATTTGTTTGTATTTTTATACTCTATTTCATTTATTTCTGCTGTACTCTTTATTTTCTTCCTTCTACTCACTTTAGGCTGCTTTGTTTGTTGTTGTTTACAGTGTTTTTAAGTAAGAATTTAGATTGAGCTTTTTCTTTTTCCCTGAGGTAGAGCTGTAATGCTATGAATTACTCTTCTAAGACCGCTTTTGTTGTTTCCAATAGATTTGGGATTGTTATGTTCTCATTTTAGTTTTTTTCAAGGTAACGTTTGATTCCTTCCTTTATCTTACTGTTAATCCATTCATTGTTTAGTAACATGTTATTTAGCCTCTGTGACATTGTGTGTTTTTCATTTTTTTTCTTGGGGTCGATTTCTTGTTTCATCACATTATGATCTGAGAAGGTGCTTGATATGATTTTAATCTTCTTAAATTCATTGAAACTTGTTTTGTGTCCTAACATATGATCTATCCTAAAAAAATGTTCCATGTACACTTGAAAAGAATATGTATTCTTCTGCTTTGGGATTAAATGCTCTGAAGAAATTGATTAAATCCATCTTATCTAGTGTGTCATTTAGGCCATGGTTTCATTGTTGCTATTTTTGTCTGGAAGGTCTATCCATTGATATCAATGGAGCATTAAAATCCCCTACTGTGACTATATTACTGTCAGTCTCTCCTCTTATGCCCAGTAAGACTTGCTTTAAATGTTTAGGTGCTCCTATATTGGGTGCATAAATGATTACCAGATTTATATCATCATGTTGGATTGCTCTTTTCATCATTATGTAGTATCCTACTTTGTCTCTTACTATAACATCTGTTTTAAAGTCTATTTTGTCATATATATGTATTGCTACCTCAGCTTATTTTTCATTCCAATTTGCGTGAAATATTATTTTCCAGCCCTTTAGTTTTATTTTAGTCTCTGTGTATCTTTTGTTCTCCTGTGAATCTCTTGTAGACAGCATATATGTGGGTATTGCTGTTATCATTCAGCTACCTATGTCTTTTGATTGGAACATTTCAGCCATTTATATTTAAAGTGATTATTGATAGATACGTATTTGACATTTAATTCTCTTAATTCTGTTCCTTTTTCTTTCTTTTTCTTTTTCTACTTCCTTAAGCAATCTCTTTAACATTCCTTTTAATGCTGGTTTGGTGTTAACAAACCCTTTTAGTTTTCCTTGCTGGGAAACACTTTTTTGTTCTTTAATTTTAAATAATAGTTTTGCTGGGTAAAGTTGGTTGTAGGTCTTTGCTTTTCACTTTTAATATTTTATATCAATCCCTTCTGGCCTAAAATATTTGTTAAAAGATCAGCTCGCAGGCTTATGGGAGCTCCCCTTGGGAAATTATCTTCTTTCTTCCTGATGCTTTTTAGGTTTTCCCTTTGCCTTTATCTTTTGCCATTTTAATTACGATGTACCTTTGTGTAGACCTCTTTGGGTTCATCTTGTTTGAGACTTTCTGTGCTTTCTGGAATTGTATCTTTTTTTCTTCACCAGGTTATAGAAGTTTTTAGTTGTGTTTTAAATAGTATCTGTATCTTGCTCTCTCTCCTCTTCTTCTGGTACTCTGATGTTGTTGATGTTGTGATGCTTCATGTTGTTCCAAAGTTATCTTAAACTACTCTTATTCTTTTAAATTCTTTTTTTTCCTGCTATGTTTGTGTGTTTTTTTCCTACCTTGTCTTCAAAGTTACTGATTCGAGCCTCTGCTTTATTCAACCTTATTTTTAACCTTCCAGTGCATTCTTGATGTCATATATAGTATTCTTTATTTCTGACTGGTTCTTTTTCATGGTTTTTATGTCCTGACTGGGTCTATTTCATGTTATTGTAGTTCTAAGTTCCTTGAACATCCTTTTGAAAATTACTTTGAACCCTATATCTGATAAGTTACTTGCCTCCATTTCATTTAGCTCTTTTTCTGGAAATTCCTCATGTTCTTTGATTTTGGATCTGTTTCTCTGTTTCCCCTTTTGGCTGTGTTTTTATATATGTTTCTATGTATTAGATAGATCTGCTATGACTCCCCGTCTTCTTGATCTCCTGAGCTCTAGGTGCTCCTTGTGTGAGTTATGTGGACTTTCTTGTTGTAATTGAGTCTTGATTGCTGACTTATGGTGAGGTTCAACCCCAACAATGACATGTGAGCTACTTTGCAGGTGGTGACCAAAAAAAAAACCCTAAAAAATAAAATAAATAATAAAATTAAATTAAAAATATAAAGAAAATAATTTAAAATTAACATAAATATGTTTTAAAAAGAAATAGCAAATAAAAGAAAAAAGAATAAGAATAAGAAAAGAAGAAAAATATGAAAAGATAAATAGAAGGGAGAAAATAAATAGAGCAGAAAAAAGCAAAAAAAAAATTTAAAGTGGCGTTTGCCTCAACAGAGTTTAGTGGTAGCTGTGATCTCTCTTTTGATAGGCTATTACTGACATTTGTTTGATCCTGCTTCTATGTTGTCTGAAGCTGGCCACTTTGTGTGTTAGTTCTGGGCCCTTTGGGATGAACTCTGATGCAGACCAATGTCAGATGCTGTCTGTGCCTAACCCTTGGCAACCTGCTTGAAGATACAAGCCATCCACACTTTGTGCCTGACTATGCTGAGCTTAGCTGCACATGGGAAGGACCAGGCTGTGCTCCAAGGCTGGCTTTTACCAGGACCAAAGCTAGGGACTGGCCAAGAAATGTCTCAAGTCACCCCAGGATCCACCCCTGCCTGGCTTCACCCTCCAGCTACCTTTTAGGCTCAGTCACTGGATCTCCCATGAGGAGGTGGTGCCCAAGTTTAGACTTCATAGAAGCTGGTGGATTTGATCCCCAACCCCAGAGCCACACAACTGAGTCTGTCTGGATTTTGTCCTAACCTCAGCAGAGCAGAGCCTCTAGTAGTCAGGAAAGCAGGGCCTCTGGAGCCCCAAAGTTGTGTCTGCTAGAAACTGGGAGCATGTTTCTATCAGATCTCTCATGAGGGTCAAGCCCTAGTCAGGGTAACAGGAAAGTGGGGGAAATGGCCTCATCCTAAAGCCAGTCACTGACACCCCCTGAGTTTGCCCAGACTTCTATGTCTCATTGTGCCATCGACTCCTTAGCTGCACTTATGATCCCCCAGGTCGGGCAAGAGGAGTTTCAGAGGGTGGGATAATTCCTTTTCTCCAGGCCGGTGCCACTTGGAGAGGACTGCTCCACCCAGGGAAAACAACTACTGTGGTATCTGAGTATGACTCAGCACCAGGATCCTGGTTGCTATCCCTCATGTCTCTCCCCAGAGCCACAGTCCCCAGACTCTCCTCAAGCAACTCCAGTCTGTACCACCCTCCCTCCACAGGAGCTGTGGGTTAGTGGTTTCCAACAACATTTTGTGTGTTGGCCTGTCAAAAGAGTGCATGGGTCTCCAGCAGACTCTGCCTCTCCTTGGCAGACAGAAGCCCCACTATTCTTCATAGTCGGCTGCTATATGTGTGCCTGTCCTGAGCTCTGTTGCTCTAGGCTAGGAACCCCAACCTGGGGTTTTAGGCCCTGAGCCTCTCAGGCAGAACTTTCTGCAGGTGAGATATCCCTTCAGCACCTCAGCTGTCACCTGCCTGTGGGATCAGGGTCATTACTTTTCACATCACGGCCCTATGTAGCTTCCTCTGAAAATCCTTGGTTATAAAATTACTCTTCAGTTAGTCTTTAGTTGGTTTTTAAAGGTGACTGTCCCCCAGTTTAGTTGTATTTTCAGTTTGGTCCTGGAAGGAGCTGCATTCAAATCTACCTACTCCACTGCCATCTTGGAAACCTACCAAAACAGCTTTTTAAAATATACTCTGAAATCTTTGAAAATGCTTTCATTTTGCAAAACTCTCCTTTGGTACAAGGTCAAACATAAGTAGAAATATTGTCCACAGTATTATTAGCGGTACTAAAATATAGTAATTATGTGATTTGATAATGTAACCTGCCATGGTCTGTAGTTTAATAATGGTGAAAATGAGTGAGCCCAGAGCTATTGTAGTCAATTGTACCCACATGGATCCTCCTAATACAGAGGTGGAGATGGTCATACTGAGGGTAGAGGAGATATGTAGCAGAATCACACAGTCTTTGCTGGCCCTGGCTGGTTAGAGGTTTTGGGCACACTACAAAACAGTCAAGGGAAGTGTCTCTGGCCAACCTAGGTGGGTTTGAATGCCAGCTCCTGAAGTGCCCAGATGGTGCTCTTTCGTGCAAGTTAATTTAACCTCTCTAAGCCTCAATAGCCTCATCTGTGAAATAAGAGGACAATAGTACTCACCTCATAAAATTGTTGAGATTTTTATAAGACAATATATTGGGTTGGCCAAAAAGTTTCTTTGTTTTTTTTCCAAAAGATAGCTCTAGTAGCATTTAGTTGTCTTTAACTTCATTGAAAACAATTTTTTGGATTGTGTTATGACAGCTGTCATATTAGCATACATTTTAAAAGAAACTTTTCAAAATTGGTAGATTTTCGTGTAGCCATTTTAAGATTGGAGATGGAAGAAAATATGCAACAATCTTGGCATATTATGCTTTATTATTTCAAGAAAGGTAAAAAACACAACTGAAACACACAAAAAAGATTTGTATAGTGTATGAAGAAGGTGCTGTGACTAATCAAACATGTCAAAAATTGTTTGCAAAGTTTTTTGTGCTGGAGAGTTCTAGCTGAACAACACGTCACAGTGGGGTAGACCAGTTGAAGTTGATAGCGATCAAATCAAGACATTGAGAACAATCAATGTTATACCATGCAGGAGATAGCTTGCATATTCAAAATATCCAAATCAATAAAGTTATTTGTGAAAATGAATAATGTGACTTGTATTTTACAGAAAAAAACATATGGACTTTCTGGCCAACCCAATACATAATATTCTTATTCAGAGATACTCCTATAATATAATGGTCAATAATATAAACTCTGGCCCAGGACTGTCTAAGTTTTAAACATAAACCCATGACTTACTATATATGTACTTATATGAACTTCTTTTAGCCTCATTTTCCTCTTTGGGGATAATAAATATTAGTAATATTATGCTTGGATTACATTACTTAATTCATATAAAGCAGTTAGTAAAGTGTCTAATTCATGATAGCTGCTCAAAAATATTAGCTGTTATTATTAGAATTCTTATAAATGTTGCTTGGAAAGCATCCAGGGTCAACAAAAAAAAACCCCCAAAAAACAAACAGTGTTCTCTTTTAATTGTTTGTTTATCTAGTTTCCATAGCAAGACAAAGAGGGAGAGAGAGACATCCTTTCTCTCTTTCTCTTCCTACTAGTTTTCCATTTTGTCCAAATACATTTAGTGTGCTCCCTGGAGAGTAGAGGTATAATTGCTTTAGTTATAGTAGAATTAGGAGGGGCACACATTAGGCTTGCGTACTGATCCATCTGACCCATGCGTCTAGCAATACTTCCAGAATACGGTGTGCATTGTCCTGCAAGCTGTAAAAGCAAATGGTTGCAGGCACATGCATTTTCCTGAGTGGTATTACAAAGGACTCCCCTTTGCCTGTACTCAATATAAGAGATCTTACTTAGACTTTACTCTTAGACTCAACAGATGTAGTCTCTGCTGCTGATGAGCAGTTGTCTGTGGGTAGGCACTTGACAAAAGTGATTTTACTAGATGATGAATATTACTGAATATTAAAACTACAACTATTGTCTGTAAATGAATAGCATTTGAGGTACAGCCAGGTGTAGCAATCCTGAAAAGAGACAAAGTTGCACTGTGTGTTATCAGTTTAATAAAGCATGTGCTCACTGTCAGTAATATTTATCTCTTAAATAATACATATGGTTGACAATACAGTTCTTTAAATCGTAGGATATTAAGATCTTGAACTCACAGATTCAGCTGTATCAACATGAATTCTTTACACAAATGTTAGCCTTTTCCACTCATCTACCAAGCACCTCCTGAAAGAACAGGTTGGTCTGCATATGTGCAAGGAAAAATTGAGATGGCTTAAATAAGGAGAAAGAAAGGGGTACAGAAAGTGATGTGGAGCTAAATTTAGGTAGAAAAAAATTTTTTCCTGGAGAATCTTTACTTTTACTGGGGTTCAATATTCATAAAATTTGACCTTTTTCCAGAGAAAAAGTATCTATGATCTTGTGAACTTAGGTATCTGTAAATTTTCCCCAAGATTCACATCATCGAAACTTCCTCTTTGTTCAGTTGTAATTGCTTTTTTGCCAAGATAGGGGAGCTTTCTATATATCTAATTTACTGTGTGTCTTTTCAGTCTAGGAATGCAGTACAGGACTCATTACATTGACTAAACAATCAGATGCTAAAATAATTACTTTGGCCATTTACTGTGTAAAAGTGAACATTTTTTATGATAAAATAAGTAATTCCATATGCACTTGAACTGTTAGTATTTGATTCCTGCTTCTCTTGTAATGTCGTTGGTCTTTTGTCTTTTAAATCAATTAGGTCTGTCTAAGGGGGATTTAAAAAAAAGAAAAAGAAAAAGAAAAACAGACCATAGTTTAATCCAGAACACTCTAATACAGTTTACTCAACATATGGTGTTTATAGATCTTGAAAACAGGATCAGGAGGAGTGCTTCAGATTAAAAAGGTTCTCTGCATATCAAGGATGGTTTTAATTTGTTAGCTTTTAAAATCTTTGGTCCTGGAATAGTTCTTATTACAACCAATAAAATGGTTAGTGAATGAGGATAAAATATCGTAATTATGTTTGTTAAATAAGATTTAGGTACTCCCAGTGGTGTGCAAATATGCCACATTGAACTCTATTATTTTACTTTATATATAAACATTTAACTTACACGTGTGCACATGCACACACAGACCCCCCCCCACACACACACCTGTCCAGAAAATGTCCAGCCATTGTTAATATAACGAGAATGGTTTTCACAGCATTGATGTACCCTGGAAGCCAAGGAGAGTGGACTAGAATGTGCATGCATGAACAATGACGACTTTACTGTACTAGTCAATGGGGGTGGTAGATACCATTGAGTGAGCATATATACAGTGTGGCTAACACATTCCAAATGACTGAGCAAGTAGAGCAACAAATCTGCATTGGATTTTGCATTAAGCTTGAACATTCCTCTGTGGAAACTATTTGGATGATTCAGAAGACCGCAGTGATGGGCAACCAGTGATTGGCAGCATCATCAGGACAATGAGCCTGCTCATGAATCACATCTTGTTCAGAGTTTTTTGACAAAACATCAAATCACCCAGGTGACTCAGTACCCCTACAGATTTGGTACCCTGTGATTTCTGGCTTTTCTCAAAACTAAAATCACCTTTGAAAGGGGAGGGATTTCATACC
The DNA here is from genome assembly GCF_021234165.1 of Pteronotus mesoamericanus. Taxonomy (NCBI): domain Eukaryota; kingdom Metazoa; phylum Chordata; class Mammalia; order Chiroptera; family Mormoopidae; genus Pteronotus; species Pteronotus mesoamericanus. The sequence continues at coordinate 12,862,540 of NW_026555309.1, forward strand.
ATCAGTGAGATTCAGGAAAATATGATGAGGTAGCTGATGGCGATTAGGAAAACTGTGTGAGGTTCCAAGATGCCTACGAGGGGATTGAGGCGTCATTGTCCTATGTACAATGTTTCTTATATCTTGGATCTTCTTCAATAAATGTCTCTGTTTTTCATAGTACGTGGTTGGATACCTTCTGGACAGTCTATATCTATATCTATATCTATATAGATATAGATATAGATATAGATGATAGATATAGATGATTAGATAGATATAGGTATAGATATAGATATATATAGATATAGATATAGATATAGATATGACAGATTACCCAAGGATAGAGGACTCACCTAGCAATTCCACATCTCTTTTGAAGCACAACATGAGATGTTGCTAACACCAAGGTAAACTAACTGGAAACTCTGCTCTGAACCAGGGCAGCAAGGCTGCCCTTTAATTTCACAGGAAATTCTGCCCTCTGTCTAAACCCTCTTAGTCCAGACAGCCCAGCACAGATGGCATGAGTGATTCTGCCAAGCCAGTCAGCAAAAACAGTCAGGCAGACATCTGCAGGTGAAAGCCAGGAGGGAATCACTGCTGGAAAGTCATTGAAAGTCAATGCACAGAAAGGCTGTTTTCCCAGCAGCAGAAATTACCCAATAAGACCTCTGCAGGTCCACGCAAGTAGTAGGCCAAGGGTGATGTACACCACCTACTTATACTGTCTTAAGAAGGAGATCCAGTGCCTGGTGTCTATTAAAATCCCAAACACCTGAATCATATTTTAGTATGAGATTATAAAGGGCTTCCACTTAAGGTTCTGAAAACCAAACAGCACTAGGAATGAGTGTGTTAGCCTGTTATAAACAAAGGAGGAATTGTTAAAATCTCTATGTCCAGGCTGTATCCCAGAATTTCTGGGGGCAAATCTAAGCATCAGTACCTACTTCTTAACAGCTCTTATGGAGGGAAGAAAGGAACACTCCTCAAAGCAGAATACTGGAGTGGTTTCTAATGTGGCGATTGAGGAGGCGGAGGCTGACCTCTGGATAACCAAAATTAAAACTTAAACCAATGGCTGTGAGGATGTCTTCTCTTATGAAATTGTGTTTTAAGGGAAAGAAAATGGGTCTAAGGGCCTAGAGATCTGATTACTAGCCCCAATTTTGCAGTAACTTCAACTGAATACCTCGATTTCCTTGTTGAATAAATTTATGTACACTATAACTCCCATTTTCTCTATGTCTGTTGTCAAATGCTGGTGTAAAATTTTGCACAAGCTATTATTTTCTTTTTATAAACTTCTTATTTATTTATTTTTCTGATAGTTAAAAAACAATACTATAATTTTTCCTTTTAAAGCTCCTCTCCCTATCTTTCCAAATACTATGAACTAGTAGATGAAAAAACTCTTTTAAAAATTACAAATATATAAGCCTGATCTCACCTCTCCTATTCAACTTTGTGTGGGAGACCCTAACCACTGAAATAAAGGAAGGAAAATAAATACAGCTCTTTTAATTTGCAAGTTACATGATTATCTAGGTAGAAAATTTCAAAAATTTACCCCCCAAAAGCTTACTAAATCTAACAAGTGAATTTAACAAGGTGTCAGGATATAAGGTCAACATAAAAATACCAGTGGTATTTTTATATTCAAGCACTCAAAAATCACAAATTGAAAAAATTTTAATTTAAAGTATTTATTCTTATTTAACTACATTGCAGAACTGATTTATTAGTAGGTAGTTATTAGTAGAATTTATCATTATATATTTTATACTTATATAAGAGATATATAAGCACATTATATTTAACCAAAGATATTTAAAACTACAAACACTGTTGACAGAGATTAATAAAAATCTAAATAAATAGACATTTTACATACATGCATTAGAAGGCGTACTACTGTTAAAACGGCAATATTCCACAAATTATCTATAGACATAATCCCTATTAAAACACCAACTCAATTCTGTTCAGAAATTAGCAAATTAATTTTAAAATTCATGTGGAAATGAAAAAGAAAACTGGAATAGCACAAAGTCTTGAAAAGAAAGAATGATATTACAAGATTCACATTTTCCATTTCAAAACTTACCAGAAACCTACAGTAACCAAAACAATGCAGTACTAGCATAAAAATAGACATATAGAATAATGGAATATAATTGAGAGTCTGGAAATAAATTCTCACATTTATAGTTAATGGATTTTTGACAAGGGTGACAAAACAATTAAATAGGGAATTGTGCTAGGACTGCCAGATACTTACATGGAAAAGAATGAAGTTGGACCCCTGACTCACATCATATACAAAAATTAACTTTAAATGAATCAAAGAATTGAACCAAAGAGGTAAAAATTTAAAAAACATTAGACAAAACCTTAGAATAGGCAATAGTTTTGTAAACATAGCGTGAAACACACACACACACACACACACACACACAATAAAAATATAGATAACCTGAACATCATCAAATTGGAAACTTCTGTGCTTCAAAAAATAGTAATAAGAAAATAAAAAGAGGCAGCAAGTGAGAAACAGGTAGTAACATACAAGGGAGCCCCAATAAGGCTATCAACTGACTCCTCAATAGAAACACTGTAAGCGAGAAGGAAATGGCAAGAAATATTCCAAGTAATGAAAAGCAAAGACCTTCAATCAAGACTGCTCTACCCAGCAAGGCTCTCAATTAAAATAGAAGACAAAATAATGAGTTTCCCAGACAAAAGAAAGCTAAAAGAATACACCTCCACCAAATCAGCATTGCAAGATATGCTAAAGAGATTGCTTGAAGAAGATGAAGAAAAAGAATGAGAAAGAGAAGACACAGGTACAAAGAGAAAAAATGAATAAGTACCTATCAATAATAACTTTAAATGTAAGTGGATTAAATACTCCAATCAAAAGGCATAGAGTAGCTGAATGGATAAGAAAACACAATGTGCACATATGCTGCCTACAGGAGACCCACCTCAGAACAAAAGACCTACACAGATTGAAAGTAAAGGGATGAAAAAAAATATTCCAAGAAAATGGATAGGAAAAAAAAAGCCAGGTTTACTAATACTTATATAAGACAAAATAGATTTCAAAACAAAAGCCATAAAAAGAGACACAGAAGGACACTTCATGATACTCAAAGGAAGAATCCATCGAGAGGACATAAACATTGTAAACCTATATGCACCATTTAATATAGGAGCACCCAAATATTTAAGGAAAATCTTGGAGAACTTCAAGAAAGATATAGACAGCAACACACTGACAGTAGGCGATTTTAACATCACACTGCCAACAATGGATAGATCTTCCAAACAAAATATCAGCAAAATATTGTGGAATTGAACAACGCATTAGATCAAATGGACTTAACTGATATATATGTAGAACCTTTCATCCCAAAGAAGCAGAATACACACTCTTATCAAATGCAAATGGAATATTTTCAAAGACAGACCACATAATAAGACACAAAGCAAGCCTCAACAAATTCAAGAAAATTGAAATCTTAACAAGCATTTTTTCAGACCACAAGGGTTTGAAACGAAAAACCAACATCAAAGGAAAAACTCAAAAACATTCAAACTCATGGAGACTGAATAGCATGCTATTAAACAATGAATGGGTCAAAAATGAGATCAAAGAAATCAAAAAGTTTATGGAAACAAATGAAAATGAACACACAACAGTCCAAAACCTATGGGACACAGCAAAGGCAGTCCTGAGATGGAAATTCATAGCAATACAGACCTACCTACAAAACATAGAAAATTTTCGAATAAACAACCTAACCCTACATCTTCAAGAACTGGAGAAACAACAGCAAACAAAGCCCAGAGCAAGTAGTAGGAAGGAAATAATCAGAGCAGAACTGAATGATACAGAGACTAAAAGAACAATTCAAAGGATCAATAAATCCAGGAGCTGGTTCTTTGAAAAGATAAACAAAATTGACAAGCCTTTAAGCAGACTCATCAAGAAAAAAAGAGAGAGGGCCCAAATAAATAATATCAGAAGTGAAAGAAGAGAAATTACAACTGAACCATAGAAAGACAAAGGATTGTAAGAAATTACTATGAGAAATTATATGCCAAGAAATTTGAAAACCTGGGTGAAATGGACAAGTTCTGAGAATAATATAACCTTCCCACACTGAATGAAGAAGCAGAAAGCCCAAGAGACTGATGACAGCTGGGGAAATTGAAGCAGTCATCAAAAAACTGCAAACACACAAAAGACCTGGACCTGACTGTTTCACAGGAGAATTCTATAAAACATTTAAGGAAGAGCTAACCCCTGTCCTTCCCAGACTATTCCAAAAAATCCAAAAAAGAGGGAAGACTCTCAAGCTCTTTTCATGAAGCCAGCATCATCCTAATCCCAAAACCAGATAAGGACAGGACAAAAAAGAAAACTACAGGCCAATAGTGCTAATGAACATAGATGCTAAAATTCTCAACAAAATATTGGCAAAATGCATCCAGCAATACATTAAAAGGATCATCCACCATGCTCAAGTGGAATTCATCCCAGGGATGCAATGACAGTTCAATATTCACAATCCAATAAACATAATACCTCACATAAACAAAACAAAAAGCAAAAATCACTTGATCATATCAATAGATGTGAAAAAAGCATTCGATAAGGTGCAGCACCCACTTGTGATTAAAAAATCTCAGCAAAGTGGGAGTAAAGGGGGTATACCTCAACATAATAAAGACCATATGTGAAAAACCTATAGCCATCATCACACTCAACAGGCAAAAATGGAAAGCTTTCCTATTAAGATCAGGAACAAGACAAGGATGTCCGCTTTTACCACCTCTATTCGACATAGCATTGGAAGTCCTAGCCACAGTGATCAGACAAGAAAAAGAAATAAAAAGCATTCAAATTGGAAAGGAGGAAGTAAAACTGTCATTGTTTGCAGATGACATGATAGTATACATAGAAAACCCTATAGACTCCACCAAAAAACTATTCAACTTAATACAAGAATTTGGCAAAACAGTGGGATACAAAGTCAATATTCAGAAATTGAAGGTGATTTTGTACACTAAAAATTAAATATCAGAATCAGAAATGAGGGGGGAAATCCCATTTGCTATAACTACAAGAATAATAATGTACCTAGGAATAAATTTAACCAAGGCGGTAAAAGAACTGTACTCAGAAAGCTACACAACACTGAAGAAGGAAATTAGGGAAGACACAAATAAATGGAAGCATATACCATGTTCATGGATTGGAAAAATTAACATCATCAAAATGTCCATTCTACCCAAAGCAATTTATAGATTTAACACAATCCCTATTAAAATACTTATGACATCTTTCACAGATATAGAATAAACTTTTCAAAACTTTATATGGAACCATAAACGACCCCAAAGAGCTGCAGCAATTTTGAGAAAGAAGAACAAAGTAGAAGAGATCACAATATGTGACATCAAACTATATTACAAGGCCACTGTAATCAAAACAGCCTCATACTGGCATAAGAACAGACATAGATCAATGGAACAGAATAGAGAACCCAGAAATAAACCCATGTCTCTATGGTCAAAGAATATTCAACAAAGTGGGCAGAAGCTTAAAATAGAATAAAAATAACCTCTTCAACAAAAGGTCCTGGGAAAGCTGGACAGCGACATGCAAAAAAAGTGAAACTTGACCACCAACTTACACCATACACAAAAATAAATTCAAGATAGATAAAAGACTTAAATATAAGTTGCAACACCATAAAAGTCCTAGAGGAGAACATAGGCAGGAAACTCTCAGATATTCCATGCAGCAATATTTTCACTGATATGTCCCCTAGAGCAAGGGACATAAAAGAAAAAATAAACAAATGGAACTCCAACAAAATAAGAAGCTTCTCCATGGCTAAAGAAAACATCAGCAAAATGAAAAGGGAACCAGCCATATGTGAAAAATATATTTGCCAATCATACCTTGGACAAGGGTTTGATCTCCAAAATGTATAAAGAACTCACATGACTCCACTCCAGGAAGACAAACGATCCAATTAAAAAATCGGTAAAGGACCTGAACAGACTCTTCTCCAAAGAGGACATAGAGAGGGCCCAGAGACATATGAAAGGATGCTCAGCATTACTAGCCATCAGAGAGGTGAAAATTAAAACCACAATGAGATACCACTTCGCACCAGTCAGAAGGGCCACCATAAACAAATGAACAAATGACAACTGCTGGCGAGGTTGTGGAGAAAAGGGAACCCTAGTGCACTGTTGGTGGGAATGCAGACTGGAGCAGCCACTGTGGAAAGCAGTGTGGAATTTCCTCAAAAAGCTAAAAATGGAACTGCCTTTTGACCCAGCAATTCCACTGCTGGGATTGTATCCTAAGAATCCCGAAACACCAATTCAAAAGGACATATGCACCCCATTGTTCATAGCAGCGCAATTTACAATAGCCAAGTATTAGAAGCAACCTAAGTGTCCATCAATAAATGAGCAGATCAAAAAATTATGGTACATTTATACAATGCAATACTATACAACAGAAAGAAAGAAGGAATGCCTACACTTTGCAACAGCATAGATGGAACTGGAGAGCATTATGCTAAGTGAAATAAGACAGGTAGTGAAAGGCAAATACCATATGATCTCACCTATAAGTGAAAACTAATGAACAAAACACATAAGCAAGAAAAATATAACCAGCAACATTGAAAGAAAAAACAAACCAACAGTAACCAGAGGGGAAGAGTGAGGAGGTAATGGGGAAAAGAAAGGAAATGGTCAGGTCAAGCAACATCTATAAGGGACCCATGGACAAAGCCAAAGTGGGGAAGGATTGAAGGTGGGAGGGGGGGGCAGGGCAGGGGAAAGGGGTAGCAGGAGAATGGAGACAACTGTACTTGAACAATAAAAAAATAGATAAAAAAAGAAAGTAAAAAGATAACTCAGAAGAAGATGTTCATAGTCATATATCTGATAGTGGAGTTGTATATATGGAGTTGTATATACAAAAAACTACTAAAGCTCAGTAGTAGACAAAATGGACACAGGATCTGAATAAACAGCTTTCAAAAAAAGATATACAAATGTCTGATAAGCACATGAAAAAATACTAAGCATTATTAACCAAGAAAAAAATACAATTTAAGATTACAATGAGACACCACTTTGCAACCATCAGGATGGCTGTAATTAAAACAGCGAGAGAGAGAGAGAGAGAGAGAGAGAGAGAGAGAGAGAATACACAAGTACTGAAGAAGCCATGGAGAAATTGAAGCCCTCATGCACTGCCGGTGGTAATGTTAAAATCTGCAGCTGCTTTGGAAAACAGTTTGGAAACTTCCTTTAAAGGTTAAACAGAGTTACCATATGGTCCAGAAATTCCACTCCTAGGTATATACCCAAGGGAAATGAAAATATATATCCACACAAAATTTATACATGACTATTCATACCAGCATTATTCATAATAGCCAAAAGGTGGAAACAATCCAAATGTCCATCAGCCAATAAATGGATAAATAAAATGTGCTATTCCAATAGAATATTATTTGTTAATAAAAATAAACTAAGCATTGGTGGATCCAAGATAGCAGTAGAATAGGTAGAAGTTACACTCACCTCCTACCAGAACCAAATCTAAACGACAACTAAATTATAAAACAATCAACTTGAATAACCAACTGAAGTCTAGCTAAACAAGTAAGGATATACAAAAGAAGCCACACTGACACTAGTAGAAAAGGCAGAGATGCAAAAAGGGCTGATCCTGCACCCATGTGCAAAGTTTGAGAATCCAGAAGGATATTTCAGCTGCAAAGGTCTCCCTGAGGAATGAGGGATCTCAAGCTCACACTGGGCTCCTCAGTCCAGAGCACTAGAGCCAGAAAAAGGGACAAACATGACATCTGGCTGTAAAAATCAGTGGGGATTCTGTCCACCAGAGTAAGACAGAAGACTGCTAGAAACCCATGTGCCCTCTTAAAGAGTCAACACACAAAATCTTGATCACAGGCACTCATCCTGAGCTCTGGTGGAGGGATGGCAGTTCAGACTGGACTGGAGTCATCCATGGAGAGATTGGGTTGTGTGGCTTCTGGTAGAAAACTAGAAGGACAGCTCCCAATGTCCCCATGCTGAGTCCCTCTCCCACACCACCCAGAGATACCATCCTTCTCGGGCCAAGCACTCCCTTTCACATGGAAGCAGCTGGGGAGATTGCACTATCCCCACCCTCCCAATTCTTTATGCTCCACCCTGGCAAGCTCCCACCCTGCAGAGGAATGAGCTAGCTGGGACCAGCCTCGGCTCAAGTTGAAGGCTTTATTGGAAGGCTATCAAGAAGGTCTGGGAAGAGTCAGGGGACATCAGAGACACACAGAGAGAGACTAACTAAAGTGGATTTGGAGCAACAGCCAATTTTCCCATGAGCTTGAGCAGTGCCAGCCCCCACAGCATCAGCCTGAGGAAATACACTAGCTCCACCACTCTTGACTCACTGTGATCCCTCCCTCCCAAGTGCGCACCCTACAGAGGAGTTTGCCAGCTGCAGTCAGCCTGGACTGAATTGCAGTCTTTTTTGGAAGGCTCTTCAGGAGGTTGGGGCACTTTGGGGATATCAGAGAAGCACAGGGAAAGAGTGAGTTGTGTGGCTTGGGGCAAGGGTCATTATTCTCCAACGTGTCCCAACCTTCACCACTGTTCCTCTGCAGACCCTCCCTGTTTTAGCCTGATAAACTCTATTGACCCTGCCCTGGTGACTTCATGAGAACCTGCCCCAAGGCAAAAGTCCACAGACTCCCAGGCGGGTGCAGCCGAGCTTGGTGTACACTGAGACTTTTTCTGTGTACAGAGACTTTTGCTGAGTGGCCTCAGACCCAGCACTAGGTCCAAGTTTGAGTCTGTGTCAAACTGGTGAACCTTACTTGCCCTTCCCCGGTGGCTCAGAGCCTGCCTCATGCAACTCACATACTGTGAGAGTTTCTTTTAGTGACTGAACCTAACATGCTGCCAACAGGTGAAGGCAAAATTATAGGACGCTAAGAAAGAAATTGAAGAAGACATTAATATGTGGAAGCATATACCATTTTCATGGATTGGCAAGAACTAAATGATTAAAATATCCATACTACTCAAATAAACCAATAGTTTCAGTGTAATTCCTATCAAAATATCAATGTCATTTTTCACAAAACTAGGACAAATTATCCAAAAATCTGTATGGACCCACAAAAGATCCTAAAACAGCCACAGAAATCTTGAGAAAAAAGAACAAAGTTAGAGGTAGCATGCTATCTGATATCAAATTATACTACAAGGCTACAGGAATCAAAAGAGCATGGTACTGGCATAAAAACAGACACATGGATCAATAGAACAGAACAGAGAGTCCAGAAATACACCCACACTTATATGGTCAACTAATATATGACAAAGGAGGTAAGAGCATGCAAGGGAGTAAAGACAGTTTATTCAATAAATAATGTTTGGAAAATTGGACAGGTACATGCAAAAATTAAACTAGGTCACCTTTTTATACCATATACAAGAATAAACTCGAAATGGACTTAAATGTGAGACCCCGAACCATAAAACTCCTAGAAGAAAACATAGGCAATAAAATCGCAAACATTTTTCTTAGTGATATTTTTTCCATGATATATCTCCTTGGGCAAGGGAATCAAAAGTAAAAATAAACAAATGGGACTACAACAAACTAAAAGCTTTTTCACAGCAAGTAAAAAGACAACCTACTGAATGAGGGAAGATATTTGCCAATTATAATTCTGATAAGGGGTTAATATCCAAAATTGATATATGGTTTGTGCAACTCAACACAAAGAAAACAGTCTAATTTTTTAAAATGGTAGAGGTTGTGAATAGATACTTCCCCAAAGGGGACATACCCAAAGGGGACATACAAATGCCCAATAGACATATAAAAGGATGTTCAATGTCACCAATGAGATATACATCCAGGTACACCTTTCAGAATGGCTATCATCAAAAAATCAGCAAACATCAAGTGTTGGTGAGGATTTGGAAAAAAGGGAACCCTTGTGCACTATTGTTGGGAATGTAGACAGGTACAGCCACTATGGAAAACTGTTTGGAGTTTCCTCAAAAAATTAAAAATGGAACTGCCTTATGACCCAGCCATTTTACTTCTGGGTACATATCTAAAGAAACCCAGAACACAAATTCATAAAAATATATGCGTGCTTCTGTTCACTGCAGTGTTATTTAAATGGCAAACATATAGAAGAAACCTAAGTTCCCACTAATAGACGTTTAGATAAAAATTGTGGTACATGCGTACAATGGAATATTGTTTGGCCATTAAAAATAATGAAATCTTACCATTTGCTACAGCATGGATGTACCTAGAAGGTGTAATGCCAAGTGAAATAAGTCAAACAGAAAAAGACAAATACCATGTGATTTCACTTACATTCTTAATCTAAAGACCAAAATAAATGGACAAAATAGAAACAGACTCATAGACACAGAGATCAGAGTGATGGCTGCCAGAAGAAAGGGGGCCCAGAGGCTGAGTGAAAAAGATGAGGAACTATAAAGTATAAATTTGTGGTCACAAAATAGTCATTAGGATGTAAAAATATAGCATAGGGAATATAATCAATAATTTTTTAATGTCTATGTATGATGCCAGGTAGATACTCGAAATATTGGGGGTAACATTTTATAAGGTATATGATTGTCTAGCCACTAGACTGTACTCCTGAAACTAACACATAATAATATTGAATGTAAGCTGTAATTTAAAAGTAAAAAATACTTAATTGAGTATTGATACATGCTACAACAAAGAGAAACTTTAAAAACATTTTGCAAAGAATCAGTTTCAAAAAGCACATATTGCGTATTCTATTTATATAAAATGCTCAGTATTGGCAAATCTATAGTGAGAAAAACTTTATTAGTAGTTGCCTACGGTTGGTAAGAGTATGGTGGGGATCACTGAAAATTGCTCTAAAATTTATTGTGATGAGGGATGCCCAACTAGGTGCATGCCTTGAAAGGTGTTGAATTGTAGACTCTAAAAGAATGAATTGTGTGGTATGTAAATTATATCTCAATGAGGTTTTTAAAAGAAAATAGAAGTACTTACCCTAAGGTCATTGTCCTGAAATAAAATATAGTTCAGTCGCCAAGTTTTATTTCCTAATTCTCTTTAAAAACCTATTCTTGATTTTACATTGTATTTCTTGCTTAATTTTCTAGTTTTCCGAGTAAAACTACAGTACCACATATTTCCACTGTTTGTGAAAATAAGCAGCCTTTGCTTCAAATGGATGTTTTTATTAACACTATGCCTAATTATTGAAAATAAACATGTGCAAACTCGAGCTGCTGTTGACTGCCTCTGACTTTCCTCCTGCTGGTTCACACTGAGTCTTGGCTTAGAGAAGCTTGCCAGGGACTGGGGTTTACATGAACATGCCCCTAACTGGCAGCAATATATGGAGTTCATCCTGAAAATTAACATTTAAGTTTTTTATCATCCAGATGAAGAAAAATCATAAATACATACATGTAATAAGACAAGTAGAAAAGTTCCATTCAAAATAAAAAGCTCCATTCATGAAAGACTGAATTTTAAAAAGATAACCCTTTTTTCTTTGATGAGTATGAGCAGAATCCCAGAATCTGAAATCAATGTCTGAAAGTTAGGGTGAGCTTGTGTCTTCTTGACAAAATATTTAAAATAAAAAAAAAATAGGTAGACAATGAATAATTTCAACTAACAGAATTAACACTTTCTGGTATGTGATCAGAGATGACATTCTTTTTTTTTCCTTTTAAGCTTTCAATTGCATTAATCACTTTTCTTTTCAATAATTTCTACTTCACACCATTTTTGAGGGTACAGAAAATTCTTTTTCCTTCCTTTCACACATTGTATCAGGACCATTCTAATATTAGGGAGATTAACCATCATGACTCACTGGGAAATTGTTCTGACAGACACAGTGGATATTCCTTGAAGGTTTCTGCCAAGTGAAGCACAGTTATTTCTTTGTAACAGAAAACACTTACGTGAATATACAGAAACCAGTGCATGAAGTAAAACATATTTCCCCTTCAATAATTAGGTATTCTAAGTAAACATGAAGCAATTTAGCAAGGTACTACATGTGAAATGATCCTATAAATTACAAGGTGTTATACAATGATTAGTTAGTACTGGTAGTAACAGTAATAATTTCTAAGAACATATCCATTGTTACTCATTTGAAAAGCTGCATAGTTTGAGGAATTCTTAAGGCTAAAATGTCAATTAGTAAAGTCCACAGATATCAAACTATAAATCAAATTACACTCACTCATATTTGGAACTATAACGTATTTCCATTTTCTTATAAAACATATTATATTTATTACCATGATTTAGTTGTAACCTATTGAGGCCTAGGAGATCTTCAATGGACAGTGATAAATAGGTTCGCTTCCAAAGAATACCCAGCCTCCGCTAATGAGATTTCCTAATGCAATACCGAGGCAAATTTTCTCTTATTTCATTCAGTGACTTCACAGCCTCTGATAAGTTTTCGTGAACTTCTGTAGTTTGGTAACTGCAAAACTAGATCAAAATAAGTTTCTCAAGTAAATGCTTCAGTAAGTTAAGAATAGATACTCTGTCTCTGTAATATCTGTTTTGTGGGCAAAGGTTTAGTAACTTAAGGTTCAATTCTTTGGGGGAAGGAGATCACTAATGGTAAAAAATAAAGACCACTGGATTTGTACTGATTCTACCTTCCTCCCTATAAATATGTAACTGTGAGTAATAGAAAATGATGCTTTTAAAAACTTTCTATTTTATATGCAAGTAGAAGTGAAGCTGCTAAATAGCTGTGAGTCCCAAATAAAGAATTAATTTCAAAATACTTGAGGCCTCTGTACCTATAACTGTCTAGTTTGTGGTAAAGAAAGGCAAATTTGAGAAATTAACTGTCCTGAAATCTGTTCTTGTTTCTGTTTTTTTAAAAAGCCAATCATATACTTTTTCTGTTATTTTTGTTAGATGAGTAATAAAGTACTTGCAGTTTGGAGGTTTTTTCCAACTCTCCAATGATTTGATTTTTAGAATAAATAATTTAATTTTTATACTAAGGATTCTGAAAATGGTTGATTCATTATGAATCTGCAAGAAAAACTCTTCAAAACATAAAAGTTTTTATTTCTTCAATACAATAATACCATATTTTATAGGATCTTAGACTCCACAGACTGCAAGAAGCATAAATATTTTGTATACAGTAAAAAAAAATTATGCCAATTAAATTATGACACCATGGTTCTTATCATTTAAAGCTTTTATATTTAATAAAAGAGCTATTTGAGACTTATTTGTACATAAATATTTATTGGTATGTTTCTACATAGAAAGGGAAATACAAATAAAATAAATTCATTATAGCCTTGGTAAATCTTGGCATGTGACCATTAATTCTTTAGAACACATCTCAGTAAAAAACATAACATAGGCTGTACTTTGGGATATCCTCTTCCTTTCTAAGATCCCATAAAGTATGCGGTCATTGCCTTATAAGGTAAAATTGTGGTCATTTCTCCAGGGATGAATATTTGTTTCACTATATCTGGTTTATGCTTCATTTTTCTACATCCTCCTGGTAGGTGACTTTTTGTTTCAATGCCAAATCATAGTGTAATATTTTTAAAAGATTTGAACAGCATTTACCAGGCTCAACACCTGTACGGGATCCAACTGAAATAACAAAAGAACAGCAATGACCAAGTTCACGCGTAAGCAGACAATGACTTCTATGTCATGCTTTGGTCCTGACCATCAATTGTAAGACGCATACTGATTTTAAAGATGTTAAAATGTAAAAACAGGTAAATCTTAGAACTGATGGAATCCAATAAAAATTGCTTATGTCACTGTCACTCTGACTATTAGCCTGAACTTGGTAATGAGACGGACATGGGTACTGACTCAGTCATTTAATTACTGTGTGATGCTGGGCGAATTACCTAACCTCTCTAAGCCTTAAGTCTCTCATCTAAAAAATGAATAGTATAGTCAAATCTACTATATAGAATTATTATAAAGACTAAACAACACACTTTCCAAATACATTTCTATATACTATAATTTTGATTATAAGCATTACCTTTTACGGTCTTCACAACTACCTGGGTGGTAGGTAAAAGACAGTGTTATCCCCATTATGCAGCTGGGGAGGGCAGCAATCAAAGAGACTGTGATCTGCTGAAGATCACAAAGCCAGTATTTGACACTGTGGGAATATTAGAGCTCTCTCCACATCGCCCCTAGATTGAAACTGGTAAACGTACATACATTTTCTATTCCTATAAAAATGTTGAATCAGTTTGAAGAAAATAAAAATGATATGAGCATTATGGATATTTTTGTTCTCCAGCAGTCCACTCCTCTCTATTGAAAAAATAATGCCTATTCCAAACTTTGTGTCCATGGGCTTTCAGGTGGGCCTCAATTCCTGGTCCCAGGGATGGGATATAGGCCCAGGGTTAGCCAATCAGAACTTTGAATTGCCCTGGCTGCACAGAGTGATTCAGAAATAAGCATTTAGCTCAAGTCAAGATAGTCAGAATAAATCAGGACTAATATCAGGACTTCTACTTGAGTAACCAAAAAGAGACATTGCAACAGAAAGGGCATTGCACCTTCTGTTTGGCTTTAACTTGAGGAGGTGTGAGGCTGGAGCAGCTGCTGCCATCTTGTGACCACATGGATCCTAAAAATGAAGCCAAAACATGAAAGAAAGATGGACAACAGGAAGAAACCAGCTCCTAATTCCAATATGTGAGTTTCTGAATGCGGCCATGCTGAATGTAACCCAATTTTTTGACTACAGCTATTTGAGATAATAAATTCTTTTTCTGCACAAATTATGTAGCTTTACGTAGGGGCTCAAAGTAAGGCAGTATGAGCCAAAACATGGTATGTGTTTGAGAGGCAGCATAACTGCCAGGTTTAATACATAATTCTTTATCTTTGTTCTGAAACAGCATAATTAGCCAAATGGTAATGATGTAACAGCAACGATGTTCTTAGAATTACAATTCAAAAAACAGTAAACAATGTTTTTATAAATTTTATATTACAAACAATTTATATATCTTTACTGGGTCAGATTCCATGCTACTTGCCAAGCACCTGAGGTCTTTTTATAATAATTTGTAGTAAGCAACAAAGTAGAAAGATTTCTACTTTGTTCAAGATTGGTTTAAATACAGTTTAATATTTTGTGATATGAGTGATATGCACATGAAATTGTTTTTTACACTATAGCTAAGTTCACTCTAATTGGTGTCATCAGCATTTGGAGACACTTGACACTATGCAATTAAATTTGCTTCCTTTTAATGCTCTAAAATCTGACTAGTCAGGAACCCCCCCCCCAAAATTAACTAGTTACAATAATTTATTCAGGCTTATATCTATCTAAATATTCCAGAGTAAAATCTACTCTCTTTTAAGAAGCACAAGCACTAATATTTAAATATAAAAATATATAAAAGGGAAAAGGGTACAATGGAAAATTAAAACATCTCTTTTACTAAGCATGCAGTTAATTTCCTTTGCTAAAATGTAAAATAAGAGGTGATCAGTGTATCTAAGGTTCTTCCACAATAAATTAATAACAGCTGGGGCATTTGTATACGTGTAGAGAAATCTACATCTCCAACATTTCCACTAGTAGTGAAATTACAGTACTATTTTCATTTTTACATTCCTTTAACATGCTGATTTAAACTGTTGCTTTAACATAACATTTAAAAACATCTACTCCTACTACTAATCCACATGTGTTGTTAAAATGTTTGTACATAGAATAGAGTTTCAAAGAGAAACAGATTGTGACAGCACCACACACATGGAATTTAGTTGGATTTTATATATAATTCTATACAGTAGAGATAACAAATCTGCATAGGCATATGTGTTCAATAAGTATAAATATTAGCATACACACACACTTTTATTTCATATGTTATTCTTCTTTCTCTTCCATTACAGGACAAAAATCTGGGGCGAGGGGGAAATCCCCGTCAATTTCTTACCTCAGTAAATGATCCACACATACGTTTTTTTGAAACAGTAATTGCTGCTGTCTTCCCTCAATACGGCAGATGAGGAGTTAACTTAAAGAAACCTTGCAGGCTCGCCATTGACTGAAATGAGGAAATCTGGTCAGCTATCCATCTTCAGCCCTCATGAAGCTCATTGTTGCACTCATTGTTTTTCTACCATTGTTGTGAAGTATGCCAGTACATTGGTTATCTATGAAACTTCAACATCAGAGGGAAAAGTTAGGAAAGAGTTGGACTAATAGCTGTGATCTGAACTTTATTTCACTGGATGAATTTTTTAAACTTTTTAAACCTCAACAAATAATAACGAGTAAAATTTTTCATCACAACTCAGTAGACAAATATGTATATTCATACATACATATGTCTAAATGAAACAACAGTTAGACCCTAGCTAATGCTGACCCTTTCTGCATATGAGACACTCTGATACTCTATTTTCTTTTGTTCTATTCTCTGTATTTATCCAAATGCTGGTTAAAACCCACTAAATTGATTCATGATCCTTAAGTCATGACCTAAAGTGTTGAAAAAATTCTGTCTTTAAAGATAAAAGTAGCTAAAGCTAGAAAGAACTTGAGTCTTGACATAGGTTTTAAATGTGTTTTCATCATTAACTAGCCATGTGACCCTTGGCAAGTCACTTGCATCATCTATATGTTCAGTTTCCTCATCTATAGAATAGAGATAATATTGTTACTTTGCAAGATGAAAATCAATGAAGGGCATGTGAAAATCCAAGTTCATTCTCTGATACACAATAGAGTAAAAACGAATATTATTCTGAACTATCCCTTAAGTCTTAAAATGTCTGACAAAGAGCAAGTTCTATGTAGCAATACTGCCTTTCAAATACTTTTAAACCTTCCTTCTCTCCTTTCACAGTCTTTTTTTACAAACCTATAGAAGAAAAATTTGTTTAAATTGTTCTTCTACTATGAGTGAGGACCTACTAAAGAAAGAAATGCCTTATACCTCAAACTTACCACCAATTTCTGTGCAGATCTAGATAATTAACAATTGTTGGAAAGATTCAGGTCAAAACTTTGGTATAAATTTCAAATTCCTTAAAGTAACCCTTACTCATCATGATCTGACCCATTCTTTTTCAACATGATATCAAATCATTCCCTCACCTCCTAAAACATACCTGATTTAATCTAATTACATTTTGCCTTGCTGGACTCTGTTATGCTTCTATGTTTCGAATATTTGGGTGTGCGTGCTGGCCTCCCCACCTCCTCCAGCTTTTTATTCTGCCACTTACTGCCAGTGCAGTCTTAAGCACCTTACTACATACTTCAGAGATATTGCAGGTTTGGTTCCAGGTCATTGCGATAAAGTCAATAACACAATAAAACAAGTCACATGAATTTTTTGGTTTCCAAGTGAAAATAAAATTTATGTTTAAACTATAGTGTAGTTTACTAAGGGTTCAATAAAATTATGCCTAGAAAACAACATACATACCTTAATTTAAAAATACTTAATTGCTTGCCCTGGCTGGTGTGGCTCAGTTGGTTGGAGCATTGTCCTTGGACTAAAAGGTTGCAGGTTCAGTTCCCAGTCAGTGCACATACCCCAGGTTGTGGGTCTGGTACCCAGCAAAAAGGCAACCAATTGATGTTTCTTTTTCTTCTTTTTTTCTCTCTCTCTGTCTAAAAGCAATGAAAAAATATCCTCGAGTAAGGATAAAAACAAAATTTAATTGTGTAAAAATATGCTAAGCATTGTGAGCAGTCAGCATGTCATACCCTTTTTGCTGGTGGAGGGTCTGGCTTCAGTGTTGATGGCTGCTGACTGGTCAGGATGGTGGGTGCTAAAGGTTGGGGTGGCTCTAGCAATTTCTTAAAATAAGGCAATAGTGAAGCTTAGTATATCTATTGACTACTCCTTTCAGGAACAATTTCTCTATAGAATGTGATGCCATTTGACAGCATTCTATACACAATAAGACTTTTTTCAAAATTGGAATCAATCCTCTCAAACACCACCACTGCTTTATCAGTTAAGTTCATATAATATTTTAAACCCTTTTATTATCATTTCAGCAATCCTAACAGCATATTTACGAGGAGCACGTTCCATCTCAAGAACACACTTTCTTTGCTCATCCATAAGAAGCAGCTCCTCATCTGTTAAAGTTTGATCATGGGATTGCAGCAATTCAGTCATATCTTCAGGCTCCACTTCTAACTCCAGTTCTCTTCCTGTTTCCACCACATCTGCAACTACCTCCTCTACTAATATCTTTAACCCACAAGTAATCCAAGAGGTTGGAATCAGCTTTCCAAACTCCTGTTAATGTTGATAATGTTGATACTTCTTCCCATGAATCACAAATTTTTTAATATAAACTAAAATGGTGACTCTTTTTCATAATGTTTTTAATTTACTTTGCCCAGATCCATCAGAGGAATCACTATCTATGGCAGCCATAAAATGTATTTCTTAAATAATAAGACTTGAAACTCAAAATTGCTTTTTTGATCCATGGGCTGCAGCATGGATGTTGCGTTAACAAGCATGAAAACAAAATTAATCTCATTGTACATCTCCATCAGAGCTCTTGGGTGCCCAGGTGCATTGGTAATGGGCAGTAACATTTTGAAAGAAATCTTTTCTGAGAAGTAGGTCTCAATGGTGGGCTTAAAACATTCAGTAAACCATGTTGTAAACAGATGTGCTGTCATCCGGCTTTGTTGTTCCATTTATGAAGCACATGCGAAGTAGATCTAGCCTGATTCTTTAAAGGCCCTAAGATTTTCAGAATGGTATATGAGCATTGGCTTCAATTCAAAGTCACCATCTACGTTAGCCCCTAACAATAGTTAGCTTGTCCTTTGAAGCTTTGAAGGCAGGCATTGACTTCTCCTCTCTAGCTATTCAAGTCCTAGATGCTATCTTTTTCCAATACAAGGGCATTTCATCTACATTGAAAATCTGTTGTTTAGTGTAGCCATCTTCACTAATTATTTTAACTGGGTTTTCTGGATAACTTGCTTCAGTCTCTACATCAGCACTTGCTGCTTCATATTGTACCTGTGTATTAAGGAGATGGATTCCTTCCTTAAATGTGAAGAAGCAACCTCTGCTAGCCTCAAATTTTTATTTTGCAGCTTCATCACTTCTCTCAGATTTCAAAAAATTGAATCTTAAAGCCTTTCTCTGGATTGTGCTTTGGCTTAAAGGAATGTTATGGCTGGTTTCACCTTCCATCCAGAATGCTAAAACATTTTCTCTATCAGGAATAAGGCCATTTCACTTCCTTATCATTCATGTGTTCACTGGAGTAGCACTTTTAATATCCTTCCAAAGCTTTTCCTTTGCATTCACAACTTGGCTAACTGTCTTGCTCAAGAGGCATAGCTTTTGGTCTATAGTGACTTTTGATGTGACTCCCTCACTAGGCTTAATCATTTGTAGCTTTTGACTTAAAGTGAGAGGCGTGTGACTCTTTCACTTGAATACTTAGGTCATTGTAGAGTATTAACTGGTTTAATTTCAATATTGTTGTGTCTTTAAAAACAGAGCTACCTGAAGAGAGGAAGAGAGATGAGGAAACAGCTAGTCAGTGGGGAAGTGAGAACACACAAAACATTTATTAATTAAAGTTCACTTTCTTATATGGGCATGGACCATAGTACCCTGAAACAAATACAATAATAATATCAAATATCACTGATTACAGATCACTATAACAAATATAATAATAATATTAAAGTTTGAAATATTGTAAGCAGTACCAAAATGTGACACAGAGACATAATGTGAGCAAATGTTTTCATAAAAAATGGTGCTGATAGATTTACTCCATGCAGGGTTGCCACAACCCTTTATTTTGGAAAAAAAAACTCAGTATCGGCTAAGTGCAGTAAAGCAAAGCACAATACAAAGAAGTATGCTTATAATCAAATGTTTCTAAAAACACTTTCCTCATCTATATCATGAGAATAATATTTACCACATGAGATTTTTGTAAGGATACCATAACATCAAGTTTATATATTACCTGGCATATAGTGAGTGTTCAATGAATAATATCTTTAATATTATTTTATTATGTTCATCAGGCAATGCTGAATTTATTATCTATTGTAGGAAATCTTCACTGACCATCCTGTTGCAGATTATATATCCTACTTCTGGACCCCCTCACACTCTATGCAGATGTCTTATCGCAGTCTCATTGCACTGTGTTCTAAGTATTTGTTTTCTTGCTAGATGAAAAAAACTTTTGAGGACTGGGTCATGTATTTTACCTCCAAATTTAGAGCATCTAGCAAAGTGCCCGGAACATTATAAGGTTTCAGTAAGTCTGTTTAATTTGTCTGGTGGGTGACCAGAATACAAAAGTACACAATTGCCATCCCTACCATATCTTTTAGAACGAAAGTACTATAAAAAACACAGGGTAATTGTTGCAGTATGCGTGGTTTAAAACAAAAACTTCTTCTTTAATTTCAAAGACAAAATAGTGTAAAGGAATTATTTCTTCACTTTTAGCTTCATTGCAATTCATTATAAACCTGAAAAATGAGAGCTCATTTTTTTTTTCAGTAATTCTCATGAGTATTTTCATTCATTTAACAACAATTTATTGTGTCCCACACACAGTGGTCTAAGAGCTGGGGATATCATGGCAACAAACAAAATAAAAAGTCCATGCCCTGGAAGAGCTTACAGTCCAATGGAGAGATTGTCAACAGAAATAAATAAAATAGAATGTAAGCAGTAATATGCACTATAGAGGAAAATAAGGCACAATGAGAGAATAGACATGATTTTCTGTTTTAGGAAATCCAAAATCTGTTATAAGACAATATATGAGCCAAAAATAAACAAATAAAGTGAGGAAATAAACAATGTGTTTAGTCTCTTGAACACTTCTATGCTTAATTCTAAAAATTTTCATGGTTGAATATAATAACAAACTAGGGAAAAATCTTTGTCTTACAACTGAAGGGAAACCACCTCAGATGCTGAAAGTAGTATAACAGGCAAAGACTTCAGCTGAAATGGTAATTGAATTCCCAGCCATGACCTTGCCGGAACACATTAAACTCTATAATTGCTATGTCATTGACACTATGACTTAAAAAAAAAAAGTAGCTATGTGGCCCATCTTTTCATGCCATCAACTTCTTTTATCTATTCATAAAAGCCTGAACCCTGGACTACATTTGTAGGTTACTTGACTTGATATGTCATTTATTTGTGCACTAAAATATGTAAAAGTCTTTTCCTTCTAACTTTAAATATTTTAAACTTGGCAACTTCTGCATCTTCTTAAATATTTTATATAGCTTAAGATGGCATGGCTTCAATGATAGTAAAATAATATCTTAGTTTATTACTCTTTTGACTATTTAGTTAAAATATCAAAGGTTATTTCATAGACAAATTTGTTTTTGAGAACTCACCTCAAGCTCATATTGCTATAGTCATTTCAAAATATTTAAGTCTTTCACTTTTTAAAATGTCTCTCAAAAAGCACCAGAATGTCTCTGCTAAGTTAAAAAGCCTATAAGGTTTTTCTAAAGGACATTTCTAGCCATGTTCAAATTATACAGACATACTCACAGGGCTGTAGGGAACTGAAATGGGTAACTAAAAGGTATCCTCTAACTTCTTTCAGAAAAGAGTTGAAATAAACCTGTGTTACTCAAAGAGTTAATAACATTGTAAACAGATCAGTAAGAGGGGAAAAAATTACCTCAGTTCAATGTGTGTCTAATGTTGCATATCAGTAAAAATGTCTAACTGTAAGCAAAACAATAAGATTCCACCTGCAGTGAATATTACACCTCAACATTTCTAAGTTTTTGGGAAAGCCTGTCTGTCAGTAACAGCAGACTTGATAACAGACTGGCAACTTAATGGTAGATGTAATTAATTAGTTATTACTAGAACTAAAAATGGATAATTCTGTATTCTTATTTTTTTTTCACACAATCTTAGAAATACAGGCAAACTTATCTTATTTAACAGGGGACAATATTGATTACAAATCCTTCAAATGTGTATATTTTCAACCAAAGAGGCCCAAAATTTCATGTGCACATAGATACATATATATTTTCAGTTAAAAAATTATCTAAAGAAGCACTTTCCATCTTTATTTACCATTCACATTTCTATGACCTTTTCACCTTCCCAAATAAACAAAAAGTCCTTTACAAATATATTTATGTATTAATAGTTTTTTCCCCCCTTGGTGTGTTGAGAGAGCAGAAAGTGATGGTGGCCTAAATTATTAAAATAATTGCCTTAATTATTCACTTGGGTATGCTTTATTTAAGCTAAACATTTATCTAATATTAAAATGATATGCAACATCAGTATTGTTCTTCTGCTATATTTAGTTACTTATAAGGCTGTTTTAACTGTTAATTTGCTCTTCCATGATATAAGATTAACCAGATTCCAACTGTGTCTATTCATAACAATTACTATACCACAGTTCTGACCTACTGATTCAGAATCCCCAGGAGGGAGGACTAAGTTTTTAACAAGACAGTGAGAGGCTGCTTCTTATATTTAAGCAAACTGGGGAAATGCTGAACTGAGTTATTGATGAATTGCAAATGAAGACAGAGAATCATCATCTAGCTCCTGTATAAGTCACTTCTTAAAGGTCTTTTTTTCCTCTTCTACTTAGAGCTAAAGTCAAGAGTAAATGTCATTACTGTTGACTCTACTACAGTGGCAAGTAAAAAAAAAATTAATAAGTCATTCCAACAAATTACACTACAATATCTAAGAAAAGCTTTTTTTGTTTGGAAGTAAAAGTACCTTGAGGATTCATTCTGGGTGGTAAAATTGAGATTAGGAGAGCATAGTAAAAGATCAAGAGGGGCCTCTTTTCTCCATGAATCACAAGAGTTTTTCAGAATGAGGTGAGAGCAGAAATGACATTTTCTTTTAGAAAAATAGTATTTCAATATTTTACTTGCTCTTCTGTTCAAAGAGAGAATATCTTTGACCAGGTTAGCATAATGTGAATCATTTGAACAGGAAAAAATTACATAAGTACAATAAAAACATTCCTGGAGCTAAATAAAGCATATATTTTTCAAAATTTTTCATGGCCTAAATGACTTACAACGCTCTGACAACTTGACCACTCAGAAGAAAACAGGCACAAAGAAATGAGTCCAATATTCAGCACCCCTCAAGGGATTTTCTGTTTCTCAAGTAGAAATTGAGTGTTTGAGAAGCTGAGAGTTTTGTAAGACAACATTTCTGGTTGTCTTACAAAACTAAGGATAGGAATGTTAAAGTTCAGGACCCATTAAGAAGGATGGATCCTAAGCAGACTGAGATCTGTCTTCAGGTCTACTAAACCGACAAGTGGAATGAGATGATCTTTAATTGCTTACACAACTAGCACAAATCATCCAGAGGAAGAAAACCACCCAGAGGATCAAGTTCTCTCTACAAACATTCAGGCACCATGTTCATCATTAAATTAAAAATCACAAGGCATGCCAGAAGACAAGACCTAATGATCAAACACAAGTGAGCAAAACAAGCATACAAATAGATATTAGAAATATATCCACAATTAATTTAGATATTGAGATATTAGCACTATGTACAGACTTTTAAGTATAATTTTATACTCAAGAAATTAGACGAAATAAATATCAGTGAAAAAAAGTGAAAAATAATTTAATCATATGCTAATTTTGGAATTAAGGAATGCAATTGAAAATAAGAACCTACTACATGGATGTAACAGGACTCAGAAAAGAAAATCACCGTCAGTAATTTGAACACAGGAAATTTAATATGGAGAGTGTTAACAAGGAATAAATTTATTAACTGGGTAATTTAAAAGATATAAAAACTCTAAAATGTCAAAAAAACAGCAATTCAAGAAGTTACTACCACAGCTGGAGCAGGGATGGGGGAACAAAGAGAAGACATTGATGTTGTTAACACTTAGAAACTCAAAGGAGGAGTCCTATGGGAAGGAAACTCAGCCTCTGTGGAGGAGGTGCTGGCTAGCTGCTGCTGCTACCTCTGAGCCTTGACTTAAATCTCTGAGATTCTGGGTTATCTGAGGAGAGGATAATAAAACTAGTTCTGAAAAAGATGATAAAAACTAAAAATGACATTGAGCTGATTCTACAGGAAGGTATTTCAAGAAGCATTTTGGTGGGTAATGCTCAAAGCATCTGCTATGAGAAAGAAATCCCACAGGAAGCCCACAAGGAACACACAGCAAGTTTCTTCATGCCTCCCCAAACTTGCAGTTTCCACTTAATGCTGCCTATTGGTAGATCCTAATGTAGAACCAGCTAGCAAAGAAGAACTGTTGTTTTCAGGATCACAAAAGCAGAGTATAGAAGGTGGACTATGAAGCTGAGAGAAAATAATGTAACTATGGACTCAGTGGATATAATAACAGGTTAAAGTCCATTGAAGACAACATTTTTTAATTGGAAGATGAACTAGAAAATGTATCTAGATTGAAGCTGCACAGAACACAATAATACAGAAAAGAGTATAAATTATAAGGTCTGCAGTGGAACAGAATTGAGAGACCAGAAATAAATCTACATGTATATGAACGACTAATTTTCAATGCAGGTGCCAAAAACATACAATGGAGAAAAGAAACCCTGTTCAATAAATGGTGCCGAAAAATTGTGAAAGTCACATGAAAAAGAATATAACTAGGTTGCTATTTGATACCATACACAAAAGTTAACTCAAAATGGATTAAAGACCTAAAACACTTAAATACATAGAAGGAAACATAAGTACCAAATTTACAGACCTTGGTTTCAGGGAGGATTTTATGAATTTGACCCCAAAGGCAAGGGACATAGAAGTAAAAGTAAATGAATGGAACTATATCAAACTAAAAAGCTTCTGCACAGCTAAGAAAACCATCAATAAAAATGTCAACCAACTGAATTGGAGAATATATATGCAAACAATACCTCTGATAAGGGACTAATATCCAAAATATATATAAAATAACAACAAAAAATCCAATTAAAAATAGGCAGAGGAACTAAACGCTTTTCCCAAGTAACATACAAATGGCCAACAGATATATGAAAAGCTATTCAACTTTGCTAGCTACAAGGGGAATGCAAATCAAAACCACAATGAGATACCACGTCACACCTGGTAGAATTGTTATTACCAACAAGACTAGAAATAACAAATGTTTGAGAGGATGTGGAGAAAAAGAACTCTCATGTACTGCTTGGAGGAATGTAAATTGGTATACCAACTGTAAAATACAGTAGGAAGTTTCCTTTAAAAACTAAAAATAGAGCAACTATATGACCCAGCAATCCCTCTTCTGGGTATACACCCAAAAATTTTGAACACATTTATTTTTAAAGATATATGCACCCCGATGTTCATTACACCTTTATTCATGGTAGCCAAGACATGAAAACAACCCATGTCCTTTGATGGATGATTAGATAAAGATGTGGTACATATATACCCAAGTGGACAAAAGTAGGTTTACAGTTGTTCATTCAAGCTATGTTTATTACAATAGCTTTATTAACTCAAAGAACGTCACAATGGCACAGTAGGCCTACTTTTTCCCACCTCTGTACAATGAAATACTACTCAGCAATAAATAAGTCAGACAGGAGAGGACAGAACCATTTGATTTCACTCATATGTGGGATATAAAACAGAAGGCAACAAATAACAAAAAAAAAAATGAACAACAAAAAAAACACATCAACACAGATAATAGTATGGTTGTTACCAGAGGAGAAGCTGGGTGGGAAGAGGTTGAAGAAGGTGAAGGGGGTTAAATAAATGGTGATGGATGGAGACTAAATTTTGGGTGATGAGCACACAATTCAATATACACATAATGTACTATATAATTGTACACTTGAAACTTACATAATCTTATTAATCAATGTCTCCCAATACATTTAATAATTTTTAAAAACCTATTAGGAAAAACTTATTTAAAAAATTTTAAAGATTTAACATATAAATAATTGGAATCCCAGAAAGAGAAGAAAAAATGAAACAGAAGCAATATTTGTTGGGAAATGACCAACAATTCTCCAAAACTGATAAAATAAAATCAAGAAGACTGATAAATATTGAGAAAACCATACCCAGGGATATTACAGTGAAACTGCAAGTTAAAGACAAAGAAAAAATTTGTTTTTAATTTCCCCAGAGGAAAAATAATCAGATTTTTTTCCTGTACTTTTTTTGTTCCTAGAAATAGTGACTCACATTTTAGTGATTGTCACCACCAGTCACTAAGTTGTTTGTGCCTAAAATGTGCTTGCTATCTCCCTTTTTTATTTCCATATTTAACTTATCTCTATTTTTTCTTTCTGTCTTCAGAGCTATTACCCCACCCTCAGCTATCATCAGCTCTAGCTTGTACTACAGAAAGTTTTCCAAACAGTTTTCTTGGAACCATTCCACCTTCTTCAATCTATTCTTCACATCACTTTTAAAGAAATCCTTTCTAAGTACGAATATAACTTTGTCACATTCATAATGAATACCAATCAGTGATCTCTGACTTTTTTTAGGACAAAAAAAATAATCTTTACCATGATCTACAAATTCAGTCTGATATTTGCCTAGCCCAAAAGTCTATACTAATTCCACTGCTCTGAGCTCTCCACACTCCAAACCTTCTTTTAGGCAAGCAAATGTGAACTTCCCATTTCAGAGCCTGGTATATATAGACACCAAACAGCATAAGAGTTAAGAGTATGACTTCTATTTTTAATGTTGAGTCATAGGAGTTCTTTATATATTTTGTATACTAATCCCTTATGACAGGGGTCCACACCTGGCTGTGGACTGATACCCGCCAGTGGCCTGTTAGGAACTTGGGCTTGAGGGAAGCTCCTCTGGGCTCCCCTCCCTGTGTCTGCCGCACAACGCCCCCACCTGAGGCCCGCCTACTGTCCCCACCCTCTCCTGAGCTCTACCTCCTGCCCCTGACCCCCACCTCCAGTCCCTGGTACCAAAAATTTGGGGGACCACTGCCTTACCAGATATATCATTTGCAAATACCTTCTCCCATTTGGTAGGTTATCTTTTATAATTAAATTTATTGGGGTGACATTGGTTCATAGGATCATATAGGTTTCAGGTGTACATTTATCTTGATGGTTTCCTTTGCTGTGCAAAAGTTTTTTGGTTTGATATAATCTCATTTATTTATTTTTGCTTTTGTTGCCTTTGCCCCAGGAGACATATTCAAAAATATATTCCTAAGACTGGTGTCAAAAAGTTTATCGCCTATGTTTTCTTCAAGAAATTTTATGTTTTCAGGTCTTGCATTTAAGTTTTTAATTCATTTTGAGTTCATTCTCGCATATGGTGTAAGAAGGTGGTCTTGTTTCATATTTTTGCATATCTCTGTCCAGTTTTCCCAACCATTTATTGAAAGGACTGTCTTTACTTTATTATATATTGTTGCATCTCTTGTCATATATTAATTGACCATGTAAGTATGGGTTTATTTCTAGGCTCTCTATTCTGTTCTATTAATCTATGTGTCTGGCTTTGTGTCAGTACCATACTATTTTTATTACTGTAGCTTTGTAGTATGGTTTGAAATCAGGGAGCATGATATGTCTAACTTTGTTCTTTTTTCTCAAGATCTCTTTACCTATTTGGAGCCTTTTGTGGTTCCCTATAAATTTTAGATTATTTATTCAAGTTCTGTGAAAAATACCATTGGTATTTTCATAAAGATTGCATTAAATCTGTAGATTGCTTTTGGGGTTTTTAATCAACACAATCTTTCTACAAAGTAGTTATAGAATATTAATTAAGAGCTGAAAGAGACTTTTGACTTATTGGCCATTTTAAAAACTATGAGTACTAAGATCATAGTAAATTACCCATATAATTAAAATATAGAAGTTAAATATTAATAACTGAGAATAAAACTATAAATATTATAGTTACTGATTTCTAAATATGCACAAAAATACTAAAAGGAAATATGCCAAAATTTTAACAGTAGTTATCCCTAGGTGATGTGATTAAAGGCTATTTACCATCATTCATCATATTTCTTTTTAATTTCAACTTTTCTTGCCAAGGTTTTACAATCAGGAAAACCTATAAAACAGCAAAAGCAAAATAATGTAAACTTAAACCTAATCGCAGCTCACTTGTTAGAATCTGGCATGCGTCATTTTAATCCAATTCATGTTGTGGGTCTAATTTATATAGTAAACGAATGATTCTGTGGCTATGCCTTGAATAATATCAAATACACAGTAAACTATTAATACATTTTAAATGATTGTTTGAGGTGATGAATAATAACCATCAGGTGAGAGATTAAATTTATTAATTCAAAAGCAAAAATAATTAGATGAGGTTTTAAGTGTCTCTGAACTCTACATAAATTCTTTGTATCATGGCGGAACTCTCAACAACTTAACTGATAAAGTAAAAAGAAGCCAGTGTCTAATAATGTGATTCACTAACCAAATAAAAATATTAATACTTGGCTTAAGATTTGCAAACATTTTCTAAAGTAACTTCAATAATTAATTATATCACTTATACAGTTGTGTTGTCTAACTTTAGATGTACTATCCCAGGAATGTGGCACATCAGCACTGATAAAGGCAAAGCAGATTTCCTTAGCTTTGCCAAAATCTAGATGACGTCATGTATTTTCTTTTTGTGGTAAAATTATTTGTCTTACACTAAAAATGTATATATTAAAAATTACTATAAAGTCATTTAAAAGTCATATAAAGTCATTTACCAGTCTATAAGCACACAAAAATTTAAATTGCACTTGTATTTTTTACTTCTCCAATTGATCCTTCTTGGAAATGGAGGGTAGTTAGTTCCAATACTGAAGAGGGTGATTAATGCCTAGAAAAATACAGCAAGGTATACAATACATTTCCATTTTCGAGTTAGTATTTGTTTCTCACAGACCCTCAGTCTTCCTGCAATTCTAAGAAATTTTTCAGTTTTCTCTTCCAACTCCTAAAGACTCCTTAGTTAATTTGGGACTCCATTTTAATGATATGGCTTAAAAAAAAATTCAGTAACAAAAGTCAGAAAAATATCAACAGTAGTGGTAACCCTGCCTGGCTTGCGAGGACTCCTAATTCTGTATTCTGTTTACTGTGTTGTTTTCACTATTCTTTTCCTATTGTCCAAAGATCCCATGAAGAGGGAAACTTGTGTTAAACCACTTTATACATTATAAATTAACATTAACAGGAAATGTAAGAAAAGGGGGAAAAAAGAGAGTATGAAGAGTAGTACCATTGACAGCACGAGGAAGAAAGGGCTCCTGATATCTGGTCACCTGTGACAATCTCTCTACTTGGGAGAACAGAATGATGGGAGTCCTTGCAAATGCTTCTGAGACTGAAGTCCTGATTTCAGTACAATCAGCTCCCATACAAGCTAGTTACCTGTGTGAATCTGACTTGTTTCACTTCTACAATGTCCAATAAAACTCATCCAGCTGGACCTAGGTGCCTTTAAATATGTGAGCAGACAGTACCAAGTGGATTTCAATGTGCCAAAAAATCATCTCTACTAACAGAAACCTACATAGTAGGCCCTCATGTCTTTTTTTTCTTTTCCTAAATGCCTGTGGATCACTTCTGCCTGTCTTACTGCTATTTGGTCAGAACCTTTTCAGCAAATAAAAAATGTTAAATGGAGTATTTCAATTAGACCTAGCATTCTGTTGATTACATGCTGTAGTACTGATTGATGGGAAATTACTTATAAATCATTTTGTTGAAACATCTCTTGTCCCAAGAGTGCAACTTAACTAATGGTAACAACACCATGATTTTATTTCCACCATTAATTCAACAAAGATTGGCTTTGAGGAACTTAGGTAAATAGATTAAAATATTTGCCATTTAAATAGTTTGAAAAATCAAGGGTTGGGATGGAGGTTATAGCATGGTCAATATAAAAGGTAAATTTGAACTCTTGTTAGAAATTTTAAGTATTTTCTATTTTGTCGCAATACTAACAGTATTAGAGGGGTTAACCTGTTAATCACTGGAGCGGCAGAGAAAACGCAGGCTCATATATTAATGTACCTAGCCTTCCAATGTCAGTTGTTTTCCTTCATGAATTAATTAACTGACTTTAAAATCAGATTTTATCGATTTACAGTTTTATAGTTTGAAAACATTCTCATTCTGTCCAATCACTTGAAAAAATATTGCATGTGTCCCTGTGTGATGGGTGTTAAAAACAAACAGGATTCAGAGGATTTGACTTCACCATATAGTTCACTTCCTTGAAGTGACCACAGATCAAAATGTATTTCAAAGACCATACATTTGATATTTTCAAAACTGAAATATGTATATTCCAATGTGCATTTGAGGCTCATTGAAGATAACAAATGTGAATATGCATTGAAAGATGCTATAAATGTTTGCCATGTATTCTTTCTGACTACACTTCGTAGACTATAACTATTAAGTTTTTACACTGCATGCTTACTAAAGGGGTCATGAGGAGATTTTTGTTATTTTGCCATGTTTCTTTGTCTAAAAGTTAGGAGTTCATTTGTCTAAAAAATGCACATGAGAACACCACAAGGGACCATTTTACTCTTAAGTGCTTTAACCTTTTGGCTGAGGCTGTGTTGGTATGTAAAGCAGAGTGATCTGTTTCGACTTCCCAAGTTCTGTCTCAATTTATTCACAAATTCATAGTTGAGGGACAAAATCAACTCTAGGAATCTATTTCAGCTCACATCTTCATGGTGGCTAAAAGGGGTGTGCAAGTGAAGAAAAAAATTAGCCCTCACTGACTGCCAAAAGTCTCTTCTGTATTGTAAAAAAAAAAAAAAATTAATTGCATTCACCGATGACAAGTGTGGGTGAATTTGGCAGACAAGGGGAAAGGACTTTGCTATATGTATCTGCTGTTCAAAAATTCTTCTCATTCTGCTAACACTTTTTCTCTTCATGTCATCAAAAATAATTTTTTACTGATTATGCTGACACCCTCATAATGCCAAAATTTTTCTTACATCTCAGATGTAACTGTCTGTCATGATCTGCATTCAAGTGTGCTGTCTTTTAAAAAAAAATAGCATATATCAAAAAAAAAAAACCTTTTGAAATCAATGAGCTAAAGTTTTGCTTTGCTTTATGAACACCAGTTTATATCTATACAGGAATGGACAGGGAAAACATTCATTTTCAACCTTCAGAAACTACTTTTATCTTCCTGACCAGTTGATGTCTTAAAGTATACTAAGCCAATGTTTGTTAGCTTATCATACAAAGTGAAATAAGACAATTTTAGAAGGTGAATTATTTTAGTCATTTCACTTGTCCAGTGGTTTCCTTCAGGATATTTTTCATTTATAAGAGATACATAATCTGCCAACAATAAAAATGGAAAAAATAGAAATTCACTGCAGGTTGTTTCATGTAATAGCTGTGTTCCTGAAAATGTAACTGCAAACTAAGTCATGCTTTTCCATTGACTTGTTTTATATAGGAAAGATGTATTCAATACTCTGTTGCAAATGATATATTCAATGCCATATTCTTAGAACGACTCTTAATTATGCAGTGTTTCTAATATCTTTATCTTTCACTAATTGGCCTGTTCTTAAACCTTTTATAATAAGTTTAAGATTGAAACATATGGTTTCTGCAGCTTCTGAAAATAATTTCCCTACCTTCTCATTCCTTCATTCTTTTTGTTTTAATTTTATTTTGTACTGTGTCTTGTTGTTTATGCTATCACAGTTGTTCCGACTTTTTCCCCCTTTTCCCACCTCTACCCAGCCCCACTTCCCTCAGCCAATCCTTATATTGCTTGTTGTCCGTGTCCATAAGTCATGCATGTATGTTCTTCGGATAATTCCTTCACCTTCTTTCATGTAGTCCCCTCTCCCCTCTGACAGCTGTCCGTTGGTTCCATGTATCTATGCTTCTGTTTCTACTTTATTCATTAGATTCCACATGTAAGTGAGATCATATGGTATTTGTGTTTCAGTGACTGGCTTATTTCACTTAGCATAATAGTTTCCAGGTCTATTCATGCTGTCACAGAGGATAAGATTCCTTCTTTTTTATAGCTGCATAA
This sequence comes from Pteronotus mesoamericanus, assembly GCF_021234165.1. Lineage (NCBI taxonomy): Eukaryota > Metazoa > Chordata > Mammalia > Chiroptera > Mormoopidae > Pteronotus > Pteronotus mesoamericanus. The sequence continues at coordinate 12,894,748 of NW_026555309.1, forward strand.
TATTCCATTGTGCAAATGCACCGCATCTTTTTTTACCCACTCACCTACTAATGAGTACTCGGGCTGTTTTTAGATCATGGCTATTGTAAATAATGCTGCTATGAATATAGGCATACATATATTCTTTTGTATTGGTGTTTTGGGATTCTTAGGATATAGGCATATATCCCAGAAGTAGAACCGCTGGGTCAAAAGGGAGCTACATTTTCAATTTTTTGAGTGAACTCCATTCTCTTTTCCACAGTGGCTGCGCCAGTCTGCATTCCCACCAACAGTGTGCCAGGGTTCCCTTTTCTCCATATTCTTACCAACACTAGGTGTTTGTTGATTTATTGATGATAGCCATTCTGACAGGTAAGATATCTCATTGTGGTTTTAATTTGCATCTCTCAGATGATTAGTGATGTCAAACATTTTTTCATAAGTCTGTGAGCTGTCTTTATGTCCTCTTTAGAAAACTGCGTATTCAGGTCCTTTGCCCATTTTTAAATTGGATTGTTTGTCTTCCCAGTATTGAGTTGTATAAGCTCTTTGTATATTCTGGAAATTAAACCCTGATCAGATGTATCATTGGCAAATTTATTCTCATACAGTAGCTCTGCAGATGGAAGACTCCTTCTAGCAGATAATATCATGGATAAATAGAAAATAGAAGGTTAATAATTTCAGTGGTTTTGTGCTCTAAATTACATTCAACTGAATATTATTCTGACTAGAAAAATTACCATCTATCCAAAAACTAGTCCATAAGATTAAAAAAAAAAACAGGATGAAGAATAAAAGAGACACAACAAAAACAAAATATCAAGGAATAGGATTAAATTAATACAAAGCCATATTTTTTCCATTACCTTATAGAGAAAAATTGCTAAAACAACATAGTGCTTCTTCATGGATTCCATTTAATGTGTATCGATGGAACCCATTTAATTAATCATTAAATCTGTTGGTTGAGTCATAAATGTATCTAATAAACACAAATACTACTATACACATCAAACATGTTACATAATGTTATTTTATTATCAAAAATTTTAAAAGCAAAAGTACTCTTGGTTGCGAGTGGATTTTTCACTGCTGGTTAGGCATGGTGGGTACAACCAAAGGAAATATTAGAAATCAAAAGAAAAGGGGATTTCAATGTAGCAGATACAATAAAATTGCTATAACACATCTCTGCCCTACAGGGACTTACATTCTAGACATAATGATACTCAGATTAAATTTAATATATTACTCTACAAAAATGTGCAGCTATGAGATACAAAATAAATACTGGTTATAATAAGTTTTGGAGAGAAAACAAGACAAAGAATTGATTTTAATTCATTTGCATCAATAGGAATATGAAATGCTGTGGCTCTCCACATATACTCTTATTTACCAAAGTTCTTGTTAAAATTGGATTTTAATTTAAACCATTTTTTTAATATATGGTAATATTAGAATTTCAAGTTTCATTCTTGATTTGCAGTCAAGAGTTAAATATTTTTTTCATTTGTTGAAACAAAGAAATAAGAAAAAAATGGCTCTAAGTCTACAATTATTTAATTTTAGGGCCTTAAAACTCCCTGCTCTCTTTCCTCCAGTTAACTACGGAAGTTATAAGAGTGCTCAAAAGTAGTCTGTGAGCTGCTGTCACTACATGACGTTTACCACATTTTCTCTCTCTCTTGTTTTAGTTTCCACTTTGTTGTGTTCACTGTATGAAAAGAGGCTTGAATTAGTCATACCGTTAGGGAGGCCGACAACTCTCTCTGTGTAAGAAGAACTCTACATAGGTCTTTCTCTGTCAAGTCCAATACCCATACCAAGGAGATTGGAAGGGGGACATCTACTACGGTGGCAGCAGGGAGAGATAGGAAGGACAAAACTAGGAAAGCTGGAGAAGAGGCAGAAAATTAGAGCAGAGACTGTATCTAGTCTCATCTGAGGAGAGAAGTTTGTGGACGTGAGAGAGGAAGATGTTTTAAAGGAACTGTGTGATGGATCGTAAACTAAGAGTAACTGAAACCAATTCAATATTCCTGTAATTTCTACAAGAATGTCAGAAAGGACTTATTTTGTAACCTCCATGAAAATGTCTTAAATTTCTCTTTAAGTATCTCTTTAAGATAAGAAGCTGTTGTCATATATGTTGAAAATATTTTCTCATTTTTCTTTTACCATTTTATTTTATTGTTTGAATTTTTAAACAATCACAAATTTTATAATTTTAGATAGTCAAACCTTTTCATTTATAAGCATATTTTTAGTGTTAAATTTATCAGTTTCCCTTTCCCCAAAATTTATATAAACATTCACCCATACTTTTCCACTTCTATTTTTTTATTTTTACAATTAATTCTTAATCAATTGATTTTATCTACCAGTTATCTCATAATCATTTACAAAATGATGAAGTATTTCCTCCAATTTTAAAAACCACCTTTATTACATACCGAATATTTAAACACTCAAAACTTAATTTGGAGGATTTATAGTCTGCTCCATTAAGCTATCATTTATTCCAGCACATGTACAATATTCAACTAATATTTGTAAGTTTTATAATATGTTACCTGATGACCTAAACCCTCCCCAATCATTATTATTCCTTCAGCTTTTTCTTGGCTTTTTAAGATATTAAAAAGATATTGTGGTTAAATAAACATAACAGAACTTGTCATTTTAACCATTTTTGGAAGTTTAGAATTCAGTGGCATTCAGTATACTTGCAACGTTGTGCAACCACCACCACTTTCTAGTTCCAAAACATTTCCTTACTTCAGAAGGATACCCTGTACCCAGGAAGCAGTACCTCCTTCTTTCCCCTCTTCCCCTAGGCCCTGGCAAATCTGCTGTCTGTCTCTAATGGATTTCATGTAAGTAAAAACATACATACTTGTCCTTTAGTTTATTTCACTCGGCATAATGTTTTTCAAGGTTCGTCCTTGTTGTGCATATCGGTATTTTATTTCTTCCTATGGCTGAACAATACTCCATTGTATGGATAAATTGCATTTAATTTACCAATTCAATGATCGGTGGACATTTGGGTTGTTCCTAGCTTTTGGCTAGTGTAAATAGTGCTGCTATAAACACACATATATGAGTTCTTGTTTGAAGACCTCTTGCCAATTATTTTGGCAGTAGAATTTGCTGGGCCATAAGGTAATTCTATGATTAACTTATTGAGGAACTCAAAGCTGTTTTCCACAGTCACTGCACCCTATTATTGTATAGATATCAGAAAAATGTAGTTCCTGACCCAATACTGCTTTGTATTATTCTCAAATTGCTTAATGTAGGAAAGCAATTTTTTTCAATAATATTTCAAACTGTTTAAGGGCAGGAATATCTACATCATCTATGCTTTTGGATTACCCCAAATACCTAGCACAATTATTTAAGACACACCTAATGGCCTTATTAAAGATCATCTTATCAGTTGTGTGACAGATACTTTGAGGAGAGCCTACGATATGGAATTCTAGGTTACTGTATGTTATAGAAGTGACCTCTAGAATCACATCAAGTTTAGATATGGGAATTAAATAGGCTATAGTAATTGCTTTCAAAGTAGGAATAAGAGGAAAATCCAAGAGAAAGAATATGAAGAGAAGAAGCAATAGAATTTGATCAAAGTGCACCTTTGTTTTTTGTCCATATTTATTAATGCACATAGAAAGCCATGTATTAACAGGACTGACATAGTCTGTAATAGTTATGTGTCTTCTCAAAATTCTTCTTACTTTCATTAGAATCTGGAAACAACTGTACATAGTTATTACAATATTATTGACTGCTTCCTATGATGTACTTCAGATTCTCATGACTTATTTTATAATTGGAAGTTTGTACTTCTTAATCCTTTTTCTCTTTTAGTTTTTTATAAGGCTTTAAAAAACCAAGGTCATGTTTACCTTAGGAATAACCAAAAAGGCCCTTTTAATACCAACATTACAGAGCTCCTAAATGTTATTCTAACCTGCTCTACCTTATTGACAAATATAAATATTTATAGTTACACAAATTTTTTAAAATTCTGAGTCTAACATTTTACCTATTCATAATTCATCTCAGCATAAATCTTAGGAGGAAACATAGAGTTTTGATCCTGGAGAGTAATTTTCTCTGAAATTGTGGTTATTTATTAAGAATACTATCTAACAGGTACAATCATAAAATCTTCTTATTCACCTCAGTACACTCAAGCAAATACAAGTATTTTAAACTTAGAAAATTCTATCTTCTTTACTCAGGTGACAGAACAGAAAAGAGACCCAAAACAAAAACAACTTCCTCTTTTCTCTCTCTCTCTCTTTCTCTCTCTCTCTCTCTCTCTCTCACAGAAAAATACACTCAACATTTGCTGAGCGTATTATATATTCTTTTTTTAAAACTAAATCTCTGGGGAAAGATTGAGGGTGCAAGGTGAGGTGGGTGGGGCAGGGGAAAGTGGTTGCGGGAAAATGGAGACAAATGTATTTGAACAATACAAAAAGAAGAATTCTTGACTGTCAGAAACTGTGAGATAATAAACATGTGTTGTTAAAAAAAAAAGAACTGGTATATATACAATGGAATATTATTCTGCCATAAAAAGTAATAAAATCTTACCATTTATGACAACTTAGATGGACCTACAGGGTATTATGCTATGTGAAATGAGTCAATTGGAGAAAGACAAATACCATATGATCTCATATGAGGAATCTAAAAAAACAAAACAAACAAACAAACAGAAATAGATTTAAAGATAGAGAGATCAAACTGATGCTGGCCAAATAGTGGGGGGTTGGGGAGACTGAGAGACTAGGTGAAAAATGTGACGAGATTGAGAAGTACAAGTTGGCACTTACAAAAAATCCTCATGATGTAAAAAAGTATGGCATAGGGAATATACCATATTTTGTCATGTATAATGCACCCTTTTTTGTCCAGATTTTTGAGGGCAAAATAAGGGTGTGCTTTATACATGGGTAGCACTAATTCTGTACCTATAGAAATGTTTTTAATTATTTTATTTATGCTTATCCATTAAAAGTGTAACTCTAGAAAGCAATAATGATATCCATATGCAAAATAATACCCTGGAAAATGATAACTGGTTTCGTTTCTAAATATAAATAAATAAAAATGGAAGTTAAAAATTAAAACAAAAGATATTTTTCCTGAAAGTTTGGGTCAAAAAAAGAGGGTGCACACTATACATGGAGCGCATTATACATGGCAAAATACAGTAGTCAATGATATACAGTGCCAAATGAGTACTAGACTTATGCGGGAGATCACTTTATAAGTTATACAGAGGTCTCAGTACTATACCGTATGCCTGAAACTAATATAATATTAAATGACAACTGTAATTGAAAACAATTATTTATTTTTTTTTTTTTCCTTTTTTTCTTTTTTCCTTTTTTTCTTTCTTTCTTTATTTATTTGAAAAAAAATTATTTAATATGAGAGAGAGAGAGAGCGAGAAAGAAACCAAACCCCATGCCTCATGCTGTAATGCAATAAGAAGTGTACTGCATCACCCAGGAAGTGTTTCTGCCTAAAAATTGGAATCCAGTGGCCTTCCAAGAAGGGGGTGGGGGGATAGGGGTACACTTGAGTGCAGGCAATAGGTTACATTGTAGAGAATTTTAAACCAATAATAAAACTAACTAAAAATCCAAAAAACAAAATTATGACCACTCTCAGCCCTTGCATTAGCACATTCTACAAAGCCAAAAAGTAATCCGAACTCAAAAAGCTGTGATATATTCTTTCTAGAAAGAGTTTTATTCTTTTTTTTTCTTTTGTGTTTTTTGTTTAAAAGTGAAGTTTAAACATCCAAATGTTAGAATTTATATTTCTGGTAATTAATATTCTTCACATCTACATAAAGAGGCTCTAGGTCTCTTTCTGTTTTTGTTTTTGTTTTTTAAGACGAGAATTGTCTCCAGTATAATAACAGTCAAATGCAGCTATTATATTTATTCAAAACCAGAAAGCACTGTGAATTATGTGACTGCTTTTCTCACATATACCTTTGGGCTGGGACTTACACTTATTGTCCAAATGAAACACACAAGAGGAGTCTAACAGCAGATATAGATAGCAAAATTCGAAGTAAAATGCTGAATCCTGCTCCATCCCAACTTGGAACTCTGTTCTATTTGTGAAGACCAAAAGAGTGACATGGAGTGGTGAAGTCCATCTGATGGTTCACCAGATTGCATCCCATTTCTTCCTAAACACATATGATATATTCAAGCCTTCTTTGCACTTAGATACAACTACATAAGACTAAGTTTTATTCAATATAATATGGGCAGATGTAATTAATGCATGGTGCTTTTAAGACAGCCCTTTGGATCTTCTCTAAGCAGAACCATCTATTCTCTTTTCCCATCCATTGGTTAAAGGGGGGGGGGTGACTCTAAGAACTTAGAGAAGGGGAGCGATGAAAGGTAGTAAGATCTAGGTTCTTGAGTTGACACTTGGATGAGAAGTGACCAACAATGAGTTGACTGTTACCTAAGTATAAAATAAATTGTAAATGTGTTAAGCCTCTGAAATTTTATAGTTGTTTGTTGTGTCAGTTATTATATTCTGACTAATCCAGCAAGTATGACATGAGGAACTAATGATGATCTTGATCATATTGTCTCGATTAAAATTCCTGGACAATTAAGCAACAAATAATTATCATTATCAATAAATGACAGAAATCAAAGCAAATACCTAGATATGCCACCATAAAGACAGCTCACTTTTACTGAGCACTTTTTATATGCCAAGTAAAATATAATTTTGTAACCCCTATTTACAGATCATAAAAATGAAAACCCGGATGATTAAATAACTGGATCAAGATCAGTCAGTTAATAAGTAATGGAGCTAGGACTAATTCTAACTTTGTTTGATTGCAAGTCCTGCATAGTTAAGCCCCAAGCTATATTACCTCTCATTCTTCACACTCATCTTTTCTCTTTCTTGACAATTCTAGAATCAGATTGATCTGTTTTGTTTCCCATATCAAAATATGCCTATTGTTTGATATGACTCATATGACCCATTGCACTTGATAATTCTGCACTCTAAATCTGTTGAAAACTATAGCTTTGAAGTTTAAGTATGCAATCATCAAAGACTTTGCTAACAAGCAACATAACCCAGTTAATCTAGTTTAAGTAGAAAAGTTTATTAAAAACTATTAGAAAACTAATGGAAATTTCAGAAGCCTTAGGTCTCACATCTAAGAACAAACCCCAAACTGCACACTCAACCTTGGCAGTCGAGGCCCTTCTAAGCACAAACATGGCTGGTAACACGGTGGAGAACACAGTGTTGTGCATGTTATCTCCATCCCGGGATAGCTGCCATTACTGCCTCAGGAAGGCCTAAGATCTCTCCTCCACATCCTGCTGTTGTCATGAGAATATGAATGCTATGTGGCAACTACACCTGGTTCTTCATGATGTTGCCTTCTTGATAAAACCATGTCAGGAGGGCGACAATTGGAAAGCCCACTCCCCAGCAGAAGCTAGGAAATCAAATTTCGGCTTCCGCAATGAGTAGGTAGGTCTTATTGTGTGGGACATTTCTTAAACATAAAAGGTCTGTTTAAAAGCTGTTCAGTGACCACAAACATTCTACATCCACTAAAATGGCAACTCAAAGTCACATGGAAACCAAGATTGCAGAGAAATAGAACCTATGATCAATTTAGAGGAAACTAGGCAGAGCAGAGGTCTGGGGGGCAGGGGAAGAAAGCAGCCTCAGGAAAGATGGAGCTTATAAGTTTGGGTGAAGCATGGCTCTTCTTGCTCAAACTGGCTTCCAAGTATTTTCATAAAAAAAAGGTTCCTGAAGTATTTAAATAGCAAGTTCATAAATGCATGCCAGGCAGTGAACACCTTCAAAATGTTGACATAAATAAATAAATCTAATAGTGGGACTCTCAGAGAACAGAGGAATAATTTTTTGTAATGGATTTAAGAAGTATTCTTAGATGATGTTTAACAGAATCAAGATTTGATAGCCAACACACTTGGTTTGAAGCCCGGCATTACCAGTTGCTTTATCACCTCACTATATTCTAAATTGCATGAAATTATGAATCATGTCTCATTTGCATTTGTGTGCATTTGTATCAATTATAGTACCTGCCTTGACACAGAACTAAGCAATTAATATTTGCTGAATGAATTATTTCAACTATAGTAGCAAAAATTGATTTTATTTATTTAGACTAAATAGAGTATACAGGTGACTATTTAGCAATTGGGAAGAAAAATGCACTGACAACATGGGTTCCCAATAATTCATGTTACAATGTGTCACTTCGAGAAGGGTTGCTTTAGAAAATTGATTTTATATTATTTTTAATTGCCTCACATGCATACATTGGCCTCAAAGCACCATATAATGATTACAGTGGCTATATATCACATTGACTGTGATGTTGCTTCTTCTAAGTCGAGAAGCTAGTTAACGTAGAATATTCACTACTCTCTCTCTTTTCAATGTTTGTGTCTAAACATTGTTTCTTAAGTAGTCACATTGATCATATTGATTAATACCTCTAACAGAAATGATGAAAAATATATTGATGTGCCCTTGTAAACCTCAGCTCTAACTAAAAGATGTGGAGTGCCACTTCCTTGCTCTCCCTCAGAGCTCTCTCTTCTCAGACCTCTTCCATTCTTACTGATTACATCTGCAGATAAAAATAGGTGTGAAAATCATTTAGATGCCCCACAATGGGACAGATTTTGACTCTTATTGAACTCTCATGTCTGTCTTCCTTAATTAAGGAACAAGAACATGTTATTATGGAGAATGACTTAGATTACAGATCTCATTCCTTCTAACGGCATGCGTTTCACCCACTTGGGGGGATAATACATTTCTTACTTTGTTGCTTTGTAAAGGGGCACTTACTCAGTTCTTCCAAAGGAAGAATAAGCGTGATTTTACTTAAAAAGAGAGCTCTGTTATCCATGTTAAAAGAGAAATGAAGTATACAGCTGTTCCCCCCAAATTATAACATGTTTTTCCACTAAACATTTTAAAACACAAATAAAGGATAGCATCTAAATGAGTTAGTGGCATAGAATCTTATTTTAGAGCTAGAATAACCCTCAACATCTACAGCACAAAGAAAAAAGAAAAGAAGAAGAAGCAGTTATGAGCACAGGCTTTGGAGGCAAATGGACGGGATTGCAACCCTGGTTTTAAATTGACTATCGCAGTGTGACCTGAGGCAATTTACAAAATGTCCTGCACCTCAATATTTTCTTCAGTACAGTGATAATTATTATAATAATTATAAAAATAAATAATATCCTTAAATTAATTTAAAATAAATAAAAATAATAAAATACATAATAAAACGTACCTCATAGGTTTAGTTGCCAGCATTAACAGAGATAATATATTCCAGCACTTAGTACTCAATGCATGTTCATTGTTCTTACTTTTAATATTCTGTGCACTTCAATTCCATAAGCATAGCATGTTAAAAGAAAACAAACAAAAAGCTTTTTCATAACCTTTTCTCATGATTAGATAAATAAGCCTCAAATATTTTATTTTTTAAAAGCTTCACTGAGAATGTGTGATGAGAAAAAAAATATCATTGATCTCTATGGGGGGAAAAAAGCCAAAATACAGAATTGTTTCAGAATGATAGAAGTTTAGTATAAACATGTAGACAGAACAATCTGGTTAACATTTACCAGCTTATTTACACTGAAGTATTCATAATAGCAGGATCATTTAATGAAGATTCAGAGTACAATAGTTTAGTTTTTGTTGATTCCCAAATTAAAATGATTACCAAGAACAATAAAAAAATATTATCATTAACAGCCATGATAAAGGCTGGTTCTACCAACTTGTACAGAAGTAGGCGCTTTATAAGCAAAAAGATGGGCATTAGGAATTTGAAAACCCAGAGAATGCAAACTAAATTGCATTTTACAACATAAAGCTGCTGACATTTTCAATGAATTTCTAGAGACTCAAACAGGGATGAAGGAATAGTAGACCCTCTTCCACTTCTTCTGAATTATGCCTTCTGCCTCCCTTCATATTTAGGTTTTAAAAATGCAGTAACGATTATAGCAGCTATCAATCTTAGGGTTCTTACCATGTGCCAGGCATTCTACAAAGTACTGTACATGCATTATTTCATTTAATCCCTACCACAACTCTATGAGAAGTCAACTCATTTTTCAGATTTTACAGATGATGAAAGTGAGCCCAGAAATGTCCCAGTCCAGGGCTAGCAAGAAGTTTATCATTATTTCAGCTGCGTCCGAAGCTGGGCTGTGAACCACTATGCAAGCAACCTCTAATTCAGATAGAGCTCACTACCTGAGTTATCCAAACACTCCCAGCTTCCTGTTTCATAGTAAATGGGAACACGGACCTCCTTCCGAAGCTCCAGCTCCCTCTCCCAGCCTGTGGGAATATGATGAAGGCCGTCAATAAGCGGACTGTGGGACCACCCTTGGGAGCTTGGCCAGTTCCTCGGTCAAGAAATGGCCAAAAAGAAAACTGTTCTCGATGTGAGCCTGGACTGTAAACAACTGCAGAGAAAGAACTTGCGTTTTGATCTCACACAGCTTGCGTGTGAGTACGTTCCTCCCCTACCCTGCATGCCCTGTTTTGCTTTGTTTTCTGTACTTTATGTAACCTGGTACTGGGAAAGGTTGGGTTAGTAAGTTTCACTGTCTGGCCACCCCAGCATGGCTCATCCGCAGACTGGACGGGACTTGGTGGTAAGCTTCACCAGTCAGCTGCCTCTAGCACACCACGTAAGTCCTAACAAAACTGTGTCTTTCATGGCCCATCCTCTGGGTTATTTCTTTGGAATGGACTAACAACACACTGAGGTTTTCTCAGAACTCGGCTCTTTGTATAACACTTGTCTATCCTGGAGGTTTGTTTGAATCTAGTGGAGGCTCCAGGAGCTAGTGCAGCCCCTGTTTCCAGTGAACTGTATGTATTTTCTTCCATGTACTCCTTCCCCATCAGCAGAAGTGCACCTCAGGCTATACTTCTTCGAAGCTAGCTTTTTCTCTGGATGCCACAAAAGGAGGAAAAACTTGCTCATTTGCCATAGCCCTCCCAGTGCTAAAGTTCTGGGGAAACTGGCTGGGCCATTAGATTACTCTTGGAACCCGCCCCTTTAAGTTTTGAAGCCACTGTGGATTTTACTGATTTAATGTACCTGGAAGGCATTCAATTGAAGAGAGGTAGTATGCTATACAGGAATACAGGTTCAAAATCAGTTCTGGGACAATATGAGGCTTTTCTGCTCATTAGCTTTGTAATAAAGAGAAAGAATTTACCTTGTTTGAATCTCATTTATAATATGGGCATAGTACAATAGTTCATTTACTCTAAGACACACTTTCTTTTGCATTTTAACATACCTGAAATTGAGGTGTCTAACAACTGATACCATCTTCCTATCTCTGCTTGCCAGGTGGCAGTGTGAGGTATTTGTTACCACTTGTGTATGAACAAACAAAACACAGAATGAGTGGCGATGGAACAACAATAGAGTATTCACTGCATGAATCTTTAGTCTCTAAATCAGGAGTACTGGGAGCATAAAAGATAGGAGTACTTGCATTGTGTTTAGACATACAAAGCATAAACATGAAATGTTAACTATGAATTCCTTTTCAATTTATAATACCTACTTCGAAACATTTTGGGGGGGCAACCAAAGTTAAAGATCTTGTCCAAGATCATTGAGTTAGGCAGACTTGGTAAACAAATCTTTTCCTACCCTATGCTGTTCTTAACCACTCAAGCTCAACTGTCCAACTGCCCCTGGGAGAAAGCAGCAGCATGGGCCCAAGTGTGAAGGGTTCAGAAAAGCGAGTGATTTTGTTTGTGCTGCAGAAGGGAATAAAGTGGGATCGGGGAGCCCGCGGGGAGCCACTAGAGGAGCATCAAGAGTGCTCTGGAGAAGAGGGTGTGGGCAAAGGCGCAAAGGCAGGAAGAAGATAGCCTATTTATCCTTAAACAAATAAGTGAGGCTGGTAAGGAGGTTTGTTTAGGTGAATGGTAGTATCTAAAGATGGAAAAGAAGGAAAATTAATTATGAAAGGCCTTGGCCATGGTGTTCCGCCTTTGATCTGAAAACTGAGCAGCCAGTGCAGGCTTCTGAATTCATTACATTTTAAAAGTTGCATTTGGGGGAAGACTGGTCAGTTAGGTGTATGCAGTTAGGGATGATGAAGAGCTGACCTTTGTAAATGAAATACAAGGGGAAGGACTGGTAAGATTTATTTCCATGTGAGGTCTTGTTTATAATAAATGTGATAGAAAAGAGGGGAAAATATATTACAGAAGCTCATATGAATAAGTGCCTTATAAAAGTGTTCAAATTAAATTTGGGGACTATATGAGTACACAAAACTACCTGATTAATTCCAGTGCTAGATTTTCAGATCCTTTGGGGATATTAATTATAACATGACCCATGTGTTGATCATTGAATGCTATTTACATTTTTTCCCACAGGGTGCCTATTACTGACTTCTGAAACGAGAGTTCCAATGAACGTAATGTGAGAAATACTGAGTTACTCATTAACCAGGTTACAGCTCTTTTATTAGTAGTTTCTATTCCAGCTTTGAATTATCCACCTCAGACTTTTTATAAGCATATTTTATATTAAATTTAATATTCTTGACTTAGAAACATAGGTGACCAAGTTACTGAAATTAACTTAGATGATAACATTGTAAGAACATTTTATAAAAGTAGGTAGTAATCACAGCTGACATGAATACATATATATTTGGATGTATATGTGTGCATGTATGTGTGTTTGTATAGTGTATATATGTAGATGTGTGTGCCTATATGTATTCTTTATATTTAATTCAATTCCACACAACTCAGTGATAGTTATTATTTTATGTCTACTTTATGGAGAATATAATAAATAGTAGGACATTAGAGAGAAGTATTACTAACATTTTTCAAAGTCTTTATTAACAGAGCAAAAAGAAATGTGTTACTGGCCATCAAAATGGGTGATTTGCACTTACCTTAATTTTACTGTCTGTGGCTTTGTCAGCAAAATAAAAACTTGTAATAAGTGGAACTGAAAGAGTCTGCTGTTGGTTTTTTGCAGACTATTCTTCATCATATCTCAGAAGATAGGTTTTAAATAGCAGTATATACCATCTAAAACAAGAGTTTGCAACAAGTTTAATTGAGAATACAAAAATCTTTCTCTACATCAAAGACATTATTAACCTCCTTTTCAAGTAAGCAAAGACTCAATGATTGATTCACTTTTTATACACAAGCAGAAAGTCAAACCATCATCAGTCTCCTAAGATGGACTACTTTTTTTTTAAAGATTTTATTTATTTATTTTTGGAGAGGGGGAGAGAAACATCAATGTTTGGCTGCCTCTTGCACTCCCCCTACTGGTGACTTGGGCGGCAACCCAGGGATGTGCCCAGACTGGGGAGCGAACTGGTGACCCTTTGCTTCTCAGTCCGGTGCTCAATCCACTGAGCCACCAGCCAGGGCTGGACCACTATTATAAAACTCTCCCTCCCTCTGGAGAAAAACAAAAACAAAACACCAGCAATGCCATATTTCTAACGTTTCAGCAAAATTCAGGGGTTTCTTCCCAGGAATGCCATGTTAGTTCTGGCATCTGTGCTGATATTCACGGAGTCACCTCTGCCAGGAATGTTCTCTCCTCCTGCCTTAGTCCATTCAAACTGCCACGAAAAATACCACCGACCACCGGCACAGATGTACTATGGTCTGGAGGCTGAAAGTCCAGGATCAGGGTGCCTGTCACATGGTCAGGGGAAGGCCCGCCGCTGCATTGCAGGCTTCTCAGTGTATCTTACACAGTGGAAAGACTAAGGATCTATGTTTCTTTTTTAAGAACACTCATGCCCTTCATGAGAGCTCCACCCTTGTGAACTGCTTACCTCCCAAATGCTATCGCCTTGGGGGGTTAGGTTTCAACGTATGAATTTGGGGAAAGGGACACATTCAGACCACAACTTCGTCACACCCTCTTTTTCATGGCATCTTCTTGACCTCATTCTTGTGATGCTCCTCCTAAGAACATTCCCTGAAGCAAGTGCGGGGTCCGCAGTACTGTTAACTGAACTGTTTTGGAAACCTTTGCAGCCTCTGCCCCCTGCTCCATGATGGCCACTTGCCCTCCCCAAGCCTTCAGTCGGAGAGGTTTAGTTCTCCAATAAGCACAAGAATCACCACGGCCCCACTGTCATCAGTGGCTTCTAAATGTGGATGCATATCTTGTATGGAAGGAAAGAAAAATGTCTCGCGTGGCCTGTAAGGCTCTCTGGAGAAGCAGAAACTGCTTGTTGCTTAATTGACCTCAGCCTTACCATTCTCTTTCTTACCAGACAACCATTAACATTCCCTCAGGCTTTCCAGCTAGTCCTCATCCTGAAGCCTTCACGCACAATCCCTCTGACGGGCATGCTCTCCCCATGAGGTTCATGTGGCTCACTCCATAATCAGGGTTCTTCTTAAATGGGACTTCCTTGCAGTGACCTTCCTATGCCATCCAAATTAATACAGTGCCACCCTTAAGCCCATCACTGCTATTCCCCTATCCTGCTCTAAGCTTTTTTTCTAGTACTTATCAGTAACCAAATATTTATCTAGTTACTTTCCCTTCTTTCCCTTCCATCAGAATATCAGCTCCAGGGGAACAGAGATTTGTTTTATTCACAAATGTCTCCCTAGAGATTTTGATTCTGTAGGTCAGCAGTAAACGTCCCAGAAATCTATTTTTAATTGGCAGCCCAGGTTATTTTGAAGGCATGAAGTAGAACAGCATTTGGGTACTAATTGACATCCAATTTTCACTATTCCTGACTTGATGGCGGTGGTTGGAGGTTTATTTTGCTGTTGTTGGTTTATTTTGTTGTTGTTGTCCATTTGTTTTGCTAGTTGTTAAGAAAAACATCTTTCCTTTCCAAGTCCAGAAAGCCCAAAACTCAGTGTTGTGGTGATCTTCCAGGAATCATTTAAATAGTGACAGTGATAACTGCGAAAGGAAATGGAAAGCAAGAACTCCCTAGAGAGATGGGATGATCTCCAAATAATTGGGAAATGATTGTATATTGAAGAAAGTATATGCAACTAATTTGCTGGACCCCAGTATCTGAAGTATTATTATGGGTATTTTTTGCCAATTTTAAGCTCTTGTCACACAACATGTATGTGACACATTCCCTTTCCTACTCTCCTACTCTCAATGTCTATGTTATTATCATCACCAATTCCTCTTACACGGCTTGGTGGGTTATACTGATATACGTGAGGGGAGTGGGGTAGAATCTTCAATCACACTACCAACTGCTCATGTTAGTTTTTCTGGGTCAGAACTAGCTCTGGACTGGGATTTGTCTCCTGGACCTTAGATATCTGTGCACTGCTGGAGCCACGCAGGGGCAGCAAATCACAGGCAGAGTCACGGGCAGAGTCACTGGCATCTAGGGGACAGGCTGCCTAGGCTTTGGTTATAAACCAGATAATTATATGTGGAATTTAATGAACAAAATAAACTGACGAACAAAATAGAACTGGTGGCATAGATACATGGAACAGACTTGCAGATCTCAGAGAGGAGGGGTGGGAACTGGGAGAGATTAGCCAAAGAACATATGTGCATATATGCACGGCGCATGGCCACAGACAGCAACATGGTGAAGTTGTTGGGGGAGGGGGATGGTGGGGCAACAGTGGGGGGACATCTGTAATGGTGTCAACGATAAAAAAAGGGAAATAGTTCCAAATATTTAAAAAAAGTCTCTTGTTTGTAGATACAGAAGGAAATGGGAGCGCTAAAGAGCAAAAAAACCTCAAGATGAGCAAAGCCATCAGAAAAGGGAGCGGGGATGGAAATCCAGAACCTGCAAGGGCCCAATGTGCTCGTGAGACCACGAGGTCTCAATTATACCGTTTCCACTGTGGGCTGTTAGATGTCGGAAACCCCAAAGGATTTTCTAACGCCCTGCTAGTGGCATCCACATGAATAAATTAACAGAGAACTGTAACAATTGGCTGTGTGTTAGTTGCCAATAACAGCGGTAAACCGTCAAATAGTAAATTGAACTGTTCCCTCGCCCCTTTGGCACATACAGCCTCTGATGTTTGTAAATAGTGGTCACGCTGCCTCTTCATCACTGTCTGATCAAGCTGCACGTGGTTTAATCTTCCCTATTCAAAACACTGCTCCAGCCAGTTCAATCATATCCCTTGCTTTCTGTACCTCTGGCCAATTTGTTCATTTCTGGAAAAACTGGCACCACATTATGCTAGCTGCAGACTCAAGGTTGTATTTACAGTAAATATTTATTGAGTGCTAACCGGGTGCTTGGCCCTGCATTAGGCACAGGAAAGGCTTCAGTTGCCACTGACTGATGTAGGTGCTGCCAGGGCACCAGGCAGCGTGTTCTCCCCACTGCCTGCCTCATATTCTCACTGTGTGATTTCTCCCCTGCTTGACAGTGGAACACTGAACTCCAACATGAGAACATTAAGAACTAAAACCAGATATTCCTTCTCTTACCCATCACATGTTTTCTCCCCAAATGTTATTTTCATTAAAGTAAAATAGACACTGATATTGTCTTGATCTTAAGGAGCTCTCTCATAGGCTTTCTGTGTGTAATCTTGAAGTGTTTCCAACAAATGTTATATGAACCTAAAAATTCCAAAAGCAAATTACCAAATTACCTTGGCTCTACTACATCCTGGCTTCAATGGCAAGTGGCATGGGGAAAAAAAATAATTCTGTATTTGTCTGACTCAGTTTCCCCAGTATGACTGAGAACAGACCGGACAGGGACAGGTTTGAGCAAACACAACTTTATTTATTCACCTTAGAGTCAGGGTATTGACACCCATACAGAAGAGCGCCCCTTTGTTCATCCCCCCCCACCCACCCATTTCAGAAAAAATAGCTGTATGTTCTTTCATGGCAGACATATTCTTTCATGATAATCAAATACATCATTAACACTTCTTTAAAAATGGTGTCCACCACCTAGTAGAAGTCTCTGGATTTTGCTCGCACCTTTCATGTAAACTACAAAGCATTTCCTATTTGTCCAACATATCCACTTGTGTGAAAACATCACAGAGGTGTTTTCAAGAACTACTTATAAGGGAATTACTTCAATGGGTCTCATTTCTGTTATCTGCTAGTTTCTGGCCTGTTATATTTTGAAGAGGAGAAAAGATACATTAACACATTAAAGGAGAGGCAGCTTGGGTCAGGCTGGCCCATCTTTTGTGAAAATAAGTCGTTACTGAATTAAGCGTCTATCCTTGTCATAATGGGGGGAAAGGGAGAGGGTAGGAGGTGTCCATTATTAATTTAAAATTGTTTCATATTTTTTTCCTGGTGTATATGGCCACACATATATACACTCCTCATGTGTATGTAAGAAAAGCCACATTTCCCAGGAAGATGAGTAAGAGAAGCCAGGCCTGAGACAAGCTGGCACAAGGAAGAGCTGTGCTGATGGTCTCAGGCCATCCTTCCACTGAACCAGCATCCACCATCATGCCCTCTCTCTAGACACAGGTTTTTGCACATGCTTTGTCCTCCTGTTCTTTGCAACTACTTTTTTGGCCCATAAAGTTGAGAACATTCAGGAGGAAGAGGAATCCCTGTTATAATGCATTACATACAGTACCTAAAAAACCCCAAAAAACAAAATCCTGTGTTATGA